>NW_026889758.1:37050000-37532500 GCF_033153115.1 Saccostrea echinata | reverse complement strand
CTGGTTGAGATCGATCTGTTCATACTTTGATAGCATAATATGAATATTTTAAACATTTTGTTAATTTGTTTTACGTTAATTGTCATTTCATTTGTTTTACAGTAATCTCAGGGATATTCGAGATTCTGCTCCGAGATCTGTCCAAAATTTTTAGTCTCGACGAATCTCGCTGAGATTAGTTTTACAGCTGCTGTCAAAAGCAAAAACTAGCTGAGAGGTCATTTTATTCTTAGATTTAATCTCTTAAAGGTGGACAGTGCTGACCTTTACTTCCTCCTTTCCTTCTTCCTCCATCCACTGTCTTTGCTTTCTCCTAGTTTCCTCCGTTTTCCCCTCTCCTTTCCCTTTTCTCCCCCTCTAGGTTCTTCTCAGCCCCTCCCACAACTCTTAATTTAACTCATTAATTTTATCCTACCCCTTTTACCTGTTCTGTAAATGACGGAGATGATTAAAAATCTTTACAAAAAAGTGTAGTTGACATTTTCATATAGCAGCCGCTGTTGTGGTTTTTTTTTTTTTTTTTTTCCCAAAAGTGTTTTCTCTTGGATCATTAAATGCATGATTAGAATTTAATTGGTAGCTGTATTAATTATAGATTAATGAACTTTCAAATATGATAATTAAGAAAAGCCCCTGAATTTAACCCAACTGCAAGTTTTGTTAACTTCGATCCACAGACTGGAACCAAATCAATCGATTGTTGTTTTTGGTATAAATAAATATTAGCTTTAAAGCTGCAGAAATCATGACTGCTATACAAATATATAAATTTAAAACTTTAAATTAGCCAAAAAATTAAGTTTACGAATGGGTTACTTTTTTTCTAATGATAAATAGACTTAGTATTTGAAAAGGATGGAGGTATAATGCCTCAGTGGCACATTTTTTATTACAACTTTAGGCACCTGACATATGAAATAAAGATGTAAATTACCCCCCCCCCCATGTCAAGTTTTAATATTGGACACGATAACACGAATTCCTAGCATATCATGCCTAATTTATGATATATGATATATTATTTTAAGTTTTTCTTACGGCCTCTACCAGTATATAAAAATACTTAATTCAATAAGACTGTAAAACTGACAAACATTGTAAACAGGGTGTCGGGTGATTTTCAACATTAACAGAGCATCACCGATGGAATTCAAACAAGAGGCAGATCATGAAGTAAAGTAATCTGCTGGGACCATTAGCGTAGAGACAACAAATTAGTATAATTTTGTCCTTTGACCATGAAAAGATTATAAACATCGATTCCGGATATATTTCCTCCATCATGTTTGGTTCTGTATTTATGCCAGTGTAGAGAAAAATATTTAATTAAATATGTTTTACTCTAAGTCGCTGCAAAATATTGAATTAAAAATTAAAAATTTGCTCTCCAGATACATTGAAACTTTTTTTTAGATTGTTTTCTACAAAATCTCGTTTGTTTCTCCGTGTTTACGTCAAATCCTAGACGGCCATTTTGCACGAAAATCTGGCTGGGAGTATAACGTAAACATTGATCTGAGCTGAAGTAGAAAACAGTTGTTTTAAACACATAATGTCACTTACTCATAGAACAAGTGGTCTTGTTCAACGTAAAACTACCACTGTACAGAGTGTTGGAGCTGATGGGGGCGTGGAGGAACGAGACGATGAGGGATATACCCCGGACGAAGAGGAAGACCACGATTCGAAGGAAACAAGATTGACTTTGATGGAGGAAATTCTTTTACTTGGACTCAAGGACAGGGAGGTGCACATCCATTTTCGTGTTAAAAATGCAAATAGCAAGAAACTGCACTAAATTGCAACTCGAATTTCCTCTAATGTTTTTTATAAGAACAAATACAGGGATTGATTTTTTTTATTTTTTTTTAAATACTAGCAAATTTATCTAGTGGAAAACATTTCTACCAGCAAACTTGAAGTTTCACAAGGATTTCTCTGTATAATGTGCTTCTTGATCGTTTCTATGATTAAAAAAAAATGAGAAACTTAATATAATCATCAATTCTCTAAGACACACCATCAATAAATAAAGAGCAGTAAAAATATCAATTATCTCAATCTGATTATAGCAAAACTTTCTGATTGAACTTAATTGTAAAATGCACATGTCAAGGAAAAAAATCAAATTTAATTGATGTTATATACAGCCATTTGCTATGGACTGTCGGTTAACTTTGCCACATTTTGAAAAAAGAAAAAAAAAATGGTTTTAACAATAACATATATAGGCCCCTATATTCTTTAATGGTTTTTAAAGATCTGCAACACTACACACTATGCTAGAGCCAGAGACATAAAAGATTCCCATGTAAATTATCATGATCCAAGGCATGAAAATTACAAGCATTAATTCTTTTATTAAAACTTGCGTGTTAGTCACAGACACATTACATGCTTCATCTTGTTTTTATTCAGAGTCAAGTATTTAGGTCATTCTGTTAAGCTTTTAAGAGCACAAGACAAAGTCTGTATAAAATTTAAAAACCAAAACCAACAAAAATGGCAAATTGTAAAAAAAAAAAAAAAAAAAAAAAAAAAGGTCATTGTTTTGTTTTACTCACTAAATTGTGCAACAAATCTAGCTCAAGTTACAGTTTTGATTTTTCACACACATTCAGCAAGTATTTTTCTTTTAATTTTGACACCTGAAATGAAACAAGAGTCCAAGCTAATAGCTAGAAACTTTCAAAATAAACATTAATTTAAATTTTCTATTGCATTTATTTTTCTTCATTGATTCCTTTTCCTTGAACACAGGAGAGAACATTGGAGTCCATGTATGAGTTTTATTTTATTTAAATCTCTACATTGTAGAATTGAAAAATGTTAACATTGACAATATAATTTCACTTTCTCAATTACAATTTCAGGGATACACTTCATTTTGGAATGACTGCATTTCATCAGGTTTACGAGGTTGCATATTAATAGAACTTGCTCTGCGAGGAAGACTTGAACTTGAAAAAGCAGGCATGCGTAGAAGAAGTCTCCTGAACAGAAAAGTCCTCTTAAAGTCATCCAATCCAACAGGAGATGTATTACTGGATGAAACACTCAAGCATATAAAAGAGACAGAGCCACCAGAAACTGTTCAAAGCTGGATAGAGTATCTCAGTGGTATATATCTATATTCAGTTATTCATTTTGAAAATGGTTTCCATGAGTCCAGTGGACACCTCTCAAACTCTTTCAAGTATGAGTAACTTTTATCAACCTACCCCCAGTACACTGATTACTTTGGTCAACGTTGGAAAAGTCACCTAGCTTCTATCAGAGAAAATACAATAACTTCTTAATATTTTTAAAATGTTTTAATTTAATTGCACATCAATAGAAAGGTTAAACATTTCTGTTTTAGAGGATGTGAAATTTACATATTTTCAAAATTATTTAGCAAGTCAAAAGTGCTAATGAAAATCATGTACCCTATTCCAAACCCTAACCCTTATCCAAACCCGAACCCTGTTTATTTCTTTTACTATTTATTTTATTTCACACTTTTGATTCCATTGACCTAGATAGTTCATGACCTAGATTTATTTTATGAAAGATATATTATTATGTAATATTTTGATAAATTTGCTGCTATGAAGTTTCAAAATCACTAATGTTCTTACAAACATTCAAAAGAAAAATTATTCCTGAGTAAAATGATAAATAATATTTCAAGAATTTATTGAAAAATAAGTTCACAAAAATAAAGTAAACATGGTGTTTCAGGATATTAAGAGGAGTTGGGGGCTTCATAAACATTCTCTGTCTCGGAGCCTTCAAAGTCTGATTCCAAATCAAGTCTCTCTGGCTAGATTTCACAACACTGTTTGTAACTCAAATTTATTCTTTCAATGGCAGGAGATTGTAAAGAATGTTCATCAGAAAAAGGGGGGTCTTGTCAGGAAAAAAAAATCCATAAAAAATATAAACCACTGTATCAACAATTACTCTGCATGAAGAAAATGTATATTTAATGTGCTGCAGAATGAAGATTGGGATTGATTTTACAGTGTCTAAAGGTCAGGGTCCAGGGGTCAGGCCAACGGAGTTTTTTTTTTTTTTTTTTTTTTTGCTTTTAGGGTACAATTATTCTTTTCTTTCCTCACAAGACTTCCTTTTTCTTTGTCACCCTCTATTGAGTTTTCCTTTTCTTATAACGCCTAGGTTGTTTGCCTGTTTATTAAGCGGGACCTATACTGGACTAAAGTTTGAATGGTAAAAAGCTTTCATGAAACCCTACTCCTGATCTATAAAATTAAAACAGAATAAAGGCTGAGCTTTGTAATTTTAACAATGTCAAGTTTTGTCCATTTCACATTTTTATGCTATGGCTGTGGGAAGGATATTTATCAAAGTTGTCATCGTCAGAAAGATCGGACATTTCCCTGTTAACAGCCATTTTGCTTCCTTCTTCGTTTCCTTTAAGATTTATCTCATTTTCCTTACATTTTCTGTGATTTTTCGCCATGTGGTGTGTCATATTTGTTAACAGATATAATGTTTATCTAACTATAATACATAGTGAAAGATATTAACCATATCATTTTATATGAACGACCTTAAACACTCTATCATAGCTCCTAAGTTTATAAAGCTGCCATAAAAGTGTAATACTAGGCACTAAATCCAAAGGACATCCTTGGTTACATCTTTGAATCAATCACACTTAAATGTAAAAATTCAGTGTAAAAATTTTTTTTTGTTATTAGATTTTTTTTATGAATGAAATTAACGTTGATACATACATATCCACTTAACCTTACCTAACCTTATGCCAAATTGTAAGATACTACAATACATGAATATAGAATGGGACATTTCCTTGCTTGCTGAGTACTCTGTTCAAGACAGTTATTTTGTTACGGGGAGGTAAAGTGTGAATACAATGTATGTAGCACCTAGGTGTTAGTGTAGCCTTCTTTATTTATTTGACAATTAAGTACTTAAGATTTATTGAGTAGAAAATAATGCTTTATCTATGACACATGAAAGTTTACCTAAAACTCAGTGGAGTTCAATTGGAAAAAATTTTCTGCATCACATACATAATCATGTTATCAATTCATGGAAAGAAAGCATAGGTATTTGAATATTTTAAAACAAATAGAATGCTGTATCTTTGATTTGATGGTAGAATATGTTTTATATTTATGAAATAAAAGTCTTTCTTAAAAGAATGAATGAATACTATGCTCTTTTTGCATAGTTTGCACAGGATAAAACATTTAAGAATTATTTCTGTTACAGGTGAAACATGGAATCCCCTTAAACTAAGGTACCAGCTGAGAAATGTCCGTGAAAGATTGGCCAAGAATTTAGTGGAGAAAGGCATATGTACAACAGAAAAACAGAACTTTTTATTATTTGACATGACAACACATCCACTAACTGATGGTGGTATCAAGCAAAAACTTATCAAAAAAGTCCAAGAATCTGTGTTAAGTCGCTGGACAAATAATCCGCAGAAGATGGACAAAAGGATGCTCTCCCTCATTTATCTGGCTCACGCTTCGGATGTTCTAGAAAACGCCTTTGCTCCTTTATCTGATGACGACTATGAAGTGGCGATGAAACGTGTTCGGGAGTTATTGGACCTTGAATTTGATGCAGAGAGCATGAAAGAGGGTGCAAATGAACTCATGTGGGCAGTGATAGCAGCTTTTAGCAAATAGGCTGGAAAATGTCAAGTGGGGAAAAAAAAGGGACAATTATGTTATTTAAAGATACAAATATATGTAAATTCATGATGATTATTTTTGTTTGTTGTAAATGCATACATAATTGTGACAGAACTTTTCTATTAGGATACAAGTAAAACTTGTGCATTATTTCTGTCATGATATTTTTAATTAAACTGCAATCTTCATTTCAACTTATTTACAAATAATTTAACCACAACTTGAATTTTTTAAAAGTTTTAATGAATTTAATGAATTCAAATACAAAACATTATTTAAACATGGAGTGAAAATTTAAAAAGGATTTATAAAAATAAGAAATTAATATCCATTAGACTATCATATTATTTGCTCGTCTTTCATTAAATTCTCCTTTGCAGTTTGTACCATTTGTATAGTCACTTCTTTTATAGCAGTGAATTATATTGCAGGCTATTATAAGCTTTTTTTATGATCATTCACATAGGGTTCATATATGTACATATATATATGCATCACTTTTGTGGGGAAAGCTCACAGTTACACACATTGACATTCCTGCTGAGTTAGGACAAATGTTGAATAGTTCTTAACAATAAAATATCCATTCTTGCATCAATTATTTATTATTGAATGAGGAAACCAATTATAATATGCTTATATATGTCTTCTGGAGTTAAAGTATGTTATCTGTGGAATTCATAATTTTAAAAATTGAAAATTTACATTTCCAATAGTTGCATTACAAATTAATTACATGTGTAATTAATTGATATGAGTATGATACAAGTAATTGATGCATTGTGATCTTCACCCCCTGTTTTACATTGTGATTTATATCTGAGTGGTAGTATTGTGATATAGATAAATGTTCGTATGGCATTTATGTTCTAAAGTTGATTTTATTTCTTCTTCATTATGTGTATGGGAATTCACCAATTTGTTTCTCTCTCTCTCTCTCTCTCTAAATTTTTTTCTGTTTGTTTGTTTTTTGTTTTGATTTGTTTTTGTTTTTTTGTTTTTTTGCCACAAAAAGAAAGATTCCACTTTAAATCTGATGGGATATACAGAAACAAGATGTAAAAACATTTAATGAAATATTGAGAATGGGAGGGGGGTTGTTCTGCAAAGCTATATTTATATATGTTATAGCATTTTATAGGAATTTATCCTTACTGTACATTCTGTTATGTTTACTTCTACTTAAAGTTGTGTCTTGGTTTGGTGTTTGTTCTTTCTCCTGGTTCAAGATTTTGTTTAATTCAAATATGCTATGTAAATTACTACTTGATGTAGAGTATGGCTGAAGATTACTGCAGATTATGGTGTTGGAAATCCTTTTTTTTTTTTAAAGAATCAATTATCAGTATTTGTTTTCCCAGTTGGATAATTGATGTCTGAGACAATCTGTTTCACTTGTTCACGAGATGTGTCAAATTGACTGTATTTATCTTTCTCTGGACTAGACCTTCCATATCATCTGGGAAATTAATTTGTCAGTGTTTAAGAATACTAATATGTTGAAGATTTTTTTGTCTTTTTGTTATATTCCTGATTTATTTTATCAGTGTGTTTTTGACGTCAAATGAATATTTGTAAAATTTCTCTCAGCTAGATGATTCTCATCTACTGGTTAAGTCTGATTTTAGGGTGTTGGCAAGGAGGAATTGTTAGTTATGAAAATAATTATGTTTACAAGATTACTGTGTACTTTATAGAAAACCATTTGATCTGTGCACAGCTAGTACAATGTTTATGTCAACACTCAAAAAATTTTTTATTTGATTCTCCAGAAGCTTATAAATCCAGGCATAGAATGTATGGCATATTTTTTATGGAGCCAATCATATTCCACAAGAAGTTGTATTTATTTTTGTCATGGGGGAATATCTGTATAAAAGGTAATATTTTGATTTTATCTTTCTATAAAGTATGTCTAGATTGCATGTTATCTTACAACTGTTGTAGCATTTGGAACACCTCACACTTGACTTCTAATGTCTCTTCAATAGTATGATTGTAAAGGGTGAGGTGTTGAAAGTGGTTTGTTTTTCAGACCATGCTTTGCAGAAGGCAACACAGAGTGGTATTGGTCCCTGTATATTACCATATCACTGCTTATAAGTTCAAGATATTGAATACCTGTAATAATGAAGTAAAAGTATTTTAAAAAAAAATTCAAGATTTTTTTTTTTTTTTTTTGATTTATTTTATCTATCGATGTCTCTGAGGAATGCAAGTAATTTACCCCTCCAGAGATTTCCAATTTTGTTTCCTCTTCCTTTGCATAGATGGACATAAATCATTTATTTTTAATTTCCTTCTTCATATAATAATTCTGAACATGGTAATAGCATGGTTGAACACATTTTTGACTGGATTACAAACCAAAATCTATAGGTTTTTGATGCCTGTCCATTCATTGTGGCTACAATCTTTATTATATATATGTTGTAGGTGACTGTTTATGGAATAATCTTGACACTTGCCACGATGATTTACGCCTTGTCTTTTGACCTTAACTTTAGTAAATGAGAAACAGTGATTTTTTTATTCTGATCTATTAGTCTTCTATTTTGACATGTAGGTAAATGAGGATGATACATGTTTCAGATCCCACCATCCAGGAAGACCTGACCTTGACATTTGACCTGGTAGTTGGTTAATGAAATTTTTATGTCTCAACTGAGATATAAGCTCGTGAGGTTTTCTGATCTTCCATTGTAGGACATTCTTCCATTCATTTGTAAATTTTAAACATTTTCATCATCTCAAGAATCCAAGCATTTTTGAGTATATTTGTAAAAGGGAAACAAAATTGTTCAAATGAAGTGCCCAAGCCCCCATGCAAAGGGAAATTATCAAGAAAAGGTGGGGTCATTAAAAAATCTTTCTCAAGAACCACTGTGCCAGATAAGGCTATTTGTAATATTCTTGACAAAGTGAAGATTCTAAATTGTTCATACCATAGCCCCTGGGATAGATTTAACACGGGATCAAAGTTTTACAGGAAAAATTACAGAAACTTACCAGGTGAAAACCTCTAGACATTAAGTATGTAGATTATTCAAATAATGGCCCCTGGGGATAGAAAGGGGCCAGGATAGGGGATCAAAATTTTACATGGGAAAAATCTTTCAAAAAATCTTCTTCCGGAGAAGTGCTGAGCCAGAAAAGATGAAGCTTATGTGAAAACTTCCTGACATGGAGGTTAATTTTTAGCTCACCTGAGGTTTTCAAATCGAAATTTGTTGTCTGTCATTGTAGTTGTTGCTGTAAACTTTTCACATTTTCCTCTTCTTCTCCAGAACCAATGGACCAATTTCAATCAAACTTGCTACAAGGCATCGTTGGTTGAAGGGGATTCAAGTTTGATCAAGTGAAGGACCATGGCCTCTTTCAACGGGCGATAATTAAAAAATAGTGAAAATTTAATGGCACTTTCCAAAAATCTCAAAAACCTCTGGACCAGAAAAGATGAAACTTAAGTGAAAGCTTTATTACATAGTGAAGATTCAGTTTTGTTCAAATTATGACCCCATGGGGTAGGGTGGCAATCACAGTTTCATATAGAAATATTTAGGAAAATATTTTTAAAAATCTTCTCAAGAACAGCAAAGCCATGATTAGTTATATTTATATGAAAGCATCTTAAAGGTGCATAGACACAGATTTGAAGCTTATATTTCCTCAAATTTTCTGTATAATATCACAACTTATATGTTGCTATAGCATTTCACACGAAAATAAAATTAAAAACTTATTCAATCTGGAAATTATTGAAACTACGAATTTCGGGAGGCGTTTGATTAACACATCCTTGCACTTTTACAATTTTTAACTTTATCCTTAATACTTAAGAAAAGTAGCAATTTTGTTGTGTATTAATGAATAATATTACATCTATAATCCAGAAAATTCAGAGTAAAAATGTGCGAAAGCAGAACCCACTCACTAAGTATTGTCAGCCCGTGCTCAGTGTTGTGTAGTGGTGTACAGAGTTTAACAAATTGAATACACCCGTGAAACGTAAACTGTTTTTGTAAACAGGGCACGAGCTCTGTTGTTGTTAATGTTTACGTTTCACCGGGTGTGTTCAATTGTTAATCTCTGCACACACCACTGAGCACGGACTGACAATATACTGGTGATAGGACTTTGCTTTCTACATTTTTACTCTGAAATTTCTGCATTATAGTTTAATATTTTTCATTAATAAAGAACAGAATTGCTAGTTTTCTAAAGTAATAAGGATAAAGTTAAAATTTGTGAAAGTGCAAAAATGTGTCTATTAAACGCGTCCAGAAATTCTAAGTTTCAATAACTTCCAGACAAAAAAAGATCTTTATCAAATTTTCGTATGAAATGCTATAGCAACATACAAGTCATTAAATTACACAGAAAATTTGAGTAAATATTAACTTCAAATCTGTGTCTAAGCACCTTTAAGGTCAGATGACACGTTCCTCAAATATATATTTTGTATTATATAAAAAAAATATTCATAGTTGTCATTCTCTTATAATTTCTAAATCGTTTCAATATGTTTAAAAAAATAAGTACACCAAAAACTGTGACATTGGCAATTCAAAAGATTACCTATATTAAGGATTATATAAGAAATACCACCCTCTGGTATCTTGCCCAAATGCCTGGTAAGGTACCTCAATTTTTGGCGAGGAAACTTGTTCGTGAAGTTAAACTTCCATGACGAATTCTTGGGAAAAATTATATATTTTCTAGGAACGTGTCGTCTGACCTTAAGATAGCTCAGTGCTCACAGTACCTCTAGTTTTTCTTAAAATAGAGACATTGTGTATCAAAATGTGTTGCTTAATTTTTTTTTGTAAAGATGAGCCGAGTATTTTTCAGTTGAGATAGTGTATGAAAGAAGGGGGTATACGTCTTCTAGAGTTTCTGGTCGGAAACGTAAACTGTCAACATGTGTATTTTTGTGCATTTTAATTAGATATTATTCCAATGATTCAAATGGGAAAAAGGAGTAAGGACTTAATTAAGTAGAATATTTTCTTTCATTCACTCATTAATGAAAACGCTTTAATTTGTAAACTCGGGGTGGGTGTGGGGGTGGCGGTAGTAAAGGTAAACAGATGAAAGGAAATACGCGAGACTCTACCTAGCGAGTAAAATCGGTAGAGATTGCCGAGTTATTTTGAACTACCTGTTTTATTCAAAACGTATTAGACCCAAAAATATATATTCCAGAAAATACAGTTTATCTCTCTCTCTCTCTCTTCCCCGCCCCCTCTCTCTCCCTCTCTCTCTGTGAGCGTGTGCAAAAAAAAGGTTGGGGGGGTGTCCGGACCCCCCCCCCCCTTGGTCCGCCAATGATATAAATCAGGGTAAGATATTTCAATTAGCACTGATGGGTTAAAACTTGGCCATGACCTTTGACCTTTTAATAGAGATTCATGCTTCTCTCCGTTATGTATGATCATTCCAGATCGTTAATTAACTACGCACAAGTAGCTCAAAATTGCAGTCAGAATTATCATTTAACCTGAGATTGGTAATAAAACATGTTAATATTAGGGATGTCAACGAGTACCCGGTTAACCGGGTACTCGCTCGAACGTCCGAGTATCGAATACTAAAATCGGTACTCGGTTACTCGGATGTATATTTTTTTCATATTTCAAAATGCATATATTTATTAATAACTTATCAAAAAATGTGATTTGAATATGCATTGTCCATGTCTATACAGTAATTAGCGTGAGCTACACCAGTTAATACCCGTTATCGACTGTGGCTATGTACATGTATATACAATAATTACTGTACACGGCTGTCCTCGCCTCTTGTCACCCTAATTGTTGGATAGTTTAATTGTATGTTTTCAATGAATGTCGTTTAATTATGATCTATTAATTATCCTTAGATTATTCAATTAGCATACGGTAGCGAAATCAGAAGACTGAATACCTCTACCAATTCAAAAGTGAAGAAATATTTAAAAATAAACCGAAGATGAAAAAAGAAATGTTAAAAGTCAGCTGTGTATAGTAATTTTAGCGTATACGGGTTGAAACCACCATATATTAAGAAATTACTGTCCATTTTGTTGGATATGAAGGCATCAAGGGCAGTTGGAAACATGGGATAATTTCTGCAAAACGGTTGAACTTGTAAATATTGCGAGAAATCAACATACTGAACTTTCAGAGTTATCACAGAAAAAAACATTTGGAAAAAAAGATGTAAATAATATACGACTCGCGATCACGACAACGTCCTTTCTCAAAGATATTCTCTTTCGCTAGCCTAATTATTACGAAGTTGTCCTTCTCTTCCGTTGATCAAATTATTTTCTTAAACAAGAACTGCACTGTAAAGCATTCGTAATTATTGGTGTATTGATTGATAATGTCTTTTGTGTTTATTTGATATATAAATTAAGTACCTATACCAAAAAGTCGCCTCCGTTGGGCTCGATGTTTTTGTATATGCATTATAATTTAAATAAAAACCGATGGGGTAAATAGGTCTCAATAAAATCAACAATCGTTTACATGTATACACACTTTTTCCGAGTACCCGGGTACTCGATCGGAAAGTCGTCCGAGTAACCGATTATCAAATATTGACCGATTAGACATCCCTAGTTAATATCATCATTTTATCCAGCTGTCACGGTTGCTCAGTCGGTAGAGCTGGGCGGTTGTGGGTTCGTGTTCGCGACAAACTTAAGTCGATTTAAAAAATAGGCAGCAACTGTTCTTTCGCCTAGCTCTCGGCACTTTGAAGTGAATTTTGCAGTTTTCTCTTCTTTTTTTTTCTTTGGATGAGACTTTAAAAAACTGAGGTCACGACTTGCGAACCTTCGCTGCTCGCCAAGTTAAGGTTTAAATTGAGCATATAGTTTGGGAATGAATGTTAATGCATTGAGATATGATATCAATGAATTTTTACTGTTGATGAATCTGGTGGGGAAAAAAATCTTTTTCAAGGGACGGGATTTTTGTTGTACATGTATCATGGATTTAAGGAAATATCAAGTGGAAATTAAGGTGGCCGATTTTGTCCTTTCTTCTAATTACAATAGCTTTGTGCTATAGACCAACCAGGACTTGAGGTAAGTGAATCATAATGATTTACAATGAGCCTACTAAGTGCATGTTTGAAGGATGTGGTAAAAGAAAGGAAAGACATATTATACATGTAATAAGAAGAGTCCTATAATTGAAAATGAGGTTTAACAATACAGGAAATAAGAAATATGAAAGACTTATGGGCACATGGGCTGCAACACTCACCAGCTGAGACGCAAATGAATATCTAGGGAAATAAAAACCGTAACATGCTACCGTGTACTCAAGCCTAAAGTCCTTGGTTTAAATAACACGGCAAATTTATATTATATTGATGTTTGATATGTTTGCAAATTACAGTCTTGTTATTCAAGAAAAAAATTGTAAAATGCTGTGATCTACCCTGACGTATGAGGCTATGTCTTGCACAAACTTGACCTACACTACTAGTTTATGAACATGCTTACAAATTTATAATGAGATCTTTAGATCTGCTGTTCGTAAGGAGATTTCAAAAGAATCTTTCTTTGCAAAAAATTGCCCTAATAACAAAAATCTGGCCCTACCCTTGCACTCAAGTATGGTGTTCCGTTTGGGCCATTCGCACCTTCGCACTCTCGCCTTTAGGGCGAAGATGCGAGAGTGCGAAGTTGCGAAGGCGAAGGAGCGATACTAATATCGCACTTTCGCCTTCGCAACTTCGCACTTTCGCCTTCTCATTTTACTTCTTTGGAGATCTTTATCGTTATGAGTTAATTTTAGTGGGCTCTTGGATGTTATTGGTACGCATGCGCTAGATTAGTGTGACGGTGCCAAAATGGATGCTAAGCAATGGTTGAAATTCATTGTACAATGACGTTTTTACTAATGAATATACACTTGCTATTTTATGAAACGAAAAATAGTGTAATTGATCACTGGACACTCTAATTTTATATACATTGGTAGATTATATAATGTAATGATGGTAAATGATTGTTGTAACTGGTGCATGGTGCACAAGCAAAATTATAGATATATATGTATTCGTAGTGGTGGTGTGCATCACAGTCTCAACTAAAGGACAGGGAACATAGGATTTTTTATGATCCATAAACTGTATAAAGTTTGATTTTGATATATCCTGGTGTAATATATATGTGCATATATGCAGTAGAGCTACTTCGATCTACATTGTAAGCATACGATAGAGAACTCCACAAAAAAGGCAAAGGTGCGAGGGCGAAAATGCGAAGTTGCGAAAGCGAAGGAGCGATACTAGTATCGCTTCCTCGCCCTCGCACCTTCGCGCTTCGCATCTTCGCACTTTCGCTCCTTCGCCTTCGCACTTTCGCCCGAAAGGCGAGAGTGCGAAGGTGCGAGTGGCCCCAACGGAACACCATACTCAAGGAAATTGTTTTAAGATTACTTGAATCTTCACTATATGATTATTTACTAAACTTTTCTGAAGTCTATATTTAAAACTTTTCTTATGCAAAACTCTGAATCGCTCTTACATTGGCAACTCACACTTGAAGAAGATGGAGGATTATTCTAAGAAAAGTAATTCTCCTTGTAAGGACGCCTTTTACTTTTTGTTTTTGTTGTTGCCGTTATTTTTCAAAATTTTATTTTATTATTTGTGTGGGTGGGTTGGGGTTCTGATTCGGTGGTTCCTAGGAATAATATTCCTAGATGCCACCTTCGTTTTTCCCCCTTATTTTTATTATTTATCAACCCTTGGCATTGCCACAATCATTTGTATAAATTTGATAAAGGAATTTTTAAAGGACGTTTATGTCAAGTTAGGTAAAATAATTTAGTGGTTTTAGGCTGAAATAATAATATTTATAAAAATTTAAAAAAAAACGCTTACGCGACGGTATGCTAAACCAAGTTATCTGCATGTGAATGAAAATTAATCATAATATAAATTCTCGCTTGTAAACTATTACAAACATTCGTTAACCATTGTCAATCATAGTTTCAATAGTCTGAAAATATGTTTTTATCAGATGAACAGTGTTTTTACATTATACGTTATAGTTTCCGGTCCTAAACTATAGTAATTAACAGTAATTGGCTACATACCATTAATTATTTTTAAAAAAACATATATAGAAGAGTTACAGGTGTTGGAAGATAACTTAAGGAAGAGATTGCAAGGGTCCATGAAAAAAATCCGCTCTATGAATTTTTCTCATTTTTACATATAATTTGCCTTACGTTAATGGTATCAAAATATGAAAATGTTAACCAAGGTCATCAGGGTTATAAGGAAGATATGGTTGCCATGGTAACCACCGATTTTCAATATTTTGATATTTATGTAGTGAAATTTTAAGTATGCCATACAGGTATCAAAATTGAAACAAATTAAATAATTTTCACCAGATATTAAATAATACGCATTATATTCATTGAAAATAAAAATTGTATCGGAAACTATTGTTAGATGTAGTAATGCCACAGTTGCTTTTGGGAGTAGTCATTGTAAATTTGCGGTAATATTTTCACTCCAAGAGCAGTTTTCAACGTCTTGACAAAAAATTGCCCAATGAATTTTCCTAAAATTAATATATTTTGTAACAATTATTATAAGTGACATATGGTTAAAATATGAAGTGGGGTCATCACATTCTTTTTTAAGCTACATGCATTGCAATACCCCCCCCCCTTTCCTAGAATATTAAAAGATTTCATAAATTTTAATCTGACGGTTTGTTGCTGAACCTTTAATATGCATAATTTGTTTAAAAAAAAACTATATAAAATAAGTATAGATTTAATTTTTTTTCTGAAAATTTTGTGGTGGTTGCTCATTTGATTCGTAGAGCAGAATGATAGCAGAATGATAAAAGTATCATGTACACAAAAAAAAAACAACAACAACAATATGCATATTTTTGTTTTAATTTCCCATCTCCAAAATATTCATTCCGTTTATATCAGTATAAAAATATACATTCTAAACCAGTGCACAGTGGTCCAAGGGCCAAATTGTTCATGCTCTGAACACTCATCGAGTTTTCTGCACTGTGACTTGGAATCGGAAAGGGGGGGGGGGGGGAGTCACTTGAACACATTGAATGAATAGGTTATTTCAGAGAACTTGTACCTGCAATATATACCGTATATAAAAATCCTAGCTTTTATCTTATTTTACATATTTTAGTGATTTGTTATTTAATATTTGCATTTGCAATTAAGTATTTTTCCTTCAGATTCATTGCAAGTAAGAAAACAATTCATTTTCTCATGGACTAGGTAAAGGTGCGGTCACACGATGCGATTTTTCATTCGATTTTCCATCCGACTTTTCCATTCGATTTGCTTTCGACTAAAATCGTACCGTGTGACCACCCAAGTCGAAAGTCGAAAGCAAACTCTGAAAGTCGATTGGAAATCGGATGGCGTCAGATTTTCAATCGACTTTCTGGTGAAAATCGTGACGTCACAATGACATTTCCCGCGACGCGAAATGAATAGTCGTTATTTTTGTCATCTATAATGAATGTATAAATTATTAATTGACAAAATATAAGGATACCCAGTAAACGACAATTATTGGGTACAAATGGCTAATTATATAAAGCATACAAGTCATAAACTATTATTTTATTACCGTAGTTTTCGAGGACTGAGATTCATGTTTTTATAGAATGCCAATTTACGATTAAAGATTTTTTTTGAATATCATAGATTTAGCTTGATTCAAATCATAGCATTTATCTTAAAAAAAAGAAGTTTTAGATATTACTTTTAAAACCAGCATGGATGTTAATTAAAATTAGATCTTTCATGTTGCTGTAAATTTAGATCTGCGGTACACACCATATCAGTACTTCAGTATGCTAGGGGTTCACGGCGAGATACTTTTGACTTGACACCACATAAACACCCCAATCCTATCAATAATATGAACAAGTAGTTTTTTTTAAGTATTTGCACGGATTCTAATTATAAGCGTTCGTCAAGAGATTCAACTTATTTCATGTATTATATATGTAAACGTGTAGAATAATTTAAAATGGTAGATTTTAATTTTCTAGAACTCGCATAAAAGTACTGTACTAAATGAAGTGGTTAATTAGATTAGGTATTTAATTTTTACTCCTACAAATAAGAGCCTCTGTACACGCCCCTACTCTCCTAATATACGGAACTACTAACGAAAAAAAAAAGACTGAAAAAAACTATTTATGTTTATTAGGAGAAATTACGTTGCTGTCTTTTCTCCTTGAATTATCTTCCTTATTTCCTTTCACCTCGACGTGATGTAGCGTTGTACATGTACCTCTAACTACTGTATATATGTTTGTATGTTATTAATTTTGTAACTCATGTACCAATACTTTGGTTTGAGTGAATAAATTGAACTTGGACCCCCCCCCCCCCCAAAAAAAAAGAGATTCAACATTGAATACTTTAAAAATATTAATGATTAGTTTACATATCACCAGGGAAGTTTTTAAGTCTAATTTTTATTTATTTTATTATTAATGTTATTTTTAGAAAGGTAGCACTCTTTACTTTCCTACCAAAAGTTACTTTTATTAAAATTTTGATTAACTTAATTATTGGAGCGTCTGGTGAATTTGATTAACAGTGTACCCAGTCACGCGTTTTAAATATACACATAATAGTGATCAATGGGCTGTAAATATTTCACTTTCAGTAATAATAGTGAAAATAAAAAGGCGATATTTCAAATGTTTTCAATAATATTGTTTCGTCAACTGCTGGTCAACGGAAAAAGTTTAACTTTTGCGAAGTAGCTATTTTACCTTTCTTGTAAGCGAAAGTCTAGTGCAGGTTCTTTTTTAAAATCTTTTTATGCCGAAATGAAAAAAATACATGTATTTTCCCTCATTAGTCAGTTTAAAAACCCTGGCAAACCTCAGATACTTCGGACAAGTTCTTTACATGTATGCGGTATGTTTTCTTCAGACATAACCTGTAGATTACGTCAACATCAACGTCATAATGGGGCAAATGACGTAATGTTATACTGAATGAAGGGAAAAAATATTTTCATAATGATGCTTTTTAGGTTTATTACAATAATCAGAACTACTTCAAACTAAAAAAAAAAAAGTACCTGTTCATTTCTTGTCAAAATCGTTTGTAAATCGAATGTAAAATCGCATCGTGTGACCACCCCACCAATCGACTCCAATCGACTTACCTGAGCAAGTCGAATGAAAATCGAATGAAAAATCGCATCGTGTGACCGCACCTTAAGCCTACATATCTCCTTTGTGACGTCATAATGCCACACTTGACGTCAAAACTATAGTGCAAACTGTTTTGTTTCAAAAATAATCGTTGAATGACATTTATAAATTTGCGCTTCATGCTCACGCGGTTCATGAAATATGCTGAGGTGAAGTGTCTTTGTTCATGCCTTCGTGAATTTTAAAAAATTAAATTCCTTTTTCAAATATATTCCCGTGAGCATTATGATTTCAAAGACTTTTTTATGCATATGCTCAAAATAATTTTCCCTCTCTGGTATACCTGGTACCTCCGTAGTACTTCGATTGTCAGAATTAACCTCTCTTAGTTTCGTCTGTCATTCTTACACGCGTTTTTTTGCAAGATATGTGAAAACATGCAAAAAGAAACTTTTCTTTTCTGTCAGAAGAAGTGTGTTAAGTTTCAATTTTTCACCAAATACGACGCATAAAACATCTTACCACAACAAATATTTACGCAATATAACGTTATGTTTATATGGTCGATGTAAGAGTTGAAAATGCTAGAGAAGGTCTACAGAGGAAAACAATTTCCTCTGCGATATTTTTTAAAAAACGTTCATGTCCAGCATGCGACCTCAAACTGGTCTATACACGTATAACGTTATATGAAAATCGCATTCGTTTATCTGTTCATCCATATAGGTCTACATTCATTATAATCACTGAGAAAATCACGCCGTCTGAAGCTTCTAGGAAATGAATATCTATTCATAGATGTAGATCATATAGTAAAGAAACCGATCTCAAATAAAATTCTAATATTTTAAATAAAACTAAAGGACATAAAGATCCAGATATGAATTAAATTTATTCATGACTTGACATAGATTTCAGTGTTCAAAACTACGACAAAAGGTAGAAGTGACAAAACGAAAAAAAAAACACAGGGATAAAAAAATCTATATTATCTTATTCTTTCTCTGTTTTAAAAATATTGCCACGAAGACCTTTTGTCATGGGCGTATTCATAATCGCACTCCTTATTCAGCTGTTATTCCGGAAATGGTTACCGTAAATCTTTTTTTAAACATCACATGAGTCGATCACGTGACGCCTTGCAATCGCTTCCTTAATGGTTGTATTCATTGTTTAAAAACTGACATGACAGTTTTACAGTATTGACTTAATCCATTAAGAACATATTTATCATGACGATTCATGAGATCAGAAAAACTAATAATAGTTCTGTTTTCTGCATAAATCATATGGTAAAATTTATACCTTTCTTGTTTAAAGTAATCACAATTGAACAAATAATGGAACTTACCACCCATTTCTCCTATATTGAACAAATTACAAATTAGTTGGAAAAGTCAAGATTAAAGTTGGAATTACCAACCTTAAAGTTGGAAAAGCCAAGATTTAAGTTGGAAAAGCCAAGATTAAAGTTGGAATTACCATATGAGTGAAAAAAATTCTCGAGAGAATAGTTTCACAGAAAAAAATGTACAATTCCGATACAAAAGCAGAGATTCTGTCGTTAAATTATATGTGTCCAATGTAACGCTATGTTTATCTTTTTGTGAATTCAGTGCCTTATATAACTGCAAATCAAAGTTAAAAGTCGTAAACAATAGTCCAATCCACACTTTGCAAAAGTTGTGTCCCTTTGCGCGGTCAACCAAAAGGTCATAATGGAAAGAAATACCCAGCATTCCGATAATCCATCCTGTTTATTTTTTTTTTCTTTCAAATGTATGGGTTGGCCCATCCTGGGGCAATCAATATACAAGATGCACAAATTTTTCCAGTTTCGTAACGAAACAAATAAACAATCCTTGGATACAATACAAATGAAAAATTATCGCATATAAATAAGAACTTTTACAATACAAATAAGAAAATATACAATGCAATATAGAATACAAATGGAAAATTATAGAATACAAATGGAAAATTATAGAATACAAATGGAAAATTATAAAATACAAATAAAAATTATAAAATACAAATGAAAAATTATACAATACAAACAGAAAATTATAGATCACAAATAAAAATTATACAATATGAATGAAGAATTATACAATACAAATAGAAAATTATACATGCAATGCAAATAAAAATTATACAATACAAATGAAAAATCATACTATACTAATAGAAAATTATACGATACAAATGGAAAATTATATTATACAAATGGAGAAGATAGACGTTTGACATGCCATAGGCATAAAAGTTATACAATTCAAATGAAGAATTATACAATACAAATAGAAAATTATACAATACAAATAAAAATTATACAATACAAATGAAAAATTATACTATACTGATAGAAAATTATATAATACAAATAAAAATTATACAATACAAATGGAAAATTATACAATACAAATGGAAAAGATCGACGTTTGACATGCCATAGGCCTATACATCAGGACTGATTATTTCTTTTGGATGTTTGTCAGTAGTAAAGAATAAATTGCATAGAGTATTCGATCCCAACCATGAGGTGTTCTGTTTGGAGGGGATTTGGTCGATATACCCTAAATTATTTTCTGTTAGAAATCAACATATATTTTCTGTAAGAAATCAGCATATTAATTTTTCTAATTTAATAAATATTTCATTTTCTAAATTACGGAAAACTTGTGTTAATCAGTGGTCCATGACAGTTGGAGTTATCGCTCTTTTCTTACAACATTATGACCAGTCACGATTATGCGATAACCATGCAAAATTAACATTTATGCACACTCTCGATCGATCGAAAAATGATTGGATCCCCGGGTGTCGCAGGCGTACTAGGTACTCCACTACTTGCAATTCACTCTGAGTATGCATTGTAAATCAAATCATGGGACGTACAATTAGTCATTTTTAATATGTATATGATGGAAGAATGAAAAGGGTGAAGATAACAAACAGCCATCAATTTTATATATATAATAAACTATACAAGACGCGAACAGGGCAAAAGAACGAACCCCTGGAAACACTCTAGATGTGGATGGGATCAGGTGCCTAGAAGGAGTAAGCATCCCGGTCACACTTTCCACGAGCCCTCTTTATTGACCAGTAATCCGTAGTCACTTGAAGTTGAAGATGGCCTTACAATTGGTATGAAACGTCAAAATTCAACCCAACGATAGATTCTATTTACAAAAAGGTCAAAGCCTCCATTTTCTGCATCAAGTGTCAAACATGACTACTATTTCGGCAGATTACATCCAAATCATACACGTAACACTGTTATATAACTATAGTTAACTATATTGTTTATAATAACTAGACTGTAGTTCATTATAGTAAACTATAGTTTTGTATAGTGTCAAAATATACACTATGATTAACTAAAGTACATACTTACATGGAATTTTGATTAATTATAGTAAAAGCATAAATTGATTTTTTTGTATACTGCCTGATATATTTTAACTATTTTAACTATATAGTACTTAATAATACTATACTATTTTTTTTTTTTTTTGGAGGATTGTAGATATTTTTCTTCTCAATCGTAGACTTGAACTTAAAATATGATGAAATGCAATGCTGAACCTTTTATGATTAACGTACATGTACAACATCTTCTTAACACCTGTGTTGCCCAATTTCACCTCAAGGAAACGTCGGAGTGATTCGGAATTACATGTACTATCTTTGGTAACGGGGGACAAAAAGTAGTGATCTTAACTTAATTTTGATCCGCCAATCATTTTTTTATAACACCATATGGGATAGGCTTATTATTCCTCTGTCTTTATCGTCAATAATACGTAATTAGAAATAAGTGTTGCTATTTCTACAACAAATATGCCCCATGTATACAGGACATCAACCAGAAATTCATGTGTCTCCATTTCAATGATTGTTCATATTTTAAAGAAGTATCCTACCTGGTATAGAAAAGCTGGAAAAGGGATTTTTTTTTTTAAATCTCACCCTCTTTATTGAAAATATTACATTGTAAGTATATCATTTGGAAGATCCATGGCTCTTTGTTTGGAGAATATACAACCAAATGTTCATTGATTGTCATCTTCTCTTTAGCGAGTTTATTACTTTAATATACAATTTGTACTTCGGGTTCGTTGCCACGATGCTCTCAGTGGCGAATACATGCATGCACATTTTACTAGTAAATGTATTAGCACAACTTACTGATAGTTTTTGGGTATATAAATATATTCACAACTTTAAGTGTTATCAATTGCTTTACAATCATTTCCATGCCCATTCACGTCAAAAACATTTTTATATCCATGCAGTGCCTCGTTTTTCTTTTAACATCGGGTTCGATGCCATCTGATGTTCTAGAAATTTCCGTCAAGATATAGACGTATAAAACTAAGATCGCAGACTGCGAAAACGATTTGCACATTTTGTTTTTCAATCAGTAATCATAACTTATTTCCTCTGTATCACTTAAATCAAGTTTTCATTGAATAATTTATTAATGACGTTCTATCATATAATTAAACGATTGCTTGTTGTCAGTTTCATTAAAAATTGCCAGTAACTTAGATCCGCCAACCGTAACCACCACTCTTTTTGCTATTTCACGGCTGTTCATTGAAAATGAAAGTAGCTAGACTTTTAATCAAATTTACGATAATTATGTTCTCCAAACGAAGTTTGGGAACATATTGTTTTTACTCTGTTTCTTCTTCTTCTTCTTATTATTATTATTTTTCTTTTTTTCTACTTTCTTCTCCGGTACTTTTTTGTCCGGGAGTGTTCTCATAGAACCACTCATCCGATTGACATGGAACCTTTTTAGGGTTAATAGGCATGTTGTGTAGGTGTTCGGAACGAAGGTCATTTTGCGCGCACATGCATGCACGTGCGCGCGCGTGCAATGAGTGAAATGACTGATATACTTGATGAAGCCGTAACTTTTTTATTTCTTGATGAATTGCTTTGAAACTCAAAATATAAAGATATATTAGGAGTCTGGACAAGATAACATAGTCAAATTAGCGTGAACTCACGCGCATGCACGTGCGCTCTTCTCTGATTGGCTGATACAAAAATCTCAATAATTTCCTTGTTTTTTTGACAAAATACTTTGAAATTTAGAATATAAGTATATATTACAAGGTGCTACATGTTGTATAGGAAATTTCTTGAAAACACGCACATGCAGGTGTGCTGCAATCTGATTGGTTGAAACTTTAAATGTCTATAACTCCCTTGGTTTTCAACAAAACAAGATGAAATTTACTACATGGATAGGCACATAGAGCTCCTACATTATGATAATATCAAAATTGAATGCAAGGCCATGCATGTGCGTATGCTGAATTCTGATTGGCTAATACTTAAAGGGTTACATCTCTCTTATTTTTCAATGAGATTCTTTAATATTTAACACAAATGTATGTATTGTGAGACACTATAAGAAAATTAATGTGAAAAATGTAGAAAACATGTGCAAGCATATGCGCTGAAATTTGATTGGCTAATACCCATATGGCTATATCGGAGTAGTTTTCCAATGAAATACCCTTAAAAATAAAGTCTCCATCTATATTACAAAAGTATTGTCTAATTTATTGAAGCTTGTAGGGAATGGGGCATCATAAGGGATTGGGGAGCAGTTTGGGGAACATCTGTAACGGTTCCCGTTACAATTAGCACTAGTTAGTATGCGAATGGAATTTGATTATAGTTTACGGACATCATCTTATACCTAGTGTAGTATTAAAGGATTTTAGTATGAACTCTGGTGAAGGTGTTTCGGAGTTTATTTACAATATTTATTAATTGATAAGTATAGAAAGCCGTTTTATAGATCCGCCTTGACGCGGTATTATTTCAGATCGACATCGGCACGAGGAGTACAATACGCCTAGACAAACAAGTCGAACACTATTCAATGATAACAGTAGTTTTGTAGATCTGTCACGACGCAGTATTGATCGGAACGTGGAGTACAATACTCCTATGCAAACAAATCGAACACTTTTCCATGATAGCAATAGATTTGTAGATCCGCCGCTTCATACAGATACTGGTAGATTATAAAGGGACGAGGAGTTTTACACTCCAATGCGAACTTTGCGTAGTTATTCATCGGGCTACTCAGCAGTGACAAATTTCTTAAAGAAAAAGAACCCGAGGCATTTTTTCAATAAACTGGGAATAAATAAAACTAGGACCACGCCCTATAGACCTCAATCAGACGGAATGGTTGAGAGATTCAACCGCACTCTTAAATGCTCTCCGTACTTACTCATGAAAATCAACAAGATTGGGATGATTTACTACCCTATTTGATGATGACATGCAGGGCTTCAGAACATATGTCTACTGGGTGTTCACCAAATCTAATGATGTTTGGGAGGGAGAATTTCCCCATTGATCTAATGGCGAGATTACCCCCTGACCAGAGAAACGAAGCATGTGAAATACAATATGTAGAATGGCTAGGGCAAACTATGAAACAGTTTTTCAATTTCTCAATGATAATCAAGGTTTTTCTACAAAAGGAAAAATGCGATCATGATGCCCAACTCAAAAGAAGGGAAATTAGTCATGTTGAATGGGCCTTCCGCTGGTATCCCCCTAAAGCAAATAGAAAACATAGTTTGTGATGGATAGGTCCTTATTTAGTTATAATTACAGATGATATCTCTCAGTCTGCTTGCAGAGTTCAGATGCAACATCTCCTATTGTCACTGTTCATAAAAATCATCTCACCAGGGTAGAAATCCACCAGACAACTGGTTGCTGATTGATGAGGACAGCGACTCATCTGTTCTTAGTGACCTTGATAATTTAATTCAGACGAGTTCTCCAGTAGCACCTATTCCCTCAATGGCTACCAAATTTGGGCGTGTAGTTAAACCCAAGCAGATACTCGATCTATAAATGTTGAATTCTGCCTGAAATGTTTAGATCAATTATTTTAGCATTATAGCATACAGTATATACATAGTTGAGTAGAGTATCATTTATGTGAGGCATGTCAACATGCTCTTGACCTTATATGTTGTTAAAACGGATGATGTTTATGAATTCTTGTAACCTATTTTCTTATAAAATCGTTTTTGTAGATGAACCTACTGGAAAAGGAGGCGGACAATCAGGAAGTGCAACAGTTCCATGACCTTGAATCCGAAGCTGAAGACCACGAAGAACTGTCTCAGTTCTCAGGAGAAAATGGTTAAAGGAAGCATGCAGTGGTATGCCTTGGGAATGGAGTGCCAGATCCCGGGATGCTTGTTTGTTGTTTATCGTTCCTCTCGAGAATTTTTCACTCATAAGGAGACGCCAAGACTTGCCGGTGGAGGGCTACAAATTTTGACCTATATTCGGCACTCAGGACTATTAAGCAGTGAGGGATCTTTTTTCGTGCCAGCACCTACTGCAACACGGGGCCTACGTTTATACAGTCTCATCCGATGGACCGGTCTCCACGTCCCACAGTGGGACTCGAATCCGCGACGTAAGGATCAACTCCTTACTCCGCAACTATAGAGCATATGCTCTAACCACCGTGCCACGCGGGCGACAGGGATGTCAACCACTGGGGACATTATACACATTGTATGGATCATTGGGTAAAAGTTCATGGGAAATCCCTTCCGCTCTTCAAATGCACATTATGTGGCAAACAGTTTGCCATTCACTCCAAGGGAAAAAGAAGTCTTAGAAACCATGGAAGTCAACGTGGGGTCCTAGAAGTTAGAGAAATACATAACCCAGGACGTGTGCTCCACGTATCGACTGGGATCGAAAGAGGAACGCCTACAAAGTTCGGAGAAGGAAAAAACGGAAGCCCAAAGGAGGAATGCGCAAACCAAGAACCTATTTGCACCATTCCCAGAAGAAAATAGGACAAATTCCAGAGACGAGGTGATAGTCTTTTCCTAGCTTAGCGAAACCAGTGGCAGTAGTTTAGTGATAAAAAGTTTGTTGGACAAAGAAAACAGATAGATTGCTTGCGAAAAAATGACGAAAAATGCATTATACCACACTTCTGAAGCGGTTCTATAATCTCAGTCTATATCAGTCTATAATTCTTTTTATGTAATCATTTTATGTAATTTACATGGAATTTAAAATTTATCTATAATTATTATTATTATTATTATCTATTGTAAGAAATTATTTTTTGTTATATTGGTTCAATTATACACGTAAATAAAAATATAGTAATTGTATAAAGGGAGGGAGAATGTGGTAGTATTGCCATATATTATTTCTAATTATTTATTTTACTTCAATTCTACTTAGTACTTGTTTACATGTACAGTGTATGTAAACTCCCATCTTCGTATTCGATATGTTTATTTTATGAAACCGGAAGAGAATTAACTTTTATTTTCAAACGTATTTCATTACAAAACTTTTCATTGGTTACTTCTAAATTTATTATCAAATCACAATACGGCTAACTTTTACTTTCTTTCTTTTGTTAAGGTACGTCACTCGTCAGCGTTTGAAAAAAAGGTTTGGCCAGAACCTCTAATGTTAAAATTATCAATAATAATTCAATTTTTGACATATTTGAATTAAAAAATGCAAATTATACAATATTCAAGAAGATGGGCGAAGAAGATGAGCAAAATGCCTATTGTGCGACAAATGAAAAATTAAACCTCAGTTATAACAAAATTTTCTCTGATGTTTCATTAACGTATATTTTATGTAAATCTCCACAAATCGCAACAATCTCACAAAGATTGAAATTATTCGTCTATGAATAGCATACATACATCAAAGAGGGCAAAAATTATCAATTCTTCATACTAAAGCGCAATTTGCACGCTTCGTTCGCCCATCTCCTTTAAAGCTGCTCAATTATATTGATAAACCGTAAAGAGATAAGATTTTTCGGGGACTATTTATTGTGGTGGAAGGATATTTAGAAGAAATTCTTAAAATCTACACATTTCTGTAATTAAAATATTTTGGAACTTAAGTTCTATATATTTTTACCCAGAGATTTTTTTCGTTATTATATGTTAGTTATATTTAAAATACGTTTCAAGTAATATTTTTGAACAATTTAATTTACACATTCACTCAACATACTTTGTCAAAACAAAAATGAAGATATATTGAAGAAGTCAAGAATTTCCATTGTTTTTCGAGTGTAAATATATTTTGACCAATATCTCAAAATTTACATCACTGGCCCCAACTTTTTCTTTCATTATTTTAAATTACACGATACTCTTAACCAATCAGCACTTAAGTCATAAAACTCTTGATGCAAGAAAATTTTATTTTTCCTGTTTAGATTTTCAATGCCCCAAATATACTTTAAGTTATAAGTGCAAAAAAGGTCACACAATAAATTACGCACATTGTTTGCAGGATTTTTTAAAAATGTTATTCAAACTATTTAAACATAAAATAAGATTATATTAATTGCCATGATTACATCTGGTAAAATAAGATAAAGATTATTTAGCGATTAACCTAAAGGTTACAATTTAAGTGTATAAAGGTCGAATTATTTGTACCTTCGCTAAGTAAGATGCACACCCACCCCAATTTTCTTTCCGATTTGAGTCGTCCTATATGAGCAGTTATCTAAAATATACTTCTCAAAAAAATCCTTGATACAACTCATGTCTCAAGTGACAAACCTTAAGAACGGTATGATTTAAACCCGAGCAGAACCATGCTCGGGGCTTCTGCTGAGCCAAACCTTGTAACAAGGTAATTTTCAGAAGTTGCCTCACCCTCTTTTGTCCTTGCCAAATTTTGATTATTACTTCTTTTTATCTATTTATTTTTCTATAGGTGTTTGTTTTCATTTCCTGAAGAGTTCCATTTTCACCATTTTTTTTCCATTTGCGGGGTGTATACTCTTTTGTAAACAGGGTTTATCTCCAAGCGATGGTTAGGTGGTGGATATACTTTTCTGTCAAATTTTTTCATTTTTTTTTTTTGGGGGGGGGGGGGGGGATATATTTCGATTGAAAGCATATTATGCTTTCGGAAGAAGCATTAAATTAATTCAATTAACTCCAGAATACCTGACCACGGGGCAATGATTTTCACAATTTTGGTAGAGGGCTCAATGCTTATTACAATCATGCCAACAGTTAAGCTGCTTGTTGTTCAGGAGTGGAGAAGATTATAAATTGCATTAATTTTGATGGTTTTAGCCTTACCCCTCAGGTCCCAGGGGCGGGGACCATGAAATTCACAATTTTTGTTCCCCTTTACCCATAGATGCCTTATGCCAAAATTGGTTGAAATAGGTTCAGCGGTTGTAGAGAAGAAGCTGAAAATGTTTCAATGTTAACACACGACGACGAACTTAAAAGTACGCGTTCAAGATAAAGAACCACTAATGCGAATATTTCATCGGATTTCCAATATTTTTATAGCGAACCTAAACATATTACCTATAGCATTCAGTTTATTGACGACAAAATCTGTCTTATAGTTGACAATTGCCAATCACTTCGAAAATATACAACGTGCATATCTTCAGAAGTTACGTAAAAAAGTAAATTAATGTAGACACAATTAAAATGAAGATTCCTTTATTGACAGTTACATATTTAAGGATTTACATATTTAAGGAATTACAACCACTAACTACACTACACTATGGAAAATTTTGTAAATTTACAAATCAATTAATTTATTCTACACAGATGTTGGTCTGTAAATTTCGAGGACATTTTGTAAAAACAATTTTTTTTGTCAAACGGTTAATATGTAAATGCAAGTAGATATTAGGGGTATTTGATTATGGAAAATCGTTGTAAAAAGTAAATTATAGTAAATGAAATCGAAGACTGCAGGCAATCGGTTTGCTTCAACAGAAGACATAAAATCCATTATTCAGTATTTATATAACAGTTAGCAATAAAATTTTCAATCTTTTTCAGACAATTCGACAGATACACAGTATATTTCCTGTTGTTGGATGGTGATTCACTCTATCAGAGCCTAGCGGGAGTTCATCTCGTATAAGAGTGATTCCTTCAAGCAAAGCTTTTTGTATGTCAACTTGTCTAAACTCTTCCTTTTCCAACTGAGAATGATAAGATCTTGTCCAATGTAAATACAGATAAATTAAATTATATTAATTTGCAGATTCTATGCTGTCTAAATGGGAAGACATATATGATATCTAGCCAATAATTTGTCTGTAGGTGAATTATATGCCTGTTTGGCAGCGGAATCAGATTTATGCGACTGACATTCGTTTTAACTATGAAATGTGATCTTTAAAATGATCATGGCAGTGATACGGACCTCTTCGTGAAAATGGTTGACATGGTTATCGGAAAGGAACTACATTGTAAATGATTCAGTTTGCTGGGGCACTTTTTATCTATCTATATATATATTAGGAATGGCAATCGAATACAGAATTGCCAATCGGTTACCCGCAACACGTTCCGACCGATTAACCGGTTAATCGTATCAAAATGCTCATTTTCTTGACATTTTTTTCGCGAACCTCTATTCATATAAACAGAAGAAGACTAAAAAGACTTAAGAAGGTAGAAACATTCTGTTTACCTTTATCTGGAAACTACATGTACATTTGTTTTATAGACAAGAAAAAATATATATATAAAAAAAAAACATGAAACATGCCTGAGAAATCAGACATTGATAATTTTCCACAGCAGATGTCACACAAGTCCATACTACATTGTTACCATAATCAAAACTAAGACGGAACTTTCACTTAATTTACAATGTTTGTCTTATAATATACTGAAAGGAAAAAGAAATGCAGTAAAATTTTAGGTGAAATAAGGTTATATATTTCAGACGTTTTTTTCCAGTTTTCCTATCTAACTTTTAAAATCATCTTTAATAAAAATGTAACCAAAATCTCATTTGATTTTCCCCTGGAATTCATGAATTATTGAATCTCATATGACGGTAACCCCCCACCCCCACCCCCCAAAGTGAAAAATGAAAATTCTCATTATCTCACATGTCTCCCTCGCGCACCTGTCACAGCCTTGATTCTCCTACGCATGGAGTTCATCAGTGTATTTATCCTTCTAATAGAGATATTATTCAACCCTATCGTCCACGTAGTCCCACAGACGTTTGATGCGAAAAAGATGGACTTGACCGAGACCAGGTAAGTGGATAAATGTAATTGTTTGCGAGAAAATCTTGACACACCCTGGCAGCATTGAGTGGGGGGTTAACATGACCAAAAAAAAATAGGCAAACAACGCAAGCATGGAACCACATTAGCACATACCATTTCATGGTTGAGTTCGACTTTTCCACTCGGCGAGCAGAGTTTTGACGCTGTTTACGGGGATAAAAGAAAATAAAGACACGCATGCCATATATGGTTGTGTAGATAAATTATCGTAGAAGACATAGGTATAAACAGTTTGCTAGTGCATGTCCTCCGAAATTGTAAATGAGTGCGATTCCGAGGGAGGGGGTACTCCGTGTACTACAGAGTTGGATACCTTGTGTTATTATTATAGTATGGGTCAAAAATTTATTACAGAAACAAGTGCCTGTGCATGGAACCCTAGGGTAAAGTTGACGAGCTCACAAACAAAAATCGCGCTATCGATTTCCATCAGTTTTGGGGTGAATGTTACGATTATGATCTATTAGCCTGCTGCTTTAATAGCAGTTTTAAGTTAATGTGATGGTGATTATACCGGTGGCAGGATGAATAGCTCGATCTTGACGTGGCGCTGTTACGCGTCAACGTCATCGTCACGGTTGGTTGGAAACCTTTCTACACCCTCTCTGGGGACTGGTAAGACGTTCTATTGTGGAAAAATTCACAACAAACTGCACAGACACCTGCCGTTGTCTTTGTCCTTACTTAGGCAATGCAATAGCCAGACCCCATGGTACTTCCGTCAACCATACCTTGATTTCAAGAAATGCAAATCGAGCGTTTCTTTTTCCTTTCAGTATATAATTTGATAAATAACAGCAAAAGATAGACATATACCAATTCACAATGCTCGACGGTGATTTATTTAATTATGATTTCATTGAAGAATTACAGGACAGTCAGGGTACCCAGTTAGCACAACAACGTTATTAAAACGTTATAAAAACGTTATGAAAATGTTATGAAAACATTTTCTAAAACGTTATTACAACGTTATTTTGTGTGGTTTTTTAAACGTTATTATAACGTTTTGCAAAAACATTGTACATGTACTGTAATGTTTTAAAAACATATTTAAAAACGTTTTGAGAACATTTCTTTAAAAAACTTTTTAAAACATTTAAAAAATAAATTTTACAACATAATAAACAATATATTTATTACAATTTAATAAATTTAAATCCATTCATTAATGTTGTCTAAACACTGTTTTTTAACACCTGCACAATAAAATTACAGTCTTCTTTCAAATGAAGTTTGTACTGTTTGAAATACAAAAAGATCACAGCATCCTTATTCCATTAGAAATTAATCTGTTGTACACTTGGACTTCTCTATTTTCTTCTGAAAAACAAAGATTTGGACATAAAACTTTGACTAAATGATTACCCATTCTTACTCGTACATTTCTTTTTAGTTAAACATATCCATGTATTAGGGCATCTGACAACTAACAACACATACTAGTACATAAAAATCTGATAAACACAAAGAAAGTATGTTTTGGTATACAGTTGCATTAATAAACAAAAATTTTCGTGTAAATATATCTATATATTTCTGACAACCAATTTCAAACATACCTTATCATATTTAATAAATTCCTCCTGGAAGGTATGGATCAAACCTCTTCGTCCCACCTCTCATTAAATCGTATGAGATTGTCTTTGATGCTTTGTAAGCCTTGTAAGCAGCAGCTATTAAAATTTAATGTGAAATTAATTATAAGAAATGTAAATAAGTAAATGTATAAACTATAAACATATTTAATAAATGCGTCGGAAGCAAATTAAAAAGGGGGGAGGCTAAACCAACAAAAACTTTTTTTTTGGGGGGGGGGGGTTTTAAGCCCGAATTTTCACTAACTCTGTTATGTCAAACTTTGCAAAAAAAGTGGGGGGGGGGGGCGTCAAGCACCCACCCCCTAGACCCGGTTCCGACGCCTATGTTTAATAGTTAAATGAAAACAACACAACATTACTAGTATTTAGATCATTTTCCGTTTGCTGTATACATTTCCAATGATTTATAAGTTGATATGTTAACTGAATCTTGATGCATTTTCTTAGCATTAATGGTAATAAAACTTACTTTTAATAATTCTTTAAAAGGGTGCACTTTTCAACTCTCTGTCCAGCCTCAGTGAACTGACCCATGCAATTTGTTTGTAACATTGTTCTCATATCTCCGCCCTGCATTGAAACCATTGCATTCATCTAAAATGAGTGTTATATTTTATCATGAAGAATGTGGATTTCAAAATCTTTGATTGCAAGCAAATATATAACCAAGCCTGAGCTTGATTAATTAATTCCTCTCCTTTCCCTTCAAAAAGAAAATAGGTTTAACGTGGCATTTTATTCTGTAATACATAACACAAATTCGGAAAAATCTAACAAATTATTTTACATCTCTTAAGAATTATTTAAACCTGTCTTGTTAAGACCCCTTTCCTCACCCATTCCTATTCCCAACTATGTTTTAATTATGTTTTGAAACCCGTCACACATTTTTAATACATGTAAATAAACCCAAGTTTTCAAACAATAAATCGCCCGCCTAATTCAAATGCCAATATGAACTTTATAAATTCAACTCAACAAACATATATACACCTAAGTCTATGAGAATGAAAGATCTAAGATTCTAAATGCATGTGTATTTATACAGCTACAATATGATTGCTAAATATACAGAATGAATACTATTTAAAATTTAACATACCATACGATATTCTCCTATTCCTTTTCTTTGTCTTACAAGAATGCCGCCGGGTTTTTCAAAACTGTGATTCTGTTGACCTATATAGATCACATGGAAATAGTTTGCAACAAGGATCGGCTGCATCAGCCCTGGCCATGGCATCCTGCTGTGTCACTCAATTAACTCTCGATAAACACATTATCGAATGGGGAACTTAATTCCCATAGCACAAATGAATGACTCCACTGAATTATTTAATTCAGTAACTTTGTTGAACAAATAATTTTTTAGAATTTTTTTTTTGCTCTCCTTGTTATATATAAATATTTTTTACAATGGTATAAGAGATAAATATGAACACATTTCCGTGTTTTTTTTTGTTTTTTTTGTTTTTGTTTTTTTTTTTGGGGGGGGGGGGGGGGTTAGGTCTAAATTTTATTTTTTCGCAACTCAAAATCAATCATAACTTTGGAGCTATTTATAAGAAAACAGAAGTTTTATATATATATACATGTAACGTCATACACTAAATAATTAAAACTTCTGATGCTTGGAGTTGGTATTTCTGTAACGTTTTTACAATGTTTTGCAAACATTTTAAGACAATGTTGTATTCATGTTGTCTGGTAACATTTGTATTTCATGAAATTTATAATAATATTATTACACAAGGTATGGTTTGTTTTTAATCTTGCTATTCAATTTATAGCTACACAATATTTTATCATTATAGAAATTAATGTTAAATGCTAAATGTTTTCTGAAAAACCTCCTTGCAACAGGAACAAAATGTTATGAAAAACATTTTTAAAATGATTGTTAAGAACGTTTTCTAATAACGTCTTTACAACCAAAATAAAACGTGTTAAAAACATTTTATAAACGTTTTATTAAAAACGTTTTCAGATAACATCATTACAACGGGAATACAATGTTATGAAAACGTTTTGTGCTACCTGGGTAACGACGTGGTGTTTAAACAGCAATTTACACTAAACAAACTGACCAATTACCCTGTGATCTCAATAATCACCACCCAATCAACTTAAATAGTTAGACCTCTATACGAAAAGCTAAATTATCAACGTGTATGCAGAGATTTCATTTATAAACGTGAATTTTGAGAAAGTCGCGTTCAAATTTACATATATTTTATTTTTTCCGACTAACGATTTTCTAACCGATTACCATCGTTCCGACCGAAAAATCGGTTAACCGGTTACAAACTGCCATCCAATATATATATATATATATATATAATGTGACTTCTCGTTAACATTCTATAGATCAATTCTACATGAACTGGGAAATGCTGCAGTTAGACGGCACTGCTTTGAGCTAAGGAACCCTAGAGATTTGGAATGTAAATTTTCAGTTTTTCAAAAGTTCATGAAGATATGAACTGATCCTTTTTATCCAGACATACTGTAAACTTACTTTAGCGGTAATCCTATTTTAGCGCCTTTCGTTCTGTCCACTAATTGTTTGTTTGTTGTTTAACGTCCCTCTCGAGAATTTTTCACTCATATGGAGACGCCACCACTTGCCGGTGGAGGACTACAAATTTTGACCTATGCTCGGCACTCAGGGCCATTGAGCAGTGAGGGATCTTTATCGTGCTAGCACCTACTACGACACGGGACCTCGGTTTATATGGTCTCATCCGAAGGACCGGTCTCCACGTGCCGCAGTGGGATTCGAATCCGCGTAAGGATCAACTCCTTACTCCGCGACTCTAGAGCAGACGCTCTAACCACTGCGCCACTAATTCATCTAAACGATTAAATATAATGAAGAATAATAAATATGTCGTTGTTTAAACTCTAGTGCGCTAATTATACCCCCGCTTCGAAGGAGAGGGGGGTATACTGTTTTACCCTTGTGTGTCTGTTTGTCTGTGTGTGTTTAGCTGTGTGTGTGTTTGTCCGTAACAAATTTTCGTCGCAGTTTTCTCAGCAGCTACTTATCACCGATGATTGAAATTTTAGCACAGTCTTTGTTTAGGCATGCCATATGGCGGAATTTATTTTTGTTTGAATCCGATGTCAACTTCCTCTTATTCTGTGCGTCTGTCCTTACCAAATTTTCGTCACAGTTTTCTCAGCAACTACTCAACGCAGATGCTTGAAATATTTTAGCACAATCTTTGTTTAAGCATACCATATGGTGGGATTCATTTTTGTTTGAATCCAATGTCAACTTCCTGTTTACCCGTGTGTCATCTGTCCGTAACAAATTTACGTCGCAGTTTTCTCTGCAACTACTCATCACAGATGCTGTAAATTTTAGCACAGTCACTCTTTGTTTAGGCATGCCAAATGGTGGGATTCATTTTTGTTCGAATTCGATGTCTACTTCCTGTTTATCCGTGCGTCTGTCCGTATCAAATTTCTGTTGCAGTTTTCTTAGCAACTACTCAGCGCAGATGCTCGAAATTTTAGCACAATCTTTGTTTAGGCATGTCATATGATTGGATTCATTTTTGTTCGAATCCGATCTCAACTTCTTCTTTATCCGTGCGTCTGTCCGTACCAAAATATCTGTCTTGATTTTCTTAGCAACTGCTCAGCGCAGATGATTGGAATTTTAGCACACTCTTTGTTTAGGCATGTCAAATGGTGGGATTCATTTTTGTATAAATTCGATGTCAACATGAGAGTGTATATTCACATCACAGCGGGGGTATTACTAGTGAGCATTCGCTCACAGACTTCTTGTTTATGATTGCGCTTATCATTTGAAAAGGACGACTGCAATAAAATTTGAGTGCGCCAATTTATGTGTACATTGATGGTATTTTTTTTTATGAAAGGTTAAGTATCAGACCATATCTGATTTTTATTTGTCAAAACTGAAAATAACGTTTATTGTATATCTTGTTCATTACTTAAATATAAGTAGTTTTAATAAATAAGTATCGTGATCGGGAGGCTCGGGTTCGATTCTCGTTTGCCGCGCCCGTCAAACCTAAAACGTAAACATGGGTAGTGACTGTTCGCCAAGCGCCCGGCATTAGAAAGTCATGGATCTTTTCGGATGAGACCTTAAAAACCGATGTCCCGTTTCCAATAGGTGTCGACTTGATAAGGAACTCTCACTGCTCAATGGCCCTAAGTGCCGAATATAGGTCTAAATTTGAGCCCTTCACCGGTGTATGGTGATGTTTCTATATGAGTGAAACATTCTCGAATGGGACGTAAAACAACATACAGTCAATCAATCAGTCCTGTATATCAATTAGGGAGTAAGATGCAGAAACTGGTTAAGGCAAAACCACAAGAATAGGTCTGTTTTAAGGACGAAACCACAGGAATAGGTCTGGTATAAGGGGAACCAGAATCTACGCCCTCGGGCAATTTACGGTTCTTTCCCTGGGGATGTCAAAATGACTATCGCCTTTATAATCATAACTATAATTAATTCCTTTATGATAAGTTAAAAACTCCACCAAAACGGTCGACGATTATATTACGAGAAGACCGAGTTTTAGCTTCACAATGTCGCTGATTAACCGGAAAAAATAGTGTAAAAAGATCTTTTTTAAGGAAAATTGTGGAGATAAATTCAAATATATTTCAGGAATTGAGCAAGTACAAATGAATTCATCTCTTTTAGAAAACTCAGTAGAGGTTTTATAAATTAAACCTACGATACTAAATATAGAGAAGCCGTAGAAGAGGCTTCTAATAACTACAAAACCGTCGGTTTTAATTTAAGATACCGAAAAAAAATCCTTTAACTGAATGTTTGTTGTCATACTTGTCTCAACAGGAGCTAAGCAATTAAATGTTAGAAGATTTATCTAAAGAATTTACGTTTGGGGGTTTTAACAAGCCTATAAACTAAACACTAAAGATGCTAGGAGAGGGCGTATGTCGCGCATTTTACTGAGATCTTTCTGGTATTCTGATTTGAACGTTGAATTATTTATTTATTCTGTTCCTTTTGACTTTAACGGTAACAATCCACAAGTTAATCCATTAAATAGCATCTTGCATAATAATAATGTAATAATCCTTAAATATCATATTTAAACTTATTCTTTATGACTGAAGGACAAAAATATCTTGTTGAGTTCTTTTTAAATGAGTTATCAAACTTCCTTCCCTTTGAATTTTACAGGAAATGATCCACATATTAATCTTTTTATTGGGTCCTTAACAATTAAAGTAATACGACCTACAATTTTCGTGTCGTAAATTTTTGTTGTCAAAGTGTAATTTACTATTCAAATGACAGAAAATGAAGGTTTATAAATGTTTATTACTATATTTGCGTTGGAAAAAACTCTCTGGAAGCTCTGATTGAAGAAAATTTCATTATATTATTGATCTGTTCAGAACCTTATTTTTATGTTATTCTGCTATACATTCAATATTAAAGAACTTTCTCTTCTGAAAAAAAAATAATATGCTTAGTTTTATCCTTTGAGGGGAGGGGGGGGGGGGGGTAAAGTCTTATCATTGCATTGCTGTTTATTAGAGATTTTTTTTTAAGTATTCCTATGTATATCCTTATGATCTCCTATTGTGGCCCCACCTACCCAAAGGGTTATCATTTGAAGAATCTTGAATGATTAGAACAAACTCAGATCTACACGTGAGAATGCATCCATGTAATTAAGACTAATGATGGCTTTCCTGTTCTCAGGAAAATTTTTAAAGATTTTTTTCTATATATATTCCAATCTAAAACTTTAATCGCCTATTGCTGCTCCGCCCTAGCCTCGGGCATCATGATCTGAACAAATTTGGATCTACACTATATTAAGCTTTCACATAAGTTTAATATTTTTAGCCCTAGTTGTTCTACAGCCCTAGAGAAGATTTTAAAAGATGCCATTTCTTTAAATCTCCCTATGAAAGTGTCCTTCATAAAAAAAAATAAATCTCCTTCACCAAAGGATGCTTTGTGGCAAGTTTTGCTAAAATTGGCCAAGTGGTTCTTGAATGGATGTCAAAAATGTGAAAAGTTTACAGATGACAGACGGACGCACCCTTCCGCCCTTCGATCAGAAAAGCCCACTTGCGCCCACAGGCACTTGTTTCTGTAATAAATTTTTGACCCAAAGTGTAATAATAACACAAGGTATCCAACTCCGAATTACATGGAGTACCCCCCTCCCCCAGATTCGCACTCATTTACAACTTCGGAGAAAATGCACTGGCAAACTGTTTATACCCATGTCTTCTACGATAATTTATCTACACAACCATACATGTATATAGAATGCTTGTCATTATTTTCTTTTATCTCCGTAAACAGCGTCAATCTCTGCTGCCGAGTGGAAAAGTCGAATTCAACCATGAAATGGTATGTGCTAATCCCGGACAGAGATTTTGATTGGCTAAAAATCTGTTTCTAAAATTAAATCGGAAAATATCGTTGTGTTTTATGGAAAATGAGAGGTTAACAATTTTTTTTATTCACTGCAATATTTAAACACTGGAATTAAATTTTTAAACCCACTCATTTTTTTATTTTGCTTTCTGCCGAGGAAAGGTCTAAATTTGATGCCCTTCACCTATATGAGTGAAAAATTCAATACATCAATCAATCAATCTTGCACAATTTCTGAAATGCTTCCCAGCAAATAAACATTTTGGAAAATCCCTATGATGACGATGCCATTATCCATGAGAAGGAGCCCGAGAATACAATGAAGAATTGGATGACACTGAAGAGGTTTTTTTTAGGTAAATACTTGCATTTATGTAAGTTACACTGTATTGAAATGTATACTTAAAATAAAAGCATGCATGATTAATTATTTAAAATTATGACCAGTCGCCCGCGTGGCGCAGTGGTTAGAACGTCTGCTCTAAAGTCGCGGAGTAAGGGAGTTGATCCTTACGTCGCAGGTTCAAATCCCACTGTGGGACGTAAGACCGGTCCTTCGGATGAGACCGTATAAACCGAGGTCCCGTGTCGCAGTAGGTGCTGGCACGAAAAAGATCCCTCACTGCTCAATGGCCCTAAGTGCCGAGTATAGGTCAAAATTTGCAGTTCTCCACCGCCAAGTGGTGGCGTCTCCATATGAGTGAAAGATTCTCGAGAGAGACGTTGAGCAACAAACAAACAAACAATAAAATCATGACCAAATTCCTATTTAAACAATTCATATTGAAAAGAACGCTCATTAAAATTACAATTTAAAACATATTTTTTTATAGCTTTGACTATTGATACAGTACAAAAAGACACATCAAGCAAGTCAGTGCATCAAAGGGAATTTAATTCAGGGTGGAAAACGAAAATCTTCTGGGCCCAGGGTATCAGGATCAAGTTACGTGTAGGCTCCTGGAAATGGTGGAGGAGGAACGTAAAAATAATGAAATATGAAGATAACGAACAGTATTCAATCTCGAAAGTCCAATGAAAGGATACGAATTTTGAGCAGAGCAAACAAGATCCTCAAAATTAGAGGTGGGATCAGGTGCCATGGAGGAGTTAGCATCCCCTGTCGACCGGTCACACCCGCCGTGTGCTCCTTGTCATGATCGGGAAACAAAAAGCGGAAATATCCGTAGACAGTTCAGTGTATAAATAATGGCCTAACAATCTGTATGAAAAACGTCAGTCAGCATTTGACTCAATGACAGGTTGTATGTGCTGACAAGGTCATTGTATCGACCGAAAAACTTGCAAAAAGATGACTTTAAACGAGACTGTTGATATCCTTGTTTCGTCAACTTGTTTGTCAATAGCTTGCCTCGTTTTAGAAATTGTTCATACGTAGAGCATGCTCTTGCGTATCGAATCAACTGAGAGACATAAACTCCATATGCAGGTGATAAGGGTATATTGCTACATAAGTAAAGGAAGTTAACGATTGAAAAGTTGAAGTCATCACGTTTATCATAAAGCTTTGTTGTTAGGTTACCATTAACGTCTTTTTCTACTTAAATATCTAAATATGATACAGTTGTGTCAGAATCTGTGGTATCTTTTATTTCAAGCTCACTGGGATATATCGAGTCGACATATGAATGAAAGTAACTATTGTTAATTGATAATACGTCGTCGATATATCAAACTGTCGAGTTGAAGGCCACAGCAAGTTTTTTTTTCTTTTCACGTATAAGATTTTGGACAAATTCTGCTTCATATGAATACAAAAAAGGTCTGTTTATTACGGGGCACAGTTGGTACCCACGGGAATTCCAACGGATTGTTGGAAGACCTGATCTCCAAAAACCACATGGATATTGTCAATCAGAAACTCAAGCATCTTTTTAATATCAGCTTTTTGAAAATATGCTTTTTAACAAAATAATTTTGTAAATGACCAATGACAAGCTAAGTATATTTACGAGTTCCATGTTTATTGAAAAAGCAGCTGTCTATGATGTCAAAAAGCCTGGACTTCAATTAATCGTGGGAAATGGTTGTATAAAGTGTTGAAAAGTCGTACGTTTTGATGCTATTGATATTGGTAAAATTTTTCTGATTTCAGATTTTCCAGAAGTTCTTTGGAATTTTTAAATATTCACATCTGATTTACACCACTTATACTGTTGAACAGTACTCCTGAAGTTTCTCCTTCATTACAGTAAATATTTTAGTGAGGAGTAGAGAAAGAGGCTTGGTAGAACATTTAATGGAACCCTCTATGTATCTTTGTTTGTAAGGATTTTTATGAAGTTTAGGAATCCAGTAAAGGTATGGTAATTCAAATTCATTTGGATTGTTGGGAATATTAAAAGTATCTAAAACGGAAATATGATTTTGAAGAATTTCCTCCTTAGAATGGGAGGTATGGGTGTAAGTTGGATTTCCACCTATAGAAGTAAATCCTAATTCCTCTAAAATACAATTCAAATAATGAGCCTTACAAACAAAGACTATGTTGTTACCAGCCTTGTCAGCTGGGACTAGTACATACTGATCGTGTAATCTATGGAATTCCTTTTTCACTTCTGAATTATAAAAGACAGAAGGATAAATAGTTTTCATACAGTCCTCAACTGCTTAATGCGAGATTTCAACATCCATCTGATGCTTTTAATCCATTCTGACAAAGTGTCAAGGTCTTCTTTTTCGTGTTTGGCCCATCGCCTGGCGTAATCTTCCACAGAATTCATAATATTTATGAAATGACGCCAGTTGAAAGAACGGGGTTCCCTAAATTTTGGCCCTTTTAAAATAAGGGATTTAAGGTCCTCATTATTAACTATGTTGACATCACCAGTAATGACGTGTCCGGCAGGACTATAGTTGTAGGGTGAAGAAGAACATGAACACGTAAGAGGATTATGTATCAGATGTTCGATATCTAGGCATTGTAGAGTTTGTAATTAAAAAGTTTGAAAGCAATAGTCGATGTATATTTATAAGAAATACAAGGTGTGGGCTTCAACTTGAAACATGGTGGAATACAAGACTGGACCCTTTTGTGATTAAGAATATTACTAATATTAACTGCGTCAATTCCTTTGTTTGCAAATAAGTTTAAGGAACAAACGTTTTTTGAGCAGTGTTATCTTCGGTAAAACGTGGCGATTTAAAAAGCCTGATTTGCAATATCCATAATCACAGATCCAGGCCTGTATTCTTGTGTCGAAGAATCTTGCATCTGAAGGAATATTAATATTGAAGAACAGAAACTGAAATATTGCTGAAATCAAATGTATGTAAATGCAAAAATATAGCAGCCTCTGATGCAAGAACGAATAGGAATGCAGATTCGTATAACACTGGCCATTTTTTGGCAGCTATATGGATCTTAAGATTTGTACAGTGTTAACATCCAACAATGCACTATTTAAAAATTTACATGTACTTAAGTCAATAAAGCTAACGTTTACCGATTTTCACTTAAAACCGCTCTGTTACCCCCCCCCCCCTCCTCTCACCATGTTGGTTTGCATTTGGTAGATAGGAACATCAATATCCCAATCATTATTTCCATCACATATCTGGATTGCAGCTTTTATACAATATTGCACAAGCAGTGAAAATGTGCAAAGATGTATACAGCTTGAATTTTAGCTGCCGTCGAAGGCAAGGAAAGCGTCTTTTCCGAACTCCAAACAATTTAATTTTAAAACGATTGTTGTACAAAGCAAAATTACAATTCTTTTATGTGGTGCTCGGCACGCAAGGAGAGGTTTTTCTAAATAAGACCTAAGGGTATCCATTATCTCCTATCAAGATCTTATGAATTTCACTTCTTAAAAATGAGCACAAAACATTACTATTTTCAAGTATTCTTCTGTCCCGAGTACTCCAAGGCCATCGTGCAACTACATTTGTTAACATTAGATCATGTTATAAATTACCTAGACATTAATGGAGAAATTATCTTCCCTGTTCCTGAATAACTCTGCTCTGTCACTTCCAGGTGATTGAGTGGGGATTTGTAAACTATCTATTGAACCTATTATTCCTGAAATAACTGCTTTGATTCATAAACCCTCTTTGGATTTCTTGAAGTTTATTTCCTGTTAAAATACAACATAATTCTTTCCAGAGATGCAAGTGCAGCAGACACACCGCTTCACAGTGGGAGATGCAGGACTCTCATGCATGAACTCGGAAAAGATCTCCAGAAACTCGGAGGAAATACCCCTTTCCATGAAGCATTCAATATTGATATTAATTTCTTTTGTTTTGGATCCAGATATTCGCCAAAGTCCTTCAAATTATGCTACTTCACATATCCTTTTTGATCAAAATCTGTCAAAAAATATTTCTCCTCAGAATAATTCAAATAAGGGATTGCTCTGTCCCTTACTATTTTTTTCCGTCTAATAAGTTCATCCACAAGGTTCAATTAAAAATCTCATAAAAATAGTCAACCATCTCCTTTAAATTTCTATTTAAATTATAAATGTCATATTTTTGTCATCTTAGTCACCCCTGTTGCTATTTCTTTTCGTCCATCATCGTTTTTCGTGCGTTTATAACTTTACATTTTAACATTTTCAGCTTCTTCTCTGAACCCGTCGAACAAATTTCAACCACTTAATTTTGACATACGGCATTTACAGTTGAACGGGGGTAAACTGTTTTTTTTTTTTAGGTACGTGTACTTTTGATAATGTTCACTTCTCATACAGATTTGTCTTTTAATTGTCAAGTTGTGCAATTTGCTTCTACATGACTGTGTATGTACTGGTAACTGCTCAGTAAAATTATCCATGTAAATTTATGTATAAACAGCATCAGTTACTTTATTATGTAAACGTCTTTATGTCCTTGTACATCTGTTAATGGGCATTTGTCAACAGGATTCTTTTAATTGTACATTTTTTTATATAAAATAACAAAAGTAATGTGCACTTTCCACACTAGGTGTTTTTTTTCTGTTTCTTTACCTTTTTTTCACTGTCACAGTATCTCAGTCGGTAGAACTCTCGTGACCGGAAGGTCATGGGTTCAAACTCCGGCCGCAACTGACTTAAGTCGATAAAAACAGGTAGCCAAGCGCTCGACACTTTGCGGTTCCTTCGGATGAGATCTTAAAAACCGAGATTCCCGTGTCAAGGTAGGCGCTGGCACGATAAGGATCTCTCTGTGCTCAATGGCCCTGAGTGCCGAGTAAAGGTCTAAATTTGAAGCCCTTCACTGGTATATGGTGACGTTTCTATATGAGTGAAAAATTCTCGAACGGGACGTAAAACAACATACAATCAATCATTTTTTGTCTTTTTTGATATGTAAATGATAATTATCCGAAGAATTCAAATCACGGAATACTCTCCTCTACAGATATAAGAAAACCCCTCATTTTAAAACCTTAAAATGTCTCCACTCTAGCCTACTTTTTGTACCTTTATTTCACGTAAAGACCAAATTTACTTTGCAGACGAGATTAGGACTTGGTTGCAGTTTATTAAAACCTCATCTTTTTAAACGCACTATATGACTTGTATTAATGACAGCCATATCTGTGTTTGTCGTTAACCTGAAATAAATAACATCTGTTTGAGATTTTCTTTGTATAAAGAGTCATGAAAATATTTCATAGATCGATAATTCAAGTAATGATGTCTATTAAAAGGCGAAAATTTTACATAAGTTTTTCTTTCCTACATAGTATTGTTTTATGATTCTGTACCAATCCGACAATCACCTCAAACAAACACAGAAATGATTCAATAATTATAAGAAATAAAATGCAGACATTATGAAAGAATACGATTTCCTGCGGCAGAATTGTTGTCATGGTGAAGAATAAGAATAATCAACTCCGGTTTGTGTGGAATGGATTGAGCGTTCAATATTATACAATTATTGCTGTTTTTTAGGTCAATACCATGATTTAGCCACCTGAGGAGTACAAAATTCATCGATCATGAATATTGTACTTCAATGGTGGCTAAATCATCGTATTGATTGAAAAAAAAACAACAATAATAATTTTATTATTGTTATTCAATGATTAAATGATAAAAACTCTTTAAGCAGTTCATGCCATCTTACTTATTTACATTTGCTGAAGTACTAGCCACTAGTACTAGAGAAGAGGGTTAAGTAAACATTACCAGTCGTATTAATTTGGAATTTTTAAAGTCTACTTTAGTTACTATGAAAAAAGAAATAATGTCAGGCTCTTTTATAGGACAGATTTTCAAGGGGGGGGGGGGGGACAGGGGAAAATGACAGCTGAAAAAATCTTTGATTAGCCCCAACGAAAAGAAAATTCTCTAAATTTGTTTTTGGATTGGGGTGGGAGATAAAGGTCCATTTGTGGGGGACAGCCTTTCATGAATAGTTTTAGTCTAAATCAAAAGTAAAAAGTTCACGTTCAGAAAGATTTCTTTTTTTTTTTTGGGGGGGGGGGTCTTCTGCACCCCCATCCCCCACAACTACCTCATATTATGTATTCCCTAATGTTATAATCACCTGAGTGAAAACGGTAGCAGGTGAAATAAATTCCAAAACTAATTGTATCAATTTCCCGATCTTTTTTTAGACCAGTGTAGAGAAAATAAATCCTTATTCACCTGGAAGGTCACGTGCAGGTGAATATTCTACATTGTTGGATCTCAGCCAATCAGAGATTGATTGTATGTTGTTTTTACGTCCCGTTCGAGAATTTTTCACTCATATAGAGATGTAACCCTATACCGATGAAGGGCTTCAAATTTAGACCTTTACTCGGCACTCAGGGCCATTGAGCAGTGAGTGTTCTTTATCGTGCCAACGCCTACCACGACACGGGGCTCCGGTTTTTAAGGTCTCATCCGAAGGACCCGCAACTTTCACTTCAAAGTGCCGAACAGTTGCTACCTATTTTTTATTGACTTAGGTCAGTCGCGGCCGTGATTCGAACACACGACCGAGCGAGCGCTCTACCGACTGAGCTACCGTGACGGTCAATCAGAGATATAGGAATTATTTAATTATATAATAATTAAAATGACATTGTCCTACGGACCCGGCGTCAGGTTACACCACAGTATTAAATTTTGCTATACATTTTGATCTAAAATGCACATTTACGAGTCTTTGACAAGGTGGTATTTATTGAAAGAAAAATGTTGGTAGTATTCCATTTCATATCTTGTAAAGCGAATATCTACATGCATTTTAGTATATCTGTGCTAGCTTGAAAATACGTATATATATTTAATTGCTGTGGTAAAATTTAGAAATTTATTTCAAAATTAAGGATTTATCTCCTCATGCATAGCTCTTATCCTTCAACGTATTTGGCTCCAGTCCTTGACACCTATTTTCAGCTCTTCCAGGTTTTTTATTTAAATATTTTTGAATTTCCAACGTTTCGGCTTGAGCATCCCTGAAGGGACATTATTTGTCGAAATGCGCATCTGGTGCATCAAAATTGGTACCGTATATGATTAATATAATATACCTATATGTTGTAGGGCCTTTGTTGGGCTAACAATACTCTTTATATTTATATTTGCTCATCGGCCCTTAATCAGACCAACTTGTTGGCTCATTGTTAGGCCAATGTGAAAGACAATATTGGGCCACCGTTGGGCTACTGTATTCTTTCAATATTGGGCCAACGGCAATTGGTATATTGAGCCAATGTAAGCATTTAATATTGGGCCAACATCAATTTGCTCGTTTTCCCTTTATTAAACCAACTTGTAGCCTTATTGATTGACTACTGCTATAAACATTAATAGGTCCCGTTTGCTCATCGCTCGATTGACTATTGGACTCTAAAGGAGAAGGACCAACTTAAGATATAAATAAGACAACTTAGTTGACGAATTGCTTATTTCTACAGACTGGATCTCTGTTGGTTTATTAATAATTCTTTTATTACTTTCAACAAAAGTAGCAAGAAAACCAAATGTCTATTACCATATGCTAGATTATTATTCAGAATACCTCAGAGTAATATCTGCAACCTAACAAGGAGTACCTGAGCTTTAAAAAAGAATAAATTTAAAGTTCTCTTCATTAGTACATCAAAAAAATATTTAGCATTTTCCATCTATACATTCCGATGAATCCTCTCGCCGATCTCTCCCCTGCTTTTCTTTTCTGCTTACCTTTTCCCTCCCATCTCTGTCCTTGCCAGATCTCAGCAACTCCTTAAATTGTATTTTCAATATCCTTCCTTGAGGAGTCTGCTGTTGCTCTGTTTTCCCAACACTACCTAAAATTGTAGTTAATGGTTCTTAAATACTTTTTCATATAGAAAACATATATGAATGAATATGGACATGTACACCAATCACGAGTAGATTTTCCTGCCAGATATTTTTCTCAGTAAATAAATGTGCTCATTTGGGTTTTATTCAGACTTTATGAAAATAGATGTATACAACAGGAGACCAAACAAGAATAACAGGTAAATGAGGAGTTTCTTCGTTCTTGCTAAACATATTTGAGAATAATTAATGGATTGACCTATATGCTACTGAAAAATTGTACTTGTTTTCAATGACTTAGACATAATCCTTCAAAGGGAGCCCCTCTCCCCCTTTCCAACCTACTTATATTTCATTGCAAGAAAGTTGGTCATGAACGTTTGCAAGTCGTGAAAACTTGGGTAAAATTTTTTTTGTACCAAATAGAAACTCCTTTTAGATCATGTCTCTCGGTCCCATCTAACCCAGTCCTTATCTGGCATGTTGATATTCAAAACTCTCAAAGTAAAATCATGAAGATTACATATAATTATCTGCCCCTGTTTCCTTTTTAAAAAAAAGGGGGGGGGTGGTTTGTTAAATTGCCAATTTATGGTTAAACTAGGTCCGTTTGACAATAACATTTTACTTACAGAATGTTCTACATACATAATATTTACATGCTAATACGTGTCGATTGGAAGAGGGTGTAACTTTATTTAGAAAAATTAACTTCTTTGCATTTCCCCTTTTCCTTCACATAATATTTATTATAATCAACGAAGTTGGACCCTACTTATAATTGTACGCGGCTTTCAACACCTATAAAAACGTTCATACAAACAGGTGCACAAGAGACATTCCTTCCTGGAAAATTCTATTTTGCGTGTGTGTGTGTACGGGATGGAGGGCAGTTAAGTACCACCAGTGAAGGTCAGATTGTTTATTTTCTTCCAGTGGTAGACGGACGGATTATTCATTAATTTTCAAAGGAATGGATAGATTATTTCCGGAATCTGCAAGCCTCCCTCCCCCTAATCAAATAGTCGTCCCATCACTATCGATGCAATGGGCAAATTTAAAATGAATCGGATATAATGGACAAATTTAAAATGAATCATATAACTTGTTACATCAATTAAGTTTTTGGTAATCAATTGTCTTTGAGTAGCATTTTGGGAAATCAATTTCATCAACCTGTTCAGCACGTGTTCGAACTGTACCCCTCTTGCAAAAGGTTGTAAAACCTTTTTTCGTGTAGCAATTTGTACAATACATCGTATACACTTTGAAACTAATATGCAGGGTTCGACACTAACTTTTTAAGGCTTTAGTCCAGCCGGACTGGTGCTTCATTACTTTTACTAGTCCGCACAATTTTATTAGTCCGTCAAAAATAAAAAAAGAAACATAAATGTTTTTAACATTAATTTAACGTGACAATTAATATACGTATTATTTTTTGAAATAAACAAAGTATTTACGTGAAATATATAGATTCATATATATAGAATCCATAGATTCATTGAAATCTCGCAATCAGCAAGTACGATCGTTTTCCCGATCTCTCTCTCTCTCTCTTTGTCTTTACATTACATACAAAACGTCCAACATCTTTCTTAAAAGTGTCATACTAAATCAAGTTCGCTAAAACTTTATACTTCATATCGATCAGTCGGAAAAATTAAGCGCTTGGCTTTGCGTAACTACCCGCCAAAAGCTAGAAATCTAAAAATACACGCGGGGTTTTCCAGTAAAAGTTGTCGAGAATCGGACACCGGTAATTTATTCGTATTGTTTTTTAGAAATTTTTATTGGTCCGTTCGGACTAATTAGCCACATATTTTATTAGTCCGAATGAAAATGTATTAGTCTGGGACTAACGTTAGTGTCGAACCCTGATAATATGATGTTAAATTAAAACCGTGTCAAAGTAAACAATATAATACATGTACTTACAAACTGGAAGTAGTACACATGGTATCAGTCGCATTATAATCACAAAAATGGCGCTGACGCTTTGCACGCTAACTAACCATGATGCTTAGCCAGACATGATACTGGACCAACTTAAGGCCAATGCCAATCTCCAAACAATTGTTCTCTTTCACTGCAACAGTTTTATGATATTACGCCAACAGTTAACCCAACATTGGTCCCAAAATACATTGCCAACTATCCATATTCAACGTTAGACCACCTTTGGCCTAATGAAGCTAAACCAACACCGATAATACAACTGTCTTTCATTAATTTTGAAATCTAAGGTTAAAATGAGTATAGGTGTGTCAGGTAATCATTTTCAACTTTAGATTGAAAATTGATAAAAGCCACAACCATAAGGTGCTATTGGGCCAACTATGTGTTGCTACATTTATCTGGTAAGCCATCTAGCGAGGCACGCAGATTTGTGGGTCGAAGTCGAGCAGCTGCTTGAAAATCAAGTGTAGGGCCTAATCACTCCCCCCACACAAAATATTCAGCCCCCCCCCCCCAAAAAAAAGATAATGAATCTGCTAGATACAGGAAGTCTTCATATTTTTTTTTCCATTTCATTAAAAAATCAGTCCAAGTCTAGGTTTTTGTCAGCCATGTTTTGAAGTGAACCTCATCCGATCTTTAACGATATAATTCGTTCTGTTTTTCGGCAATGTAGCAAATTAAACAAGAGGCCCAAGGGCCTTAATGGTCACATGAGTATAATACAACAATTTAGAGGATCCTAAGAGTATAAAAAAAAACTGATAGATGAAGCTTTGTTGCCAAAAAGCAAGAGAAATAGGATGATCAGGTTCAGTGAAATAATTAGTCTAGTATTCAGTAACAACTCATACATTAAATTCTAATCTATCTCCCATTTAGCACTATCACCATGCAGACTATTAACAAACTATTAATTCTTCTGTACTAAATTTAACCCCATATTGTGACCTCTCACATTGGCCCCTCTTGGTCTTTGAAGAACATTTATTAAGTTATTTTTGTCTCATTTTTATTTATTTATTATTTACAAGTCTACCTGATCATTAAAACTATGAAAGTATTTTTTGTATTATACAATAGAATTTTTTGCTCTTATTCTATTAACCTTCAAATACATTATTTACATCAGTAATTAATTATCAAAAGTGAATGGCAAAGGGGAATAACTTCTCTCAGTTGAATACAAATTTATAAAGCCCTGGCTAGGACCAGAACACTTGACCAAATGGTCCTGATGTTCAAAAATCTGATAAAAATATCCTTGCTTATTAAAACTTTTATTCTGTTTGCCTTGGATATGCCAAGGAGCAGAGAAGATTTTCAAAGAAATAATGCATTTTCACTACAGATTCAACACAGCCCTACCCTTACACTAAAACCCTTGTCCCAGGGTCATGAAAATCACAAATTTGGTAGCCTCATCATCATAACTATGCACTTAGTTGAAGATTTTCAAAGAATTAACACATTTTCACTTTGTTATCAATATAGCCCCCCCCCCTTTGGTCCCGAGAAACACCAAAACTTGGGACCACAAGTTTTAAAAATTTTGAAAGGAGCACAATTGTTCATCATAAGTATGCACTTTGTTTATCTTTGTTTATCTGCTCGACATTAAGGAGCAGACAGGATTACTTAACAGAATTAATGCATTTCCACTATATTTTCAATAGAGTCCCACCCTTACACCAGAACATCTGACTTAGGGGCCATAAAACAAACAATTCTGGAAGAAGCACTCTTGTTCATTATAACTAAATACTTAGTTTCTTTAACCAGGAGCAGAAAAGAAAATTTTCAAAGAAATTAAGCTTTTTCACTATATAATCAATAGAGCCCCCTCATCCCAACCCTGGGGCCATTAATTTCACAATTTTGGATAAGACATCAATGCTTATCATAACCATGGACTTAGTTTATTTAAATAATACCCAGGAGCAGAGAAGATTTTCAAAGAATTAATGCATTTTCACTATGTAATCAATAGAACCCCGCCCTAACACCAGAACCCTTGATCCAGGGGCCATGGATTTCACAATTTTGGATAAGGCATTATTGCTTATCATAACGATGCACTTAGTTTGTTTAAATAATATCCAGGTACAGAGAAGAAGATTTTCAAAGAATTAATGCATTTTCACTATATAATCAATAGAGCCCCGCCCTAATACCAAAACCCCTCACCCAGGGGCCATTAATTTCACAGTATTGGAAAAGGCATCAATGCTTATCATAACCATGGACTTGTTTATTTAAATAATACCCAGGAGCAGAGAAGAAGATTTTCAAAGAATTAATGCATTTTCACTATATAATCAATAGAGCCCCGCCCTAACACCAGAACCCCTTACCCAGGGGCCATGAATTTCACAATTTTGGATAAGCCATCATTGCTTATCATAACCAGGCATTTACTTTGTTTAAATATTTCCCAGGAACAGAGAGGAAGATTTTCAAAGAATTAATGCATTTTCACTATATAATCAATAGAGTCCAGCCCTCATACCAAAACCCCTCACCCAGGGGCCATGGAATTCATAATTTTGGAAAAAAACATCAATACTTATAATAACCATGGACTTAGTTTGTTTAATAAATACCCAGGAGCAGAGTAGAAGATTTTCAAAGAATTAATGCATTTTCACTATATAATCAAAAGAACACCGCCCTAACACCAGAACCCCTGACTCAGGGGCCACGAAATTCACAATTTTGGATAAGGCATCATTGCTTATCATAACCGGGCATTTACTTTGTTTAAATATTACCAAGGAACAGAGAGGTAGATTTTCAAAGAATTAATGCATTTTCACTATATAATCAAAAGAACCCCCCCTAACACCAGAACCCCTGACTCAGGGGCCATGAATTTCACTATTTTGGATAAGGCAATAATCCTTATCATAACCATGGACTTAGTTTGTTTAAGTAATACCCAGGAGGAGAGAAGAAGATTTTCAAAGAATTAATGCATTTTCACTATTTAATCAATAGAGCCCCCGCCCTAATACCAAAACCCCTCACCCAGGGGCCATAAAATTCATAATTTTGGAAAAGGCATCAATGCTCGTCGTAACCATGGACTTAGATTGTTTAAATAATACCCAGAAGAAGAGAAAACGATTTTCACAGAAATAATGCACTTTCAGTATATGATCTATATAGCCCCGCCCTATCACAAGAACCCCTGACCCTGGGGCCATGAATTTCACAATTTTGGTAGAAGGCCCAATGCTTATTACAATCATTCCAACAGTTTGACTGCTTGATGTCCAGGAGTAAAGAAGAAGATTTTTAAAGATTGCATCAATTTTGGTGGTTTTAGCCCCACCCCTGGGGCCCCAGGGGGACAGGGACCATGAAATTCACAATTTTTGTTTCCCTTTACCCAAAGATGCTATATGCCAAAATTGGGTGAAATTGGTTTAGCGGTTCTTGAGAAGAAGTTGAAAATGTTCAAAAGTTAACGCACGACGGACGACGAACAAAAACAGATAGCAATAGGTCACCTGAGTGACTCAGGTGACCTAAAAAGACAAATAATTTTACTCTAACCATATTGTACAGACAATTCAGAGTTCCGAATGTCCACATAACGTGAAAATTTCAAGCGAGAAACATTTCATTTTTTTTTTTACTTTGAATGATTATCAATGAGATAGAAGACATATACAAGCCCAAAAAGGTTTTTTTTTCAAAACATTTGGTGGTTATTGTAATAGAACTCCTGAAGTATTCATTAAAGTCATACTGGGGGGGGGGGGGAGGTTCTCTCCGTTTTGATTCATTGTGACGAAATGTATTTATTCATATGGTGAGGGCTTGTTCCGAGACATAGATTATTCGAACTGTTAAAGCGACATCGTGACGCACAAACGGGAAAATTGACAAACACAGAATTTTTGCATGACCCTTGCAAGTTTTATTCAATTTCTGAAAGTATTAGGTTTCAGAAAATTACAGGTTCCGGAACCTAAAAAATCTACTTTTATGGAAAAAATAATAATTTTTGTATTGTCCAAGGCGAAAATATTGCTTTACTTCTCTTCTTCCTCCATATAGTACGCGTGCGCAGAAAAGTTGAAGAAGTTACCATGGTCGCAAGTACCAAAAAGTGAATGTCGGTACACCAAGATTCAATCTTCAAAAAAAGTAATTAGAACATATGTATTTCTCACCTTTACATGCTCCAATTGAATGTAGTTTACGAGTTTAAGCTAAAAATAAAAGTGGCGTGACCTTGACATGCACGATAACAACGAAACAGTAGATACAACCTTTATTTTTTCAGCACTTCTATTATGCAATCTCTCCTTGCTTTGGAGTACAGTTAAATTGTCATATCTTCGCTATACTCATAATTTTTATAAATCTTTCGCTTTATGAAATAGATACATGATTTTGACTCATTATGTAACTTTATGTCAATCCGATTACCTTGACAGGACGATTTTTTTTTTCTCAATTTTGAAACCATCTCAACTTTTAGATCTTATTCGAGGACTATGTCAAATATCCATAGATGAGAAGGCAAAACGTTTTTATTTGCATTTGTTATCCCTGGTTACCACTGGCGTGTTTCAATGGAAAGGATACCTTTTGGTCTTGCAAATGCACCTGCCAGCTTTCAGGCAATGATGATCTAGAATCTATGTAGACTCAATCAGAAATAATATTTATGTGGACGACATCTTTGTCTTGTTCCAATTCCTTCCCATATCATTAAATAAATATAGATAAAACCTTCGGTTTCCTCGAACTTTTAAACCAAGCAAATGCTTCTTTGCCCTCCTTAATCACCAGCAACATATCTTTTTTCTATTCCGTAATTCAATATTTAGAATATTATCTAATGTAATTTGTCTTGCAGGAACAGTAATATGTTGTTATCCATTCCTATATCCATTCCTCTATTTCTCTTTCATTGGAACAATTTCTGAATTCAGTTTTACGATACGTGGGGCAAATTAATGGTTATTACTTAAGATTGAAATGATAGATGATGTAAAACAGATACTACAAAGCATCATAAAAGATTGCATTCTCTTATCGTCTATATCTTTTATGCGCGTGTCAAAAGGAAAGAAGCATTCCATTGATTTCTTTAACGATATGTATTCGTTTAAATTTGCAAAAACCTGTTTTATCTTATTGGTATTTTAGAACTGTGTTTCCATTGCACTCTGATAAAAAAGAACTGACATTTAATTAGAATATATGCTCCCAGACACAATAAATGTAAGTGATTTTAAGATTACAAGCAAAACTAAACATGAAACGTGAAGATAACGAACAGTAAGGATTCTCAAAACTCCATTTAACAATACAAATTACGAGCATAGCCAACACGGACCTCAGAAAACAGAGGTATATTGAAAAATGTGTAACCTTCCACCAAACATTCTTTCGCATGGTGCAGTGGTGAAAGCGACAGTCTTTTTTCACGAGTCGTCTAACGTGGTCTCAAATCGTATGAGGAGACGTAGAAACCAGACCTTCGAATAAGACGTATAAACCCGTGTCTCAGAAGATGTTAGCACGATGAAGGACCCTCAATGGCCAGAAGTACCCAGTGCGGGGCTTAATTCTGCAACCTTCCATGGGCAATGGGTGGCGCCCCAAATTATGTAAAATATTTCCAAATGATGTTTTTTTTTAAGGTAAAACCTCTGTTTATAAGATATCTATACTTACCCAGGCGCGGATCCAGGAAAAAAATCAGATCGATATTTGGAGGATCGAATCTCTTAAAAATATTCCTCTTAATATTCTGATTCAGGCTCCACTCTGTCAGTCGAATGCTTAATCGACTCCTGGATAAAAAAAGATAAATAATAAAAATAATAAGTAAATAAGGTAAAATCATTTCCCAAACGTGAAAAACACCTATTTGGTACTAGTGATGGTGGGGGTCCACGTTTTCTGGGGGGGGGGGTCGAAAGTCATTTTTTATTTGCTTCATATATACTTTTAACAACTCTGCAAATTCCCGGGGGGGGGGGGGAGCGGACCCCTTCCCCCGCTAGATACGCGCATGCTTACCTGTATTGAACATTTAGCAATTCGTAACGGACTCCTACTACTATACCCGAATTACTTTTAGAACGACTTATCTTCCCTTAACCCACTCACTAATACTCGACATCCGGATACCTCAGTTTATGTGAGGGAAATAAAATAGATTTCCTAAAACTCTCTAGTGGGGAGGTGGGTAGGGTACATGCAGGCAAGTATACATGTAGATAAAACAGGAGTTTTATCTTTTAAAACACCTCAGTTTATTTCAGTATCTATACATACCTGCATCGAACATTTAGCAACTAACTGAATTTGTTGCCAAAGGAGGAGGGAATAGAATAAATAAAAATCCACTAACCCTCAAGGTTTTTTTTTCTTTGCTCACTTTACTTTCTTTAAAATGAAAAACCTGGCAAAGTTCTCCACTACCACTTTGATTAATTGAGAGACATGACATGCATTTGCATTTCACTTCCTCGTGTCGCAGATGCCAAAGTCACCAGATATACAGTTTTCCAAGACAAAAATTTCAAATCTATAGATTCAATGGGCTCAAAAGCGTGTTTTGTCAAAGCCCATAACACAAAGGGTAAGTCTCAATTAGGTAACAAGGACTTAATGGAAAGATTAGAATTGAAAATTCCCTTTATCAAGTCCGACAAACTTTTCTCAGAACTGGCTGTACTTTTACTCCAACCCTTGTGGACTGTAGCAATAGCTGCCCTATAACCAGCAAGGGTGGATGCTGCTCTGCATCCCTTTGCTTCATGCAATTATACCAGGAAATTTGCCATGTCTTCTACAGAGGAAGAACTGACACATTGTTCACTACACCAGCTTTTGTAAACTCTCAGTCTTTCATCATAAATCTTTTGGTTGATGATCTTCTGCTCTTTTCCATGTATTTCTGAACTCTTGGAGAAACTTTTCTCTCAGCTTTGTTATGCTGGGTATTTTCTAAGCTACTAAGTCTTAGACTTTCTGGATCTGTATGAACCACTTGAGCTCTTTTCTGTGTCTCCATTCTTGATACTACTGGTTATTCTCTTGGATGATCTATGAGAAGTTCCAGGAGTAAAGGGTACCATGACCGACGTGATGCAAAAGGTGCTATCAGTATCAAAGTGCAGTGTTCCTGAGCTACTCTCTGTACAACTACATGTAGGTGGAGCAGACCTGGAGGAGGGAATGCATTTGCATACATCCCTGTCCACTCAGTGCATCTGTTGCAAAGGTTCCTTCTATTTGAAATGGGGAGCAATACACTTGAAGCTTCCTGTTCTCCCAAGACGCAAACAGATCGATATTTGGAGGATCGAATCTCTTAAAAATATTCCTCACAATATTCTGATTCAGGCTCCACTCTGTCAGTCGAATGCTTAGTCGACTCCTTAATAGGCTTCCCATCCTATCTGTCCAAAAAAACTACTGGCTCTTCCTGGCAAAGAACTCCTCTGAATATATTCGTTTTGTTGGTCCACCATCCTAGATGAATGACCAAATCTTGACTGATGGGTATCAGGGCAAACAGTCTTTGCCATAAAGACAGGAAATAAAATTGGAAAGGCCGCATATATAAGCGAGCTAATGGTATTAAATCTATACATGCTGTCATCAAACCCAGAAGCCTGCAAAACTTGTGTGCACGCACCCATGTTGATCTCTGGAATTGTACAATTTCTTGAGAAAGATTCTGAAATCTTTCTTCTGACGGGTACACCGCTCCCCTTGTCAAACTGAAGTGCGCCCCAAATAGTCTAATTCCTGAGTTGGTATCTGTTGAGACTTTTGGCAATTTACTAATAGGCCAAAGCTGTGAAGCAAGTTCATTACATGTAATATTTAATATTTGTCTTTGATGCATAAGCAACTGACGATGTTTGCTCTTGATTAACCAATCGTCCAGGTACATGTATGTGAATCGGTCGAGACCTCAAATACTGCCCTATACAATAACGATTCAAAAATTCAGAATTAAAACTTAAACCAACAATTATTTGAATGATATAAGCAAAGTAGTAGGTAAATGCCTAAAAAAAAATCACCGAAGAAAAACCCCGCGTGAAACCAAAATGGCTGCCATAACATAAACTGAGGTACACGCATGTCGGGTATTGAAGGGTGGGTTACGGACAGATAACTCGTTCTAAAAATAATTCGGACAAAGAAGTAGGAGTCCGCTATATGTTCGATGTGGGTAAGTATAGATACTACGTGACGTAAAGCAATCAAACAACATAACCAAATATACGAGATGAGATATTTTTAGGGTATGAAGGGTTGATATGAGACTTCTCTATATCCTTTTTTTCCCACCATAATGAATTTAACAAATTGTCTCCGAATGAGCAAGTCACACATTTTACAACGAACAATAAAAAATTGAATTAAAAGTTTTAATTCTTAAAGTAAATTGATAAAAAACAAGTTTTTTTTTTTTTTTTTGAAATATGAGTCATAAATCAATACAGTCGAACCTCGCATGTGTTCCCGATCAAATTTTCTTTGTCATTAGTTTTCTGTCAGAATTTAGATTTCTCCAATGCTTAGAACTCATTAATGGAAATGATTGCACAGATTGTTTGAAGTTACATGTATAAGGTAGACGATATTGCTGATATATCAGATTATTTCATAGTTTCAATCCATTCAGGGGTCAACTTTGGCAGACAAATGTAAATAGCCATGTCTTGACCAAAGAGCCAATGTGACATTTGGTAAGAATTAACGGCTATTAAGTTTGAATTAACGGCTATTAAGTTTGTATTAACGAATAATAGATTGCTTATAATTTGCTCATTTTTCCAGATATAAAGCTATCAAGAAGGCAATAAGTATAACGATTTTGGAGTTATATTACTGCCTAAACATCAAATCAACAAATTGACGTCAAGATGGAGGCTTACTGGATGCTTGTTCGATGCTAACAACCAATAATTCAGTCTTCTGTTCGCTTTATATTTTGTCAGTATAGTTAAGAACTGCATGGAAGTAATTAAAGAAACAAATGGAGGAAGTAATATTTGTAGATTAGTTCACTAATGAGGTATATTAAATAGAGTTGTGTGGATTTCTGCAAGTATTTCCTTAGAAAAATATGCCAAAGTCTTTAGATTCTTTCAATAATACTGGAGTTATGATTTTATTTATTTAGTTTTGTTTATTCTATGTATTTAAGACGGCATTTCTTTGGTGTTAGAAACAAAAATGATTCCAAATGATGCTTCAAATTATATTTTCAATACCAGTATGAAATAAAACAAGAAAATATATAAAGATCTCATATTTAAAAGAACAAATTCGTCAGCTTCTCACTAGCAGTAGATACCGGGGTTTTATTTTTGTTTTTTTTTTAATTTTGGTCATTTTTTTTTCAAAAGTCAAATGGAAATTTGTTGGCATCGATCGAGCTCAAAGTATTAGAGTTACTCCCCGTTTGCATTAAAAGTCGCTTGGCACTTTTCTTAGCACAGGAACATATGGAGAGTTGTTAGATATAATACAGGTTGTCGGCAGACTTTAAATTCAAATTACATCTATTAGAACTGTTTAGTAAAGGCTAAATTAGACGCCATGTGTTGTGTAAAATTTTGACAATATGGAACGTGAATATTTTCATGTACTTTTTTTTCGAAATTTTATCCCCACGAAAATTTGTGCTTCTACAGTATATATGACCTGCTATTTGCATTTGATTTGAATAAATGTCAGGCGCCTCCTAGATCTAAGGGTATGATTCTCGCTTTGGATGCGAGGGGTCCCGGGTCCAAATCCCGGACGATCCCGAATTTAAAAAAAAAAATGTTTTTCGATTTACTACACCGTCACGGTAGCTCAGTCGATAAAGCGCTCGCTCTGTGATCGGAAGGTCGTGTGTTCGAATCACGGCCGCGACTGACCTAAGTCGATAAAAAATAGTACTGTGGAATCATTTAAATTCGTGGGGGTCAATGTTCGTGGGCAGGCAAAATTTTATTGGTTCATGGGGATGTAATTTCGTTGGCAGCTCGTTTATTTAGTAGATTTAATTAATCAGTACGTTGACAAAAACATTGTTCGTGGGGATGTAAATTCATGGGTAAGGGTGACCCACGAAATCCACGAACATTGATCCCCCACGAACAATGATGATTCCACAGTAACTGTTCCTTCGCCAGGCGCTCGGCACTTTGAAGTGAGAGTTGCGGGTCCTTCGGATGAGACGTTAAAAACCGAGGCCCCGTGTCACGGTAGGCCTTGGCACGATAAAGAACTCTCAATTGTCCTGAATGCCGAATAAAGGTCAAAATTTGAAGCCCTTCACCGGTATTTGGTAACTTCTCTATATGAGTGAAAAATTGTCGAATGGGACGTAAAACAACATACAATCAATCAATCGATTTACTAAATGACAGTATTAAAAATGTGAAATGAAGAAGTTAAGACGTCTGACTCTTCTTTTTTCCTTCGGCGAGGGACACAACTTCTCTGATTAGCTTGTTAAACTCTTATCCGAAAGACCGTGATTTTCACTTCTAATGCTGGGCGCTTGGGGAAAGAACAGTCACTACCTGTGTTTACATCTTTAGATTTGACGAGGCCCAGCTAGCGAGAAGCCAACCCATATCTCCCGATCACGAAGCGAGCGCCCTTCCACTAGACAACCATGACCAGTCCTTTGCCAAAGAAATTGATTTAAGGTTCATTAACCCTCTGATATGAAAGACAACTCTCACTGTGATAAATGGATATTAAACCTTATTAGAATTGTCAAGTTAAAAGACATTTTCTGTCAAATTCTGACCTGCGAATAGTGGTCCAGTCAAACGAGCATGAAAATTGTAGAACCTGAAACTAATTGCCACAGAAAGTTTTTAGGTATTTTATGAAAGTACAAGATGTATTTGCTATTATATAAATAATGGGATAAACTCTTTCATCGAGACAATTTTTCAAAATTTAGTTATGAATAATATAACATTGTAAAGGGCATCAAATGGGGATAGAGCATTTTTAATCAATTTGATAGAAAATATCAATCAAAATCGCAAACTAGTAAAAATATTCACAATTACAAACATTAGGTCGAAAATTATTTTATATTAATTTTCATTTGTTTGTTGATTCCGTTACCCCCCCCCCCCTTTCCTTAACACCCGCTCCCTTCCTCAAGACCTCTCGCTTCATAGTTTAGAAGTAGACTATCAACAATTCTTTTTTTGTGAAGTCACACACTATTTAGGTTTTCCGTTATTTTCAAGAAAGAAAACAATCCAATTTTTTTCATCTGTTTATTCTCACAATTTGTAAAACAACATAGAGAAAATACAAAAACAATATCAAATATATGATGGAAGAGTTAACATTAACCTGGAAGGGTTACTCTTTTATTAGACATTTCCCAATTTAATTCTCAATTCTTTATTCACTCAAAACCAGATTACAAGAGGTACATATATACAAACAAAAATTAAAGTCAAGGGTAAAAAAGTAGACAAGTATATGAAGAAATTTTCCCAATTTAATTCTTAATTCTTTATTCACTCAAAACCAGATTACTAGTACAAGAGGTACATATATACATATAAACAAACAAAAATTAAAGTCAAGGGTAAAAAAATAGACAAGTACATAAAGAAAAAAGAAAAGAAAGTACACATATAATCAGTTATATATATATAGAGGATTCAAGAAGGACAGACAGTTTTGAAGATTTTCTTCATTAATTTTGACAATGATTTTTGTATTTCTACATTATTTGTGTTCATTAAATTTGAAAGTGTAAGGATTTTTACAATATCTATTTTGGAGAAATATTTTTCTGTCATTCGAAAAGAACCTGCATTCCATAACATAATGAAATTCATCACCAATAGTTTTACAATCACAAATGGTATATATTTTTAAATTTCTATCAATATTATTCCATCTACCTGTTTCAATTGGCAAATGATGATTACACGTTCGTAGTTTTGTAAGTGTAACTCTTAAATCTTTTGGTAAATTCAGCAGATAATTTTCGAAACCAAAGTTTGTTTTAAAAATTCTATAATTAATACACTTGGGTGAACTATCAACAATGCTTCTCCATTCTTGTTCAAATTGATTTTTTAGGGTATCTTTAGTAATTGACTTAAGCCAATTAAACTATGAAATGTTTGACTTGTCCATATATAGGACAATCCACAGGAATTAAGCACATCTTGTACACATTTTATCCATGGATGTACAAACGACCCATCGATATAACACCTATAAAAATATGAATAAATCACATTTGTAAGCTTACTTTCATGGGCTGTTAAAATTTTTGCCCAGTACATAACCATTTTTAATTTTATAAATATTGACAGTAGATATCTACCTGTTTCTCCATACACCATACAATTTGGGGTACTAGATTTAAGATTAAGAATAAATTTCAGGAATTTTAAGTGCACTTTTTCTATATGTCTAAATTTTCATATCCCCAGACTTCACAAGAATAAAGTAAAATTGGGTTGATGACTTTATCAAACAAGTCTAACTGACAATTAATTGGTAAATTAAAATAGCGAATTTTACGTAAGACTCCATACATTGCTTTTGAAGCTTGTTCTGCTAAATGTTTTTTTTTTTTGCTTATTAAGCTTTCCACTTCTTGACAGAAATAAACCCAAGTAACAGAATTCTCTCACATTTTCAATAGCCACACCATTATATAAAAATTTATGTTTTGGCATCGGACCTTTAGAAAATAAAAGGACTTTTGTTTTGGCTATGTTAACACGGAGTTTCCATAAATCACAGTATTCAGTAAACACATCAAGAGACTTTTGTAAATCAGAAGCAGATTGGGACATTAAGACCGTATCATCAGCATAAAAAAGTATACATAGTTTCAACATAACATACATGTCATCTTGCATTTGTTGACTAGGACATGTAAAACCATTTATTTGATTTCTGAATAAATAATCCTCTAGGTCATTAATGAACAATGAAAATAAAAAGGTGATAAATTTCCCCCTTGTCTAACACCGACATTACACATAAAAAAATCTGATAAGTGTTGACCTATTTGTACTTTTGATTTAATACCCTTATACATGTTTCTAATAAATCTGAAACATTTTCCATCAAAGCCACTTTGTAAAATTTTAGTCCATAGACCATGTCTCCAGACCGTATCAAAAGCTTGCTTGAAATCTACAAAGGCACAGAATAACTTCTTTTTATTATTCAGGGCATATTTGCTCAGAAAATCAATAACAAATATATTGTCAGTAGTAGAGTAACCTTTCCTAAAGCCCGTTTGAGATTCATTGATTAACTCTACCTCATCAGCAAAAGTATTTAAACGGTCACAAAGTATACTGGTGAAAAGTTTTCCTAAACAACTAAGTAACGTAATTGGCCTGTAATTTTCAGGATGGCTTCTGTCACCTTTACCCTTATAAATAGGTTTAACTATCCCTATTGACCAATCCTCTGGTATTATGCCACTGTCAAAAATCACATTGAATAATCCTACATACAGCGGCAGAAATCTTGAAATAGTTGTTTTTATATACTCGTTCACAACATAATCACCACCAGGGGTTTTATTTGTTTTTAACTTGTTTACTGCATTCTTTATTTCTTCACATGTGATAGATTATTGATTAAGGATACTATCATTAAGTCTACGTTAATATCTATGTCATCTGGGGCAACGCCTTCATTTGTTTTCTTCAAACAATCAAACATAGAATTTATATCAACACTAGTTTTATTTTTCGGATTTGAGCTGTTCAAAATATGCCAATATTCTTTCGGTTTTCTTTTTTGTAGTGTTTTGAGCTTATCCGAGATTCCGTTATTATATTCTTTAATACATTTGTCCATAATTCTTTTAAATTCTTTACTCTTATTCTTTTTTTTCCGAGTTCGTTGGAGGACTGCCGTCGATGGCCTATGTTCCTCACGGAACGACAGGCCTAAGTAAGTAAGTACTCTTATTCTTTAGATTCTCCAGAGATTTAACTGATTTTTCTTTATTATTTAAGCGCTTGGCCAAATGAAATTTTCTTCTAGCCGTGCGGCAGTTGTTATTAAACCATGGTTTATTTTTGTTATGTAACTTCACGGGTTTTTTCTTCTAAAAGTCTTCCCCGCTGAGGCAATAAAAATGTTACAAACTTCACTGGTAATTTTATCTATATCATGTTGAATTACAGATTTCCCTTTTAATTTTTCAATACTGCTCAAAACTTCATTTAATTTTTCATGATTAATATTATTCTCAAATTCAGTAGCTTTTACAGGATTCCAGATAAATAAGTTTGATTCCACCTTTTCATACACTTGACTGGTTGGTTGGGTATCTATTGGTGTGGGGTTTAATAGTTCGAAAGAAATTGGACAGTGCACATCGGAATATAGGATACAATGATCATGTATGACAAATTCCTTAATCAGCTGTAATAAAAATGCATTACATATTACATAATCAACAGTGCTACTATCTTTACAAGTTAACCTATTATTTCCTATTCGACCATTTACAATAAAAAGGTTGTTATTTTTACGTAATTCAATCAATTTGTATCCATAATTATTACAAAAATTATCACTGCTCATCCTTTCCAGTGAGATGTTTGAATTCAACAATACATTGACTTCTAAATATTCTTGACAAAATGTGTTTCTTCGTCCAACATACTATGGTTTGCCAAAAATTCATCTAAGCATAGAAAATCTTTTAATTTACCGGTTCTTGCATTAAAATCACCCAATAAACAAATATTTTCTGAAGTTCTAGAAAAATTCAACAGTTCTCGTTCAATGTCAGTAAAACTATCAACTGAGGTGTATCTAGTGTTTTCTGGAGGTATATACGTAATTCCAAACAATATATCTGAATATTTCGATTTCTATTTTTTTTCTCTGATAACTCTTTGAAAGTTAGGAGAGTTGATTTCTTGATCATTCTACCGGAATGCAAATTTCGCCAAGCGAAAGGTCAGGAGCTAAGAAGGCCTAATATGCATGTAATTCTTGTGCGGCTGTCTTTGTGTCTGACTCTAAGTAGCCTTAATATGCACGTAATTCTCGTGCGGCTGTCTTTGTGTTTGACGTCAGTCAGGGACTATTGAAATTGACATGTGAGGCCTCCTGTAATTTAAATCTACTAGTCTACATTTTTAAAATCTAAATTTACAATTTTATTTCACAATGAAATGGAAATATAAGGAATCACTGTCTAGTTAGTAGAGTATGCCAGGCTTCGCCCGTTATGCAAATTATCCCACGTTTCCAACTATCGTTGATACCCTGCCATACTCTACTAACTAGACAGTGATTCCTTAATTGTAAATCAACAACTTTTTTGGACATCTTAAACCAAAATACATATTCACAGTTTGAGGTTATGACATCAACATATTTAAATAAGTTTTCTCTCACTGCAAGGATAATTCCTCCTGATTTAACTTTTGCAATACTGAATCTATTTTTCATATATACAATAAACCTTGGGATATTTATAACATCAGTGTTATCCGTTTTTGTCTCGGTAAAACATAAAACATCGTATTTACAAACAAAATTCAAAAATTCTTGGTAGTTTAATTTTTTTCGTAGTCCACAAACATTTAAAGAAAGGAATTTCAATGCCTGTGCCGTCTGCATGGTCCCAATCGTGCTCCTACCTCAGTCGGTCTGGCGTTGATCCATGGCGTGGTCTTTTCAGCGGCTGGCGATCAGCTGGGACACCCGAGTTCACAGCGCTGGCAACTCCGCTACAATAAGATTGTCGTTCCGGTTGAGTAGTTGTATCTCTGTCCGGATTGTATAATTCCCCATTGATGTAAAGTCGATCTTTGACTAGCCAAACGCGCATTCTGTCCTTTTTTGCCTGTCTCATGATGGGATATAACTTCTTCCTGCGTTCCACAATTTCTGGGGGGAATTGTTCGTTAACCCACACATTAGATCAATTGAGTTTCTGCGGGGTGCGTGTCCTTATTAATTCCCTTTCCTTGAAATAAGTGAATTTAGCAACAATGTTTCTTGGATATTCATAATACTGGTTCCATTTCCCCATGCGGTGAACTCTTTCAAAGGAGATATCATAGGGTAGTCGAAATTTCCTCTTAAAGAATTGTGGTAGGACGGCTTCTGTATCCTCCCCCTCCTTCTCCTGTATTCCCGTAAACACCAGATTGTCCCTCATCGACCAAGCCTTCAAATCAGTGACACTTTCTTGCAGATTTGCGTTGATTTCTCTCATTTCACTAAGCTCTTTCTGTATATTAGTATCAGAGATTTTCTGTAACTGACACACAGTTACAGAAAATCTCTGATACTAACATACTTATCAATATCCTTTCTGTTTGCTGTAACAGCATGTTTATTTGCCTCCACTGTCTCCTTCACTGAATCGAACACGTTCCCTAGATCACTCACATTGGAATCCAGTTCTTTCAAGTCATTTTTTACTGTCTTAACATCGCTGCCAAGCATACTCACATGGGATTTCAGAGAACTGACCATATTACTAATTTCATTAAAACTAGCAATTCTCTTTTCAATTTCACTCAGTCGAGCTTTTTTTTTGGGTGGGGGGGGGATAAAATTATTATATTTCATGCGGTTATCTTTGATCAAATTAATGATCAGTTCTTTTTTGCTTTCTTTGGCTGATCGTCTTCATTTTCCTCTTCGTCGTCTTCCAACTCCAGCATTCTCTCTCTTTTTTTTCTTGGACGTTTGAGGTCCCTGGTTTTTCTGGTTCTCCCTGGGGAGTCTCGGAGGATCCTGACGCCGTCTCCACGTTTCTTGATGGCGAGCCTCTAGCCTACGCACCTTTTCAACCTCCACTCTACGGACAAAAATAATCGCACATTTATGTTTAAAACTAGATATTTTTCGAATATTTTATAAAACATAAAATTTGTATTTAAATGTCAAGTTTATTTTTTTCTCACCAAGCCTTTATAATTAGGCTTGAAAATATATCAGTTACGAAAATTTTACCAAGTTTTTTGTTTCAGTGGTTATTCATTCAAGAGTTTGTGTGTGTGTGTGTTTCTTCTTCTTCTTCTTCTTTTTTTTTTTTACCGAACATCAATGTCGTCATCTGGCTTTTTGGCAGCAATAAGTTTTCTATTTTCCACCCAGTTTGTCCCTCAGTTTTTTAAGGACCCTACTTTGTATAGGTCTTGGGTTTCGTTAGGTAGTTTTGTAGCATTTTCTTTCAGCTCTTCTATAATCTCCTCTAAACACATGGGTGATGTTGGTTTGATCTTAAGAGCATCAACGTCTTTTCTTTCCCAATGTAGATTATCTTCTTTTTTACCGATAAAAGTTGTACCCGTAAGAAAAGGAATTTTTAAAAATTAAATTTCACATTAAAATCTGAAATGCTTTGTGAACTAATGAATGAAAAATTTAATTAACAAGCGACCTCATGAACTTGACGCAAAATGTCAGGTGCGGATTTATGTGGGTGGTTTTTTTTCGAATGGCTATATCTATTTTTACCTACCCCTTCCCCCGAAATAGCAAATATGATCTATCATTAAGTCAAATGCTGACTGACGTTATCATACTAAAATTGTAAGGACATTATTTACACACTGAATTGTCAATAGATTTTTCCGTTTTCCCGATGATGACAAGGAGCACATGGCGGCCGGATGCGACCAGTCGGCAGGGGATGCTCACTCCATGGCACCTGATCCCATCTCTGATGTTTTAGAAGTCCGTGTTTGCTATTCATTGGAATGGATTTGAGTTTGGATACTGATCGTTATCTGCGTATTTATTGTAGCAATATATCAATTATCACCTGCACATACGGTTTATATCTCCCAGTTGATTCAATTCGTAAGAGCATGCTCCACGTACGAAGAATTTCTAAAAACGGGGCAAGCTACTGACAAACAAGTTGATGAAAGAAGGATATATTTGTTTGTTTGTATGTTGTTTAACGTCCCTCTCGAGAATTTTTCACTCATATGGAGACGCCACCACTTGCCGGTGGAGAGCTGCAAATTTTGTCCTATACTCGACACTTACGGCCATTGAGCAGTGAGGGATCTTTTTCGTGCCAGCACCTACTGCGACACGGGACCTCGGTTTATACGGTCTCATCCGAAGGACCGGTCTCCACGTCCCACAGTGGGATTCGAACCCGCGACGTAAGGATTAACTCCTTACTTCGCTTCTCTAGAGCAGACGCTCTTACCATTGCGCCACGCGGGCGACTTGAAGTATGGGAAGCATGTGTGGTTATACCCGGTGAAATTGAAACTCTTCATGAAATCACTAAAACGCTTCGATAATAAGTGGAATTACATTAACTCAAACGTTTGATCAACATTGATTATCAGCTGTTTTGTATGGAAAACATGCAGATTTGAAACAAAGTAGGAAATTCGTTATACCAATTTCTTTAACCTGTTTTTGACCATTTACGTGTTATGTCATCCGTAGCACAGGATAATGCATGTACATACAAGTATGAAATCGGTAAGTAAATCTACCTTTCTCAATACTATGAATTCACTTTACATGTCTTTGACTAGAAACGTGTGGGTCTTCGCTTAAATTCATTTAAAAACAATACAATACGAACTTCTTTCGATGTCCTAGTTTGGCATGTACTTATAAATTTGATTTTCAATACCTGTGCAAGTTTTAGAAGAATTAGATTAAATATATAAAAACCAATACCAAGATATTTGAGCCCACTCTCTAAACGGATCTTCGACAACTTAATTTTTGTGATGGTTAAAATTTTCGTCAGTTTTTCAATTTCATTCAATTTCTTTTTTTTTCATCATTTTAACCCTTTGATATTATATTTATTTTCAGAATTTGGAGGAAATCCACCCAGTTCTTCTCATGAAAATGCTGTTTTAGTTTTTTTGTCTATTTTTGTAGATTCAAATAAAAATTATGTAGTTTTCATTTATAACTTTTTTGGTTTTCATTTCAAGATTTTATAACATTAAACTTTGAATAGAAAATTACAGCATATAGGCTTCTAAAAAAAGAATTAAGGGGTTTCTACAAAATAAATTAAATATTTCCAAAAAATACAGTTAAATACTTTGAAGCTTTATTTTATTGAATATTGAGTCTATTATTAAAAACAAATGCATGAAACAAAAATCATTTATACTTCATAGGTGTAGAGATCCTCCTTAATGAAAGATATGGAGATAACGAACAGTATTCAAGCTCAAAAGTCCATTAAACAATACAAAATAGATGCAGAGCAAACAGTGACCTTCAAAACATCAGAGGTGGGATCAGGTGCCATGGAGGAGTGAGCATCCCCTGCCGACCGGTCACACACGCCGTGTGCTCCTTGTCATGATCAGGAATAACGGAAAAATCCGTCGACAATTCAGTGTGTAAATAATGGCCTAACAATTAGTATGGAAAACGTCAGTCAGCATTTGACTCGATGATAAATTGCAATTGCTGACAAGGTCATTGTATCGACCGTAGAACTTACGAAATGATGACTTATAACGAGACTGCTGATATTCTTGTTTCATCAACTTGTTTCTCAATAATTTACCTCGTTTTAGAGCTTGCTTTTGCGTATCGGATCAACTAAGAGATATAAACCCCTTATGCAGGTGATGAAGGTATATTGCTGCATAAGTAAGGGAAGTTGACGATTGAAAAGTCATCACGTTTATCATAAAGCTTGGTTGTTAGATTACCATTAACGTCTTTTTCAAGTAAAATATCCAGATATGAAACAGATGTGTCAGACTCTGTAGTATCTTTTATCTCAAGCTCACTGGGATATATCGTATCGACATAAGAATGGAAATAACCATTGTTAATTGACAATACGTCGTCGATATATCTAAATGTCAAGTTGAAGGCCTCAGCAAGTGTTTTCTTCTTTTCACGTATAAGATTTTGGACATTTTTACTGCTTCATATGATTACAAAAAAGTTTGCTAATAACGGGGCGCAATTGGTACCCATAAGAATTCCAATAGATTGTTGGAAGACCTGGTCTCCAAAAACCACATAGATATTGTCAATCAGAAACTCAAGCATCTTTTTTTATGTCAACTTCAGAGTACTTGTGTGTACAATCAGAATGTTTTTTAACAAAATAATTTTGCAAATGACCAATGACAAGGCAAGTAAATTTACGAGTTCCATTTTTATTTAAAAAAGCAGCTGTCAATGATATCAAAAAGCCTGGATTTTAATTTATCGTGGGGAATGGTTGTGTATAAAGTTGAAAAGTCATAAGTTTTTAAGCTGTTAATTTTGGTAAAATCTTGTGATTTCAAATTTTCCAAAAGTTCCTTGGAATTCTTAGTATCCACATCTGATTTACACCACTTCTCGAATATATTGTTGCACAGTACTCTTGAAATTTCCCCTTCACAACTGTTAATATCTTAGTGAGGGGTAAAGAAAGAGGCTTGGTTTAATCATTTTCTAACGTATATCTCACCAGAAACCGGTAAAAAAAGTGTATATATAGATGAAAATCAAGTGTGATCTGAGGCAATCCCTGAAATCCAAGATGGCAACTGTCGTACCTTCAGTCTTTTTATACACAGTAATATATTTTTTAAAACGTGCTAATTTCAGCGATTTTAGATTTTTATTCTAATGTGAGTATTCAGACACCCCTAGAAAACACATAATACACAATCTTGAAACCAAGCGCCTATGGTCAAAACAATTTATATCACTTCATAAATAAATCTTTAAAATCGAAGGGACAGTCTTAAAGCTTTGCAGAAATCTTCAAGCTATATCCACTTTTGTTTTGTATTACGGAGCTGTATATGTTTTCTTTTCTTTTATGTTAGAAATATTTTTTCGGGGGAGCTTTTGATCATATTCTCGTTTAAAATTGCATTGAAATAAAAAGTGGAATATATGTGAACTCAGCAAATTATCACAGGCAGTCAGATGTGAAGAACATCCAAACTCTCCGATATTTATGGTTTGTTATCGTGATTGCTATTAGACTGCTTCTATTCACAAAATTATATCGTAAAGTTATAGGGAAACCCGATTTACTCTCAGATAGTTTAAGCAAATTTTCACTCAAAAATTTATGGCATAATTGTGTAAAGTTCCTATACACTCACAAATTTGGTCCCGATTGCTAATTGTCGACGAACTATAAAAACTATAAATATAAAAACTGATACATGTAATTACAAGAATCCCCTTACAAAAAAATCTGTAAATAGAAGATAATTGCAATATCTAAAAAGCATTCTCGACATTCCGTCTTCGTATCTGATTTAATTATTTGACATGATGTTGCGCTCTCATAGGCCTAAACTTTTTTATTCAGATTTACTACCTGAATGCGAAACATTATCGGTACAATGGTTACGCAACTTGTATCACCATTTTAATCACGGTAATAACTGAAAAAAGGATACTTTTTTAAAAATTCAGGTTATCCGTGCTTCCATATAATAAGCGAGTACAATGTAATGGACATAAGGTCCAGGGTTTACAATTCACATATTCATTAAATCTCAATCTTCTAGACAAGGTCTTTTTTCTAATCAAGGTTCTATAATACGAGCAAAATTAAAACCTCATCGCAAAAGGTACTTAAGGTAACTTACACAAACATTTACCCATAATTAGTCATTCTTTAAATAAGGAATAAAGGACTATATTCGGTAATGACCAATATTTGCCCCCAAAATCAAACTTTGACGGATATATATATAATTATATTCTAGAACAGGGGGATATCTGCAGACTTCAAAGCACTGAATATTTTCATAAACCATGACGCCATATGCTTGATATGACGTCAGAAAAATGACGTAAATTCAAAATTTCCATGATTTCTACAGAAAAAGGTATATATTACGTCGATATTTTGAGTAAAAGTCACCGAGCGCAGGTCTGCTCCGGCTAAATATTTTGATATATTATATAACTTTGTGAAATCCGGTAATCTGATTGGTCAATATGAAGTCATTATTTTTTGATAATGACCGCTGAAAGCGAATATTGACTCGCACGAGCTGTCTCGTTTTCACTTTCGCTTCGATCAAATATGTCGTCGAAAGATACGAAAGCTCGCAAGTTTGCGAGTTGTAGTGAGGAAGATTTAAAGGATATAGTGAAGAACTCTGAAGCTGAGAATACAAAACGATTAACAAGGATATCTGTTAACATTTTTCGGGAATACTTACTTTCTAAACAAATCAGTGCAGAATTTGAAGGCCTAACGTGTGAACAGCTTGATCGTATGCTTCGGAGATTTTATGTTGAACTTCGGAATAACAAAGGGGAAATGTACCCCAAAAAAACCCACTCTCTTCAGGATATACAGAGATTTTTGCAATCTATTCGACCAGACGTTGACATTATCAAGGGACCACTATTCCGAGAGTAAAAAGTTTTTTAAAGGTAGGACTCCCGATTTTCAGAAATATTATCAGCTTATATTAATTTCACGAATTATCTAGTCATTGACCTCGTTTTGGTATTTGTTTATGAGATATATTTAGAGGATTGAAAATTTTATTTATTTTTTAACAAAAAATAGGGATAACAATGAAATTGAAGAGGCAGGGGCAGGCTACCATATAGTTAGAATAATAGATCACCACCCTCCAATATCTGATGCTGACTTGATAAAAATGTATGACTACCTTTCAAGCTCTGACTCGGCCTATGTGTTGCAGCATATGTGATATCAATTTTTAATATATTTATTTGTTATTCATGTTATGATAGATTTACAATTATTGTTATTGTTAATTATTAATATGATTTCTGTTATACATTATGAGGACTGTTGCTCAATGAAAGGAAACTCTGGTTGTTAGTTTTGGAAGTAAAATTCAATAAATTCTGAAACATTTTCATTCAACTTATTTATGGTTTACAACAACAGCATATCACTGTCTCTGTACACATTAGGAAGCTATACATTGAACTAATAAATTGGGAAATTATATAATATAATAAATATGGACTCAATGCATGGTCAATATGCATTTATAATGACCCAGGATGACAGATATTGACCGAAGATACATGGAGTATATCGACCGAGGTCGATATTCTCCATGTATCTGAGGTCAATATCTGCCATATTTGTATAATAATGTGTAGAATGATAATATCAATGAAATATGTAAATACCTGTTCTGGAGCAAGTTTGCGCTCTATAAATTTTATAGTAAAAATTGAACAAATTTTGTCCATTTTTCCCTCTTTCTGAAAAATAATACAAAATCCGAATAGTTTGTGACGTCATAGAAACAAAAATTGCCAATAACCTACTTTGAAACTATAATATTTTTTGTTGATTTAGATTTCTCGTACAATATATACAATTCAGCACTTTTCAAGAAATTTTCAAAATATGACTTTTGTGGGGGCAAAAATATGCATATACCGCATATAGTTTTTTAATTTATACGTTATAAAGTGGGTTGAGCAGTTTACGCTTTATAAATCGCGAAACGAGCTTTGTTATACCCCATATTCGCTAGATCACAACCATTTTGAGATCTTTTTATTCCAAAAACGCATGAAAACGATCAAAGGAAGATTTTACAATATTAGATATGTCATGGGAATCGATATTCATCAGTGTCTTTGAGGTATCCCTAAAGATGAGTACATGTATGCTGAGTTTTCTGGTCATGGGTACAAAGACTTAAGACACGTGAAAAGGGTAACAAGGAATGTTTGAGGGATTGAACATGTTTGGAATATGTATTACGTACTCTTCTTACTTTGAGATTACCTATTGCATTATTACTGAACGACCCTCGTAGTATACAGTCACACCATCGAGCATCGACTGAAGGGTCGATGGCACGATGACGATGAAACGGTAGTGAGTATCGCTTCGTCGTCATCGTACTATCGCTCCTTTGTCATCGCTATCGTATCATCGCGCTATCGCTTCATCGTGCCATCGCATCATGGTCATCACACTATCGCTTCATCGACCTCGCCCAAACCCCAAACCTCGATGGTGTGATAATGAACTACAGGGTCAAAATTCCGATTGTTATCCTGGAGAATTAATTTACCAAAAATTACTATGTAAAAATTCGACTGAGAAAGTGATAAAACCAGCTTCCTTGTTCATTATTATTTCGCAACAAGTTCTATGGTCGATACAATGACCTTGTCAACGTATACAATCTATCATTAAGTCGAATGCTGACTGACGTTTTTCATACAAATTATTGGTTCACTATTTACACATTGAATTGTCTACGTCTCCTGTGATCGGTCAACAGGGAATGCTTACTCCTCCATGGCACCTGATCCCACCTCTGATGTTGTTAGAGGTCTGCGCTTGCTCTTCTCCTGATTTATATTTTTGTCTATGGACTTTTGAGCTTGATTACTGTTCATTATTTCCATATTTGATGCTACAATATGCAAGATTTTTTTAATAGAAAATTTGTTATCTCTGTTTCAATAATTCAACAGAAGATATCATCTTTAGAAAGGGCACAGCTTTTCGGTCGACCAAATTCAAGTCAGGTTTGAATGATAATTGGTCGTCTGTTCTGAAGAAGAAAGGGCACAGATAGCAGGTAATAAAAAGAAATTATACACAAAACAAGTTTTTTTTTAAATTCAGAAATTGATTCATGTGAGCCATGAAACATAAATGAAGAACTTTCAACACTTCGTGCACGTACTATTGGATAGGGGTTAGCTTGTTATGCTTTTCATGCACCTTTTCTTTGCTTCTCTCTCTCTCTCTCTCTGCCCCTCTCCCCATCTCCAGTCTTTGAAAGATGATACGTTCCTGCACAATACTAAGGCAATTGCTGGGATAGATAACATAAAATGAGGGCTTAAAAAGTGTTATACGTACTATGGACAACTCAAAAAAAAAACAACACACGTTTACTGTGTACCTGTAGACATTTATTTTACCTGGAGTGATTCTCTTTAACATTTTACCTGTAAGGCGCTGTTCACGTGAATTTCCTATAGTAATTCACAACACACAACATTTCAAAATCTTATCCTCTTGAAATTTTGAAAGACAAAGCTACAATAATTATTAATGGCATCGGTTTGTTGATTGGATCGATCTTACCAAAGCACGTGCCTCCAATGACCAATTTATGTCTAGTAATGAACACACCATTGTATAATTGATATCCATATAATTACATTCCGTGTTTTTAGAAGATTTCGGTGACCCAAACTACTACATATTTGCATGATTACAGCACATTTTGATCGACGTTTTAATCTACATGAATACAGGATATGTATTACATAATATGTCTGGATATTCGAATACAATGCAATTAAGTTCAATTATGGATTGATTATGTATAATGTCATTATGAAGTGCATGTCCCAAGTTTAATTATATTTTTAAATATATGTATTTGTTTAATTTTTAGATATATATTTTTTTCATTATCTCTTATATACACAAGTTCCGAAAAACTAACGCATTGCGCTCTTTGGTTCCTGAACCAAAAATATTTAAAACTTAACGATGAAAATAGTTGAGAAAAATGAGAAATAATTCAAATCCTTAAAGTACTTAGATACCTTTTCCTCTTAGAATATGTACTGACTTAACACAGGTATCTTCTCAACTCTGTAGTAACATCTATAACGGATTTAACTGTTTTCTGCATTTTATGGCAGAAGACAAACGAACCCATATTTCCAAGCCGAAGCAGGGCATCAAGGCTTGACTAACTCTTATATGCTCTTCATAACAACTAAATTAGTCCAGGCACGGCAGAATTTCGTTCTCTGTCAATGTACAGTGCCATTTGCAAGATAATAAAACTGATACTGGAGGGCACTTTAAAAGGTCCTGCAAAATTTTAAGTCAGTGTACCAGAATTTAAGATAAGCCACGTATAAGCTTAAAATTTATTAATTTTTGGATTCATTGCTCTGCAAAAGGTGAACATAACGAACTTAAACAATACAATTCTGTGAAGAGGGCATAAAACACGGACCCCTGGGAAATTCTAGAGGTGTAATCAGTAGCCTAGGAGGAGAAAGTATCCCCTGTTGACTGGTCACGCCCGCTGTGAACCCTGTGTATTGATCAGGTAGACGGAATATTCCGTAGTCAATTTCAGTATATAAAAAAAGCGTAACAATTGGTATGAGTCAGCCAAAATACGACCAAGTGATAGATTATATTTGCCAACAAGGTCATTATTACAACCATAAAATTTACGAAATGCAGACTTTAAATGAGGTTGTTGAAATCCCTGTCTTATCAACTTATCTGTCAGTAGCCTGTCTCTGTTTAAAAAAAATGATCGTACTCGGAGCATGCTCTTGAATATAGAATTAGTTGGGAGATTTAAACACCATATGCAGGTGACAGCGGAATATTACTATATAAATTAGGAATGTTGACAATGGAAAGGCCAACTCGTTTGTCATACAATTTAGTTGTTATTTGGCCCTTACCGTCTATAGTCAGTAAAACATCAAACTATGAAACAGAATATTTGAATAAGAAAAAGCAAATGTGTAAATTTACATTCACGATTTTTTAGATATAGCGAAATATAGCGTAAACACCAAACACATGGTATTAAAAGTACAGATGTAGAATTATTCATTAAAATATATTCTTAATTATTCAAGATCAGACTTAATTCGACTTACCGATTGTAAAATGTTTTATTCTTAGATGTTTGAAGGTAAATAAATTATATGTATTTGTTTACTCGTATTAAATCTACCAATATGGATTCTCAATTAAGTTCAAAATATTTAAATATTTTACAAAATTAACATTGTGTAGTTTTTCAAAAAGACAGGGGACACATTAGAATAATTCAATTTTGTTTGTATTCTGGGCTCTGATTGGTTAATATCCAAAAAGGAACACAAATTATTTCTGTATAACCTGGTATGGTATGGGGACACCCCCACCCACCCCCCCACCCCACCCCCGACAACCAGCTGAATCATCTGTATCCATACAGTCCTCTCATTTCCAGTCCTTGGGATTCATGGAAAATTCCAGATTTAATAAATGTACTTTTAACTTCAAACAATAATTCGATCTAACCACATGTAAACATCATGGCTGCTAGGCCTATGTATCAGTTTTTACCTCCACTCGCTTCCCATTACTTCCGTTACTATGGTTGTATTATTGAGCGGCAAATTTGAACTAATAAAAAGCAATGAAATTTTACACCCACAGTTGTTTTATGATTTTAGAATTAAATTATAAGGAATGACTCTAATTCTTGGCCAAATTATTCGAGTATAACCTGGTTTGGGTCAGTTTACGCTGTTTTATAATCCGCTTCGCGGATTATAAAGCGTAGACTGACCCAAACCTGTTTTATAATCCGCTTCGCGGATTATAAAGCGTAAACTGACCCAAACAAGGTTATGCTCGAATAATTTGGCCAAGAATTAGAGTCATTCCTAAAATACTGTAAAGTCATACAAGCAAAACAAAATTGTTATCTTTTAACATATTCTATCATTGTATTGAATACTAGTAATTTGTCATTTATAAAACTGGTACTTAACGAGGCTGGATCCTGATATTTAAAGTCTTAAACTTTTTTGTGAAGTATATTTTTAGTTTCTACACATAAAGCCTAATTAAAAATCAAAACAAAAAATGGGGATCAATATGCTTCTTTTGGCGCTACAGTACATTTAATATAACCTTTTTGCACTGAAATTTGTGTCTTTATCAAAAATCACATCTTCGACGTTTTCCCTCCAATGTTTTTATCCAAATAAATCATGGGACAAAATAAACTATTAGTCTATTTTAAAAAAGACACATTAAAATTGTGACTAAGAAAAAGTTTCAAATTGCTTCGCATAATCAATTATTTGACCTTTCTGCACTCACAAAATGTGATTTTTCTGGCATTAAAAATTTAACAAGCAAGAAAATTATTTTAAAGTCTTAAACTTTTGCTGAATTTAAAAAGAAAAACAAAAGTGGGGGTCTATGATGTAAGTGTTAATTTTATGTTAAAATTGGCTCAGTTTTTTCCTGGACTTTCAGAATTTGTTTACTATATTTGTCAAAATATAATGAAAGAATTCATGAGAAATAATTTAATAGATATTTCAGAACCAGTATAAAACATTTCACTGCAAAAAACAGCTCTGTGTGCAACCAGCATGGAAAAATAAGAATCTAAACTTAACAGTACTGTATATATTTCAAAAGGGAAAAATTGATCATTGAAAATTTGCATTGTAGAATCCAGATTTAATGTTAGAACTTAAAAATGATGCAAAATTTTAGAAATAAAGGTCCAGACCAAAATCTGCTCAAAAGCTCAGGATCGAACCTCCTTAAGATACCAAATCACACGAAGTGTAAAAAGACATGCTGTATAATTTTATCCTTGACCATTTATTAGAGGATTCAAAATCTTTTGGTCTTTATTCAAGGAATCACCGTCTAGTTTGTGAGGTATGTTAGGGCATTTCCGACAGTTTGAAACGTAGGATAATTTACATAACGGGCGAAATCCGTTATGCATAAATAATCTCACGTTTCAAAATATTATTAATGTCCCTGGCATACCCAACAAACTAGACAGTGATTCCTTATACTAAGATTTATATGTGAAATAAAAAAATTTAAATATAAATTTTAAAAAATGCTGTCTAATAGATTTAAGAAATGAATGTAATATTTTTTTTTCTTTGACCGAATTATCAAAGAAAAATTTGGACGGAAAAGGTCATCAATGCGCGGAGACCATTGATGAAAAAGTTTTCCTTCCAATTTCTTCTTTGATAATTCGGTTAAAGAAAAAAAGATACTTTCATTTCTTATCATTTAATATTTATCTTTCAGTGATTAGATTTAACATGAGAACAAATGATAACCCAACATATAACTTAATTTGAAAATATGGGACCTAATTTTTCTGACGCGGAGTAATACATAACGAACAAACTGTCGTGTCGTTTCTATTGTGGGGATACTAAAATATCAAATTGACTGAGACCATATGTTTTACTCCAACTATAGCCACTATTGTCATAATTTGATTCAAATTGAATCTTCATCACACGGCTTAACTGACTAATCTATTGTCATTCATGTTCCTTCCTTTGAATAAGTTTGAATTCTACTTACTCAAAAGTGTTTTGTACGAACTTTGGCCCAGTAGAAATATGGAAGACTAGATGAAATCCCGCGCAAGCGCGGGGAATTGAATTTATACCACTAACGACAGAAAATATATAATTGTAGTTTTTACTGACAGCCTACAGGCTTATAGCAGGAGGAAATACTTCAAAATCCTGCATGAAGTAGATGAATGTCTCCACCCCACCCCCCGCCCCTACCCCCTTTTCTGTAAAAACTTGAAAAAATAACAATTTCGTTAATTGGCGTTTATTGTGAAACCTGTTATATACTATGTTATGGATATTGTACTTCAGATGCTCATATTTCATTTCCGTCAAGGATAAAAGTAGCGAATATGCACATTTTACTGATAAACTGCATGATTTTTTTTTCGGGGGGGGGGGGGATTCACAAATACTTGGGTCTTGGTTTATAAATATGTATGTACCTTATTTATACCTAAAAAATGTAGTTTACTTTATATATATATATATATCAATAGGGTACATACATACATTTCTAAATCAAGACCCAAGTACCGGGTATGTGTAAAAATTAGTTTTTAACGCCCTATGAATAAGCCGAACTCGTATTTGATACAAAAGACTGTATTCAGAAAAAAAAATGAAATGTATTGATTAAAGCACAACATTTTACACAGCTTTAATTGTATTTGAACAATACCTTATTCATGAATTTTCTCTTTTAATGTTAGCAAGTTTATTACGAAGTACAAATTGTACTTCGGGTTCGTTGCCACGATGCTCTCGGTAAGGAATATATGTACATGTATATATAATTTTACCGATAAATTTATTAGAAAAACCTACTACATACATGAAATAGTCTTTCGATATATAAATATATTCAAAACTTATAGTGTTATCAATGATTTACCATTATTTCAATGACCATTCATACAAAAGTTTTTTTTTTTTAATTGATCGCCTCGTTTTTCTTTTTAACATCGGGCTCGATGCTATATGATGTTCTAGAAGCTTCCCTCAATATTAAGATCGGTGAATGACGAAAATAATTTGCATATTTCCCTCTTTAATCGGTTATCACAACTTATTTCTTTTATATCATTTAAATCAAGTTTTGATTGAATAATTCAGTGATGACGTTTAATTAAATAAATAAATGATTGCTTGTTGTCAGTTTCATTAAAAATTGCCAGTATCTTAGATCCGCCAACCGGAAACGCCACCGTACTCACGTTTTTGCTATTTCATGGCTGTTTATAGAAAATAAAAGTAGACTTTTAATTTTATGTACGATACTGACTATGCGAGTGAAATATAAATATAGTTTACGGACATCATCTTGTATACAGTGTATTGTTAGAGGAGAAAGTAAGAACTCTGGTGCACCCGTATCGGAGTTTATTTGCAAACTTTATTAATCTATAATTTATAAGTATAGATGTGAAAAGTTGACAGACATAAAGACAATCGGAGCCACACACAAACAGACAACGAGCAGCAAAAAAAAAACATCTCATGATCAGTCTTTGGCTTATATGAGCTTACAAAAAGCAAATAAATGTCCATATTATTAGTTAATGTTTATTATAATAACGGAATGATTTAATGAGTAAAGGGAAAGGATAATAGATATATCTTTAGTATCTCCACATTATTTTCTTCAGAATCTTATTTATTTTTATGGACATAAAAATAATCCGGTTCATAAATAATCCGGATTAGTCTCTGTAATATAACCAACCCTTTCATCGACCAACTCCATAATTTGAATCTGCAAATATTGGTTTTTATTATTATTATCGATATAAGAATACGGTAATGTGGGGAATCTTTCATGCTACATTTATTGTAGGAATTCCCAAAGTAAACACACATATATTTGGCAAAATTCTGTCAAGGAAGTGATGAAACATGCCAGACTTCCCAGAGGGTTTGAATTGATTTTTTTGAATTTATCAATAGAGAGTAAGTAAGTCTTCACGAGTAACATATGTGTCCTGTTTCGTTCAAATCCCATTCGGTGAATAAGAGGATTAGTGTGAGCTCTAGAAACTTCATTGTAAATTCTGGTCAACTCAGTGTAGCTTGTCATAGTTTTTTCTTATATATCACGCTTATGTTTTCAAATTAATTTACCATAGAATGCGTGTATGTTATTTCTTCTTTGTTTTTTTATAATCGCTCAAGGTTCAGATTTTAGATATTGCTCTAAAGTTTGCTCTTATTAAAAGTTCAAGAACAGACAACACATAAATATTACTTGGAGATTCGTTCAAATACTGAATTCCAAAACTTCATAAAATTCTTACAAAGATATATTGCAGGATACAGTGAATGTTCAACCAAGCCCCTATGATGGCCTATCTGAAGTGACAATGTTGTGGTAGTCGTTGTAGACCTCGTCTCTCAACAATCTGATGTAATTTTTGTGCACCTTTATTGTCCCCAGCTTTTGCGAAAGCGAGGGGACATTAAATCTCATTCGTCTATCAGTCTGTCACAAAAAATTTAACCTTGGTCACAACCTTTGAATGAGAAAAGATGGGGCTTTTATATTTCACATATATATTACCTGTGACAAGACCTTTCCAAATATACTAAAATTTATGACCCCGTGACCTTTACCTTAATATTTGACCTATTTTTCAACACTTACATCATTTCACTTTCCTTGGTCATAACTTTCGATCGAGAAGAGACAGGACTTTCTTATTTTACAAGTACATTACATGTCTTAAGACCTTCCATATGTACCATAATTGTTGATCTTGTGACCTTGTTCTTGAAGTTTGACCTACTTTTCTAAAATTAACATTGGTTATAACTTTTGTATGAGAGAAGTTAAGTCATTCGTATTTGGAATGTGCATTACCTATGACAAGCCTTCTCCAAATATGCTGTGATTTTTGACACCGTGACCTTCAAGTTTGACCTACTTTTCAAAAATTTTAACACTGGAGATAACTTTTGAGTGACAGAAGAAAGGACGTTCATATTTGACAAATGCATCATCTGTGACAAGAAGTTTCCGAAAGAGCTTTGATATTTGACCCTGTGACCTTGACATTCAAGTTAGACTTGTTTTTCAACAATTTTATCATTGCTGCTAACTTTTGAAGGAGAGAAGATAGGGCATTCACATTTGACAAGTACATTACCTGTGGGAAGACCCTTCCAAGTGCAATATGATTTTCAACCCCTAACCTTGTCCTTGAAGTTTGCCCTAATTTTCAACAATTTTAACATTGCTGAAAACTTTTTGAATGGCAGAAGATGATATTTATATTTGACATGTGTATTCCCTATTTCAAGATCTCTCCGAATGTACTCTGGTTTTTTAACCTTGACCTCTAAGTTTAACTTAGTCTTTTCCATATTTTTACATTGGTAAATTCTTTTGAATGAGAGAAGATAGGGCTTTCATATTTTACATGTACATTACCTATGACAACACCTCTCAGAAAGGTTAATCATATTTGACTGCATTACCTTGATCTAGAAGTTTGAAGAACATAAAAACAAGACAATTACCATATGCCATAAATAATTGCATCCCAACTGTCGCAGACAGGCCGATTAGTTGCCACACAAAAGGAATACAAGAACAAAGTTCTTTGAATTAATCACATTTTATTGGCTCAATACATATTTAAAATTTAAAAATGGTTCGCTGTTTGGGTTGAATGGCTTCCTGGACCAAATAGGATCTTTAAAATTATTGTAAATTACAAATTATATCATTTGTATTTGAAATACTACAGTATAATAACTTGATCAAAACATTTACTGTAAACTACATTTTACTGCAACTACTCAAGCATTTTACTGCATACTGCATTTTACTGCAACTACTCAAGCATTTTACTGCATACTGCATTTTACTGCAACTACTCAAGGATTTTACTGCATAACTCCACAAAATATACGAAATATTTGTGTACTATACACACGTACTTTACACCATACATTGTAGTTACTACATACTTTAATATACCCGTATACTACCGGTACTAGACATGGCCGTAGGAACCGGGGGGCATGGGGGGCCGTGCCCCCCCCCCCCCCCCTAATTTTGCCGATGTATAGATTACTATAGAAAACATAGCTAGTATGTGTTTGTGCCCCCTCAATAAAAACGTCTGATGACCTTTTTTTTTTGGCTTGTCAAGGAATTTTTACTTGATAGTGTCCCCTCAACTTAAAATGTATGGCTGCCCCCCCCCCCCCCCCAAACTGAAATTGCTTCCTACGGGCCTGTTAGAATAATACTTAATTGTGTGTTGTTTCACGCCCCGTTCGATGAATAATACTTGAAATGATAGCAATGCACATATAACTCAATCACATAATTTACATCAAAATTAAGAACGAAGGTCTTTGGCCATTTCAGGAAACTGTATAAGATAAAACCTTTTAATTTATAAAACAAACTTACCACAAAAGAGATGTGAAAGTCTGGTCAAATTATACTTTACCTTTATGAAGAATAATAATGTATATGCGAGCAAGTGAAGTCCGTCTGCTCCACTCAATTGCTACACCCAAACTGAATACAAAACCGCACGAGATTTGAACCCGCCAAGTAAATTCCAATGATCAAATAAAATGTTATGGAACACAGTTATGACATTTAAGTTAGTTAATTACATAGCATAAAACATGTATGTTAAAATATATGGAACCATGTTTGGACGTTAATTGTGACACCAACTACCAAGACACCGAAGGCCTTTGAATTTTGCTTGTTAGCAAGCCTGTTTTATATACATGTACATGTACCTAAGAAGCGGAATTTATTCAAAAACTTCTTCCTGAAAAGAAAACTCGCTGTGACCTTTATCTCGACATTTAGGTATGTACGACGTTTATTAATCAACAATAGTGACTTCTTTTCAAATTACGACTCAATATATCCCATTAAACTCGAAATAATAGACACTACCGAGTCGGCTACATCTGTTTCATGTCTGGATGTTTTACTGACTATAGACAATAATGACCAACTACTTACTAAATTGTATGAAAAATGGGATGACCAGCTTTTCCACGTGATCGGAAGGCCCGGGTCGTTTGCCGTGCCGAGTCAAACCTAGGACGTTAAAATGGGTAGTAATTGTTACTTCGCTAAGCGCCCAGTAATAGAAGTGAAAGTCACGGGTCTTTCGGATAAGACCTTAAAAACCAAGGTCCCGTGTTACGGTAGGCGTTGGCACGATAAAGAACCCTCAATGCGCAATGTACATGAGTACCAATTATAGGTCTAAATTTGAAGCCCTTCATGGGTATATGGTGACGTCTCTATATGAGTGAAAAAATTCTAGAATGAGACTTTAAACAACATACAATCAATTAATCAACTTTTCCATCATCAACTTCTCTTGATAATTTAGCAATATCCGTATGGTGTCTCCTGAATCCAAACGCAAGAGTACGCTCTGAAAACGATCAATGTTTAAACCAAGACAAGCTACTGACAAATTAGTTGATTTTACAAGGATTTCAACAAAGCCGTTCAAAGTCAGCTTTTTGCAATGTCTACGGTTGTTATAATTACCCTGTATGTAAATACAGGGTCATTTACATATTCAGAATTTGAAAGAAAATTAGATGTAAATAGTTTTAGAAATAAAGAAATATCAGTACAGTTTATATTCGAAAGAGATCTGGAATTTCTTATTTGAGATAAAAATATTTTATTTTATTTTTTAAATAGATCGAAGAACAATGTTACTTTATAAATCTTTTATAAAACCAAATGTTGATAGAATTGTTGCTTTTGTTTTTCTGCTTATCACGTTGCTTTTCATATGGTGCAAATGTATATGATGTAGATGAATTTAAAGGCACCTCTCTATTTATCTTTTACGCAGGCGACCTATTGCTATCTGTTTCGTTAGTCGTCGTGCATAAACTTTATAACATTTTTAGCGTCTATTTTAGAACAGCTGAACCCATTTCAAAAAATTTAGCTACATGTATATAGTATCCATGGGTAAACAGGAACAAAAATGTGAGTTTTGTGGTCCGTGACGCTTGAGGAATAGCCCAATATATGCCATCACATTTTTATGCAGTCTGAAATTTTTTTTCCCCTCCTGGATATCTAGCAGGCAAACTACTCCCCTAACCATTTATAGGTCACCTGAGCCACTCAGATGACCTATTGCTATCGGTTTTTGTTTGTCGTCGCCCGTTAACTTTTGATCATTTTCAAGTTCTACTCTAGAACCGCTTAACCAATTTCAACTAATTTTGGGATATAGCTTCCTTGGGTGATGGGGGAAAAAATTGTGAATTCCATGTCCCTGCCCCCTGGGCCTAAGGGGTGGGGCTAAAACCACCAAAATTGACGCAATCTTTAAAAATTTTCTTCTTTACTCAATAGTTTTTGAATTCGTTATCAATTATTTAATCTGTGGGAACAAATTTCTCGAATTCATTTTAACAGATTCTAAAATTTGTTTTATCGAATTAATTTTGAATTAACGAAGTTCAGAATTCATAATTTCAAATTGACAGATGTCTAAAATCTGTTTTAACCTTTTTCTATTTACGGAAGCCCATTTAGGACCTATCAAAAAATATTTTTGAATTCGATATTACGAGAATTGTCGAATTCGTTATAACGAATTTATCGTTATAACAAGTTTAAGAATTGGTTGAAAATTGACAAGTTTAATTCGTTATAACAAATTTTGAAATTCCATTAAATGAATTTTATTTGATATATGAAATTTTTGAATTCGTTAGAAAAAATTCAAGAATTTTGACAAATTAAGCTCGTTGAATCGATTCCTACATTTATTATAAGAAATCAGAAGCATTTATTGATAAGTTCTGAATGGGCTTAACCAGACGTGAATCAGTTACAGCCTAAAAATTAAACGTTTGTTGTTGTTGTTTTTTACACGGAAGCCATTTTATATATTTAGAACCTATCAAAACTATAAAGAATTGTCTAATTTTTTAAAATGAATTTAATTTGTATAATAGCTTTCTGAATTCGTCATAACGAATCTTATCTCTTTCTTTGTAACGAATTCATTTTGTTATGCCAATTTTAATGAATTTTACATTTCATAATTTCAAATTGTTTAATTCGTTTTAAAGGATTATAAAATCTGTTATAACATGTTTTCTTTAATTTGAGATAAAAGATTGCAGATTTTTTGAAAACAAATTTAAACAATATAAACTTTAACATAATGTAATTTGTGATTCGAATTGTTTAAATATGGTTTAATAAATTTTAACAGTGTGATGCGTTATAACAGATTTATTTCGGTAAAATAAGTTCAAAAAATTCGATACATCGAATTAAATCAATGGGATTCCGTAGTATCTGGTACATTAAGTCGTCAAAGTTTGCTATAATTCGATACTTAGGGAAAGTTACTAATAGATAAAATCAATATGCAATGATACCTTTCTTGCTGCGGAATCCTGCTAGGATAATCATGATTGTACCACTGCAATTCATGTAATTTGTTTTTTAGTCTTGTGTAATTTATACATGTAACAAAACTGAATGGTTTTAACTCAAATACATATTTCTAAGACAGGATAAAAGAAATAATCGATGAAAATGATTATCTTTTTTGCAATGTTCTTCGCTATTATATTTCTACCCGTCCGCTACACTGTATATAATCGCTGTTGCAGTGATATATAAATATACACACAATGTATGTACACAAGATGAAATTTGCTTGAAATCTAGATCTATGACTCTGACATCTTCGTAATTAATTCATTTTTATTATACATATACATCAACATGTAAAAAAAAAAAATACTCAGTCACAAATATGCAAAAGTACGGCCCTACCACTTTCAAACGTAAATTATATTCACGACTGGGTACAGTCCCTGAAACGTTCTACTTTCCCATTTTTCCGTTCGCTCACCGTTCGTTCACCGTTCGTTCAGCGTGCGTTCACCGTTCGTTCAGCGTGCGTTCACCGTTCGCTCTCCGTTCACAGTTTTGCGTTCACCGTTCACCGTGCGCTCGCGTTCACCGTTCACAAAGCGTTCAGCGTTCGCTCTTCGTTCCGTTCACTTTGCGTTCACCCTGCGTTCAGCGTTCACCTATCGTTCAGTTTTCATTGTCATTCGGAACTCCGAAGTGAAAGGACTTATCTTTTTGTAGTTAAGGAGTTACAGGGTTTTTTTTTAATTTATTAACTAACATATCGTGTTTGAAGAATCATTATTTCATGAGGAAAAATATCTACGGTACATATTTTTATTATTGTAACTTAGCTGTTAGGTTATTTATTAAATTACTCTGGAAAATAAATGTTGTTACAAGCACATTCTGTACCTATGTAGAACGATGCTGAAATATTAAATTTAGCTAAGGGCAATGTGCAAATACTTCAAGCACTGCAACATTTTGTTTTGTTAAAGACGACAAATCGTTAATGGAGATATAATTATTCAAGTCAAATAATTACACAGCAAAATTATGAAAATATTTATTTCTAATACTTTTTTTTTTCAATTACTACAGAAAATATAATAGAACTAGTTCTGAGAGTTATACATAGTACTGCGGATATCCTGTCAATTTATTATCTTTAAAACGAATTAAATTGATAGTGTGGTTAAAGGAAATATTTATTTAAAATGTAATGCACTACAGAATTTCTCTACTGTAATATGTAAAGTCTATAATTATAGAGAGAAAAAAAACTTTCTTCACCGTAACTTTATATGTTTGCCATTCGATATGATTAATACCCCCCCCCCTTTCCCCCTAAATCGGTGACTTAGTCAGTACCGTATTTCCAGAATATTTTAATTAACGTTTAAAAAAAGCTACGGTCTGTTTTAGAACAAAAATTTCAGTCTCAAAACAAACATGCATCTAAAAAAGTCACAAAACAATAGTAGATCAAAAATGTACACGTGTCGGCGGTGGTATTTGAAATTGGCAGAGAGTATGTTTCACATTCAAGTGTTAATGCCCAATGTATTTTACTAATTTATTATTCAAATGTTGGAATCAAATCTAGAAATGATAAAAATAAATGTTATAAGTTGTTGGAAATACTCGCACTTCGTCTTCGATGTGACGAAACTTTCACACCTGCACAGTGTCGAATGATTTTGATTGACAGGACAAGCACGTGGACTTCGTGTGAACTTGAAGCAGGACAATAAAAAACGAGTATGACTGTCAAACAAATGGATATGATTTGTTGATAAAAAAAAAGTTACTTTCACTGTCTGGTATATTTAGAAAAAAAGTTTCAGAGTTTTTGTTTGATATAGGTACAAACATTTGGTGAAGCCTGAAAGGAGGGGGGGGGGGGGCGGCTAAAACTGAATATTACTCTCTCTCTCTCTCTCTCTCTCTCTCTCATTTGTCTGTTTGATAAAAACTCTAACACCATATTACTTAAATATCAAGTTCTGAAAATTGAATTTATAACAAATAATATGAATATGTATCTTTGTATCATCTTGTCCGAGTATAATCACGGCCATCTAGAGATGCATGTAGACGTCTGCTCAATAAATCATAATGAAAAATAGAAATGACACACAATATATTATTGTATTAAAAATTTAAAATACGAGCGTACAAATGTAATTAATTTTTTTTCATTACTTTACACGAAATCGCCTTGACACGGAGATATATATATGAATATAAGTTACAACCGCTTTAATTCATTCTATAAATCATAATTTTTCTCTAATTTGTTATCAACTAAAAATAAACATTTTTATTTTCCAACTAAAAACAATATCTTTTATACTTCAGCGTTCGGCAACAATTGCAATGTTTTAATGCGATAAAAATCGTGTGATTAAAAACTTAATGTGCATGCATCGTCTTTCTTAGGACAATTTTGGAGAATTTATTTTATTGACTTATTTATTCATTCATTTATTTGTTTACTTATTTATTATTTGGTGTTTTTTTTTTTTTGGCACCTGACATTATAATACAATAAAATAGTTTCAATGCAAGGAAAAGATCAGAGGCATTCCGAATATATCGTTCATCTTGCGTTCACCGTTCGTTCACCGTTCACTTTGCGTTCGCGTTTGCGCTCCGTTCGCGTTCTGCGTTCGCTCACCGTTCACCGTTCACACATCGTTCACCAAGTTGCGTTCAGCGTTCACACATCGTTCACTCACCGTTCGCTCTGCGTTCGTTCAGCGTTCGTTCACCGTTCGTTCAGCGTTCGCTCACCGTTCAAGTGGGAAAGTAGAACGTTTCAGGGACTGTAAGATTCGACATCACATATATCATGTAAAAATGAAGAAATATCTGTTTTGTGGTGAGAGGAGATAGGACTTCACGTTCCTGGAATTTTGATATATATACTAGGGAAGAGAGCTGAAAATGTTATTAAACAACCATGGGGAAAATCAAAGACATCCAGCTGAGCGGTATATGGTGTTTCAGGAATTCCTTGATTCTGGTTAAAGGGCATTTACCGTGCATATCTGATGTCTGAACAGGTAATAATATAAATAATGCAGATGTTTACTAAATTACCGAGTTAATGTAAAAGGAAATACATGTATGAAACATTAATTTTACATAGTTGATGGATTTTCCTTGCTCACTTTAGATTGCATTATTATGCAAGGACGTTCGATGAACGACATAGTTACCGTATAAACTACTAAATCTGCTTACAGCATACAGTTCCATGTAAACATTAAATTAAATTTATTTCAGTAATTCAAACAGGGATATCTATGTAGCCAAGAATAACATTATTTTTTTTTTCATCCATTTTCACCACCCATGATAACAGTCTCTGATGATTAGTGATCCCAATGTTGAAGCGGATTTGTTGTTGAACACTCATTTTCAAACCAAGAAAAAAATTATTACTGACTTCAATCTACTGTTTCTTACATGTGTACTTATGTGATTTGCCAAGTTACAGTTATACCAAACAAGCCGGGATTGACCATAACGCTTTATTACAGCATTTTTCACTCACGATAAGAAAAATAGGTAGCAAGTGTTCCTTCGCCAAGCGCTCGGCACTTTGAAATGAAATTTTGTGGGTAATTCGAATGAATTCTTCAAAACCGAGGCCCCATGTCACGGTAGGCGTTGGCTCGATAAAGAACCCTCACTGCTCAATGGTCCTGAGTGCTGAGTAAAGGTTTAAATTTGAAGCCCTTCACCGGTATATAGTGACGTCTCTATATGAGTGAAAAACTCGAACGGTACGTAAAACAACATACAATCAATCAATCAATTTCGAGATATTTCGGTTTTAGCATCTATGGATAAAGAAGAACAGACATTGTAAATGTCGAACCCTCTATGGCTTGAGGGATGGAGCTAAAGCTATACAAAGTCATGCAATCTGTAATAATTTTCCTCATTACACCAAGACGGGTAAACATGAATGAATATAATGAGCAGCTAGTCCTCTGTCAAGATTGTATAATTTATGAAACCAGGGTCAAAGGTTTTTGCTAATGGTTGTGGCTAAGTTGGTTATTTATTTAAATACATACCATTTGGAATCCTAGCGGGGAAATAACGGAAGCCCATTTATGACCTATCAAAAAATATTTTTAATTCGATATAACGAATTGTCGAATTTGTTATAATGAATTTAATCTGTTATAACAAATTTGTTGAATTCGTTATAACGAATTCAAAAATTTGTTATAACGAATGAAATTCGTTATAACGAATTCTGAAACTTGTTATAGCGAATCAAATTTGTTAAAAAGAATTCTCTAATTTGTTATAACGATTTAAATTCGTTAAAACGAATTCGACAAATCGTTATATCGAATTCATACATATTTATCTACAGGCCCGGATTGTTGATTTTGATTTTACGAATTTAATTCGGTATAACAAATTTTAGAATTTGTTTAAACGAATTTAATTTGTTATAACAAATTTTAGAGTTTGTTTAATTAAAATTTCAACAAGGATCAAGGATTTTGGTGTTAGTGTGAGGTTCTTTTCAATATATAGTAGATCTATATGCATTATTTCTTTGAATGAAATCTTCCTATCTGCCCATTGTTATTAAGAAAACATACTAATTGCATTGTTATGATGAGCAAGAACGCCTCTTCCAAAATTGTAAAATATCTTTGCCCCTACGTCAGGGTTTTGGTTCAGGGAGGGGCTATATTAAATCTATGGTGAAAATAGATTATTTGAAAATCTTCTTCTCAGCTCCTGGGCATCTAGGAGGCAAATAGAGTTTATAAAGTTGTAATATGCAAGGTGTTTTTACCAGATTTCGAAAATTTATACCCCTTGGTCAATCTATTAATTTCTACTTAAAGAATTAAGTTATTTCCCTTTGCTATTCACGTATAATAGTTAATCACTGTATATAATATAACTTAAAGGGTCAATTGAATAACAGAATTATACAAGAAATTTTATAATATTTAATGTAAAAGTACTTTCATAGTTTTTAATGGTCAGGTAAACTTTTAAATAATAGATAAAGGAAAATGGGACAAAAATACCGTATCTTTGTACAATAAATAATCTTCACGGACTAAGAGAGGCCAATGCAAGGATGAATGAAATGTGTTTTTAAAAAGTGCTCTAGAACTATTGTTTTGTTTAGTCCGCATGAGGATAGTGACTTATGGGGGAAAGTACAGGCAAATATATAGATCAACTTTGAGATTTGTTATTGTGTACTAAACTAATATTTTGCTGATCCCTGATCATCCTATTTCTCTTGCTTTTGGGCAACATAGCTTTAATTATCATCTTACTTTTGTTTTAATATATGGATCGTTATATCATACTCAGGCGACGTTAAGGCTCTTGGGCTTCTTGCTTGACAAAATAAATTTGCAAATAATTTGCAAATGACCAATGGCAAGGTAAGTAAATTTACGAGTTACATTTTTATTGAAAAAGGAGCTGTCTCTGATTCCAATTGCAAAAATCCTGGACTTTAATTTATTGTGGTGAATGAAATTCAATGTTGATAAGTCGTATGATTTCGTGTTATTGCTTTTGGTAAAATTTTGTGTTTTCAAATTTTCTAAGAGTTCCTTGAGTTTGTAAGTATCCACAGCTGATTTACACCACTTGTCGAATATATTGTTGTACAGTACTCTTAAAGTTTCTTCTTCACTGCTGTTAATATTTTAGTGAGGAGTAAAGAAAGGGGTTTGGTAGAACATATACTGGAACCCGCTATGCATCATCGTTTTTAAGTATTTTTATGAAGTCAAGGAATCCAGTATAGGTATGGTAATTCAAATTCATTTTGACTGATGGGCATATTACAAATATTTAAAACTGACATGAATTTTAAGAGTTTCCTCCGTAGAAATGGAGCTATGGGTATAAGTTGGATTACCACTTGCAGAATTAAATCCCAGTTCCTCCAAAATACAATTAAAATAATGTCGTTGGGTCGAATGTTAACTGAAATTTTTCATATAAATTGTTTTGCAATTACTATCAACTGAATTGTCTACGGATTTCCCATTAACCCTATTATGACTAATAGCACACGGAACCGGTTGGCAGGGGATTCTTATTCCTCCATTGCACCTGATCCCATCTGTTTTTCAGAGGTACATGTTTGCTCTACTCATATGTGGACTTCTGAAAATGATCGCTCTTTGTTATCTTCAAATTTCCGTTTCATACAAATGAAAAAGGAAATAAAATTAAATCTATATAAAACCATTGTTGTAAAAGGGGCGCTTGGCTATAGTGGGTTTGAATCTCAAGTCCTACGGGTTTTTTGTTTGTGTTTTTTTTTTTTTTTTTTTTTTTTTTTAAATTTTTTTTTTATTTTGATTTTTGTTTTGTTTTGTTTTGTTTTTTTTTTGCTGACGTAAAATCAATTTTTTTCTTCTTTTTTTTTTTGGAAGGGGGTAGGGGTTCCATTAAAAAAAGACACTGTGAGTAATGATTCCACAGTTAGTATTTTTCACTTCATACGCAAACCCTCATGACTAGGTTACTTGTTGAATTATAATCCACTTATTTAGATAACTTTGACCCTACAGATATTATCAAGATAAACTTTTTTCTAGAAATTTTCATCAAATACATGTTGCATACAGTATTGTGATTCAAATTTCCGAAATCGATGATCTACATATGCAGCATTATTTTAAATTGCTAAGACTATTTATTTATTCATAATATTTGCATTTTGCTGAGTTCTTATTAACTGGAACCATCTCAAAAATGACCCAGCTACAAACGTATTGTATATTAACTTTGTGCACTGCGGCTTAACTTGGTCAGATATTCTTGCACTCTTAATATGGTCGCTTCATGTGGCTGTGGTAAAAAATTTCTAGACAACTCTGATAGCGATCGCCGGATTACAATGGTTTCTGTCAAATTTTATTGAAAACTGTCGGCATTATGTATACTGCAATATATACCATGAATATTTCATTGTAATTTATTTGATGTTCATTCGTGTGAAGTGCACTGTTTTTATATAGATCATAAGCTGAACTACATGTAGTAAAACTAAAATAAATAAAATAAATCTCCCAAATCCTCGAATTCATAACGTACCTTGCAATGGTAGTCAAAAATTCACCGAAAGAAATTTTTAACAATGTAGTATCATAAGCAGTAATTAATCAACAATGCATTGGATTGAGCTCTATAGGGACAAGCGATTAAAAAAAAATTAAAGTAAAAGTTCAATATCAATAAATGCTGCGTTGGAAATAGATATTTATCCCATGTTTACCCCTTTATCCCGTGGATATGACTCATTGGATATATTTTTTTCATAACCCACAGTTAAGTGCAGTTGTGACGTCACAATGGTTTTTGCGTTAGAGTGATGAACTAAAGTGGAATCCCATATAAAACAGTGTAAAACATTGGTTGTGAAGTATTAAACATGGGATAAAAAGAATCTCCCATGATTTGTAGTTGGATATGACTTTTATCCAACTCGTTGTGTGTTTTTATCCCCTCGCCAAGGCTCGGGGATAAAAAAAACCCACACAACTCTTTGGATAAAAATCATATCCAACTACAAATCATGGGAGATCCTATATTTATTCAATAAAAAAAAGAATAAAGATATACGATATTTTACGATAGTTTTTTTTTAAATTGATTTTTATGAGGGATTATTCGGTTCGGTTTCAGGGTTTTTTCAGTTCGTTTTTTAACATGTATTTTAAACTTTAATTTCAAAAATTAAGTTGAAAAGTCTTTGTTACATAAAATTCATATTTACATTCCTATGTTAAAAAACATTTTGATTGTACACACAGGTACTCTGAAGTTGATATTAAAAAGATACTTGAATTTCTGATTGATAATATCTATGTAGTTTTTGGAGATCAGATCTTCCAACAATCTGTTGGAATTTCCATGGGTACCAATTGCGCCTCCTTATTAGCAGACCTATATTTATATTCATATGAAGCAGAATTTATTGAAAAACTTATACATAAGAAGAAAACACTTTCTGAGGCCTTCAACTCGACATTCAGATATATCGACGACGTATTATCAATTAACAATAGTTACTTCCACTCATATGTCGACTCGATATATTCCACTGAGCTTGAAATAAAAGATAACACAGAGTCTGACACGTCTGTTTCATATTTGGATATTTTACTAGAAAAAGACTTAATGGTAACCTAACAACAAAGCTTTATGATAAACGTGCTGACTTTAATTTTCAATCGTCAACTTCACTTACTAATGAACATGTAGCAATATACATGTACCCTTATCATCTGAATATGGTTTTTGTCTCCCAGTTATATTCAATACGCAAGAGCATCCTCTGCGTATGAACACTTTCTAAAACGAGGCAAGCTATTGACAAACAAACTGATGAAACAAGGATATCAATAGTCTCGTTTGAAGTCATCATTTGGCAAATTTTATGGTCGATACAATTACCTTGTCAGCAAATACAACCTATCATTAAGTCAAATGCTGACTGACGATTTTCATACTACATGTAATTGTTAGACCATTATTTACACACTGAATTGTCGATGGTTTTTTCCGTTTTTCCCGATCATGACACTGAATTGTCGACGGATTTTTCTCGTTTTTCCCGATCATGACAAGGAGCACACGGCGGGTGTGACCGGTCGGCAGGATATGCTCACTCCTCCATGGCACTTGATCCCACCAGTGATGTTTTTGGAGGTCATTGTTTGCTCTGCTCCCGATTTGTATTGTTTAAATCTACTTTAAGTTTGAATACTGTTCGTTATCTCCGTATTTCACAAATCTTAACCATGTTACTATATTGACATAGGACTATTAGGCCGACTATATTAGTGACATGACCACTCTAGCTTGTTTCGATAATTATCCCATCCCTTGAGAACTGTTCACGGTAGCTCAGTCGGTAGAGCGCTCGCTTCGTGATCGGGAGGTCGTGAGTTCGAATCTCGGCCGCGACTGACCTTAGTCGATAAAAAATGGGTAGCAACTGTTCCTTCGCCATGCGCTCGGCACTTAGAAGTGAAAGTTGCGGGTCCTTCGGATGAGACCTTAAAAACCGAGGCCCCGTGTCACGGCAGACGTTGGCACGATAAAGATCCCTCACTGCTCAATGGCCCTGAGTGCCGAGTATAGGTCAAAATTTGAAGCCCTTCACCGGTATATGGTGACGTCTCTATATGAGTGAAAAATTCTCGAATGGGACGTAAAACATCATTCAAACAATCAATCCCATCCTTTGAAGATAAGTGACCGTCACGGTCACTCAGTCGGTAGTACTCTTGCTCTGTGATCGGAAGGTCGTGTGTTCGAATCATGGCCGCGACTGACCTAAGTGGATAAAAATAGACAGCAACTGTTCCTTCGTCAAGCGCTCAGCACTCGAGTGAAAGTTGCGGGTCTTTCGGATGAGACCTTAAAAAACCGAGGCCCCGTGTCACGGTAGGCGTTGGCACGATAAAGAACACTCACAGCTCAATGGCCCTGAGTGCCGAGTAAAGGACTAAATTTGAAGCTCTTCACCGGTATATGATGACGTCTCTATGAGTGAAAAATTCTCGAACGGTACGTAAAAACAGTACACAATCAATCAACACACAATCAAGATAAGTGTTTTGTCATGGATGAAGAAGATTTAACGTGTAATATATATTTACCCTGTTATCGTCGCCTTTCTTTTGATTTCAACATATCTGGAAAAAATTAACCGAAACCGAACAACTTGGTCCGCGGTTTTCGATTATTTCGGAAAACCGTGACAACTCTAACTTTTATTGATTAACAGAGGGAGATGACTTCTCAAGTGCAGGTCACGATCATAAATAAGTTCACATTCCACTCTTACATACTGATGAAATGTATGGAGATAACGAACAGTAGTCAAACTTAAAAGTCCATCAAACAATACAAATTTTGGAGCAGAGCAAACACGGACCTCCAAAACATCAGAGGTGGGATCAGGTGCCATGGAGGAGTGAGCATCCCCTGCCGACCGGTCTCACCCGCCGTGTGCTCCTTGTCATGATCGGGTAATAACGGAAAAATCCGTCGACAATTCAGTGTGTAAATAATGGTCTAAAAATTAGTATGAAAAACGTCGGTCAGTATTTGACTTAATGATAGGTTGTATTTGCTGACAAGGCCATTGTATCGATAATACAACTTACGAAATGACGACTTTAAACGAGACGATAGTAATAAATGGGAATTAGAGTATTCAACCCGCACTTATCTGTAATGTATTTAATTTCATTGAATCCGAGTCTTTAAGGGATGGTATACATCAATTCATTGTTATTGCAAAATTTTGGTCATCGTTGGTGTGGAGCAAAACAAATTTGTTTGGCCTATTTTTTAGCTACAAAGTAGAATATTACTACGATGGATGGCATTGAAATCATCGCTCATAATTCAAGATTCGGACTTGAAATTTTGAAGCCACGGAAGAAATGACTGGAAAGTGCATGCAATAGTTGTTTGCTTATAAGACGGTTGTCCATAAAAATCGTGGACAATGACGTTTTTGTCAAATTGAATAGTCCTACATAGTTAAGTTTTTACAGAGTTAAAATGCCATAAACGTTGAAATAAAGTTTTCTGATAAAAATGATAATCTTTATTTTATAAAGCAAGTCAGAGTTTAACAAAAGTTGAATGTGTCGCAAATAAAGCTGATATCGTCATTTTGTGATATCTGTAGTATCGCTTACTTTACAGATAGTGAAAATGTTAAGAAACAACGCAAGAAATACTTGTATGCTTCGAAAGTTGACAGAAAAGGCGACGTCAGTCATTCGAACAGAATAGCGTCCAATCATAAAATTATGGCTTAATTTGGTTGAAACGACTTCAGAGACAAAATATTTATTCAAACAACTTGAAAATATTGTAATATATTTATTTCGTTGATTAAAAATTGGTATATCTATGTACAATTTTTCAACGGTGTGTTTCAATTTTTGAAACACAACAAGAAGTGGAAAACTACTGTTATTTGATGAAAATAGGGTATCCCTATCCATGACGTTGTTACATGTACATCTCTACCGCAATGGCGGACTGGGTTGCGCAGCCTGCAGCTGAGTATAGGAAGTGTTTATACTGATGTCCCTCGTAGATAGTCGTGTATCGATTTGAATTTTTAAAAAAACAATCACGAACTTAATATACATACACTGTAAATATTATTGCACACACTTTGCAGTGTGACATAATAAAGAAAATGTAGCGTCTGTCCATTAATATGCAATTAAAATTCAATATCCATAATTTTGACGTTATCGTGAAATTAGCACTACGTCGAACTGGGCCATGTGGCTTGCATATACAAAGTATCTACACCTATAACATACGTTAAATAGAGTGTATTGTTTTAATTTTATATACTTACTAAATCATATTAAAATATTATTGTACATGTTTACCAGTGCGGTCATTATTAAGAAAATTATAACATTTGTCCACGAACTTTATGGACAACACTCGTATGTGCGGTGTCACGATCTTTATTAAAAGATACGAGAAATTATCTTTTGCGTAGAGGCCAATGTATTTACTGGCCAGCGAGTTCACTCGGCTAAATACATGTTTTAGTCTGGTTTATATCTTTGAAGTTATTATCGGCCGCAGCAGCGGCCGATATATTTGTGGTTGTGTTAGAAAGTGCACATAGGGAATTCAGGCGTAATTTGTTATTTTTTTCAATAGAGTAATTCTTTATTGATAACATGCATACTTAAATTGTTTTGAATAAAAAAAAATTAAAAATGTTTAATATTATTCATTAATTAATGAAATTAATACGTTTCAAATTTTTTTCTTTATCAATTTTAATCAAATAATAATACATCATTTTACAAAGTTTACAAAAAAGTGCTCCCTATATAATAACAGTATTTAAAAAATAGAGAGAAAATTTGTTATTTAAACTTTGTTTTGAGCTTGCTACAGATGCTAATGATACAATTAAAAATTATTTTTTGGACACTTCTCATTTATCACGTGTTTACTGTGATGTCCATCATCTGCAGAAATCAGCGGCGTCATTATGTGAATATATTCAGGGTTTCATGATCAGCACGCACGTGAAAAGTTCGCAGCCGATTTGATGCCTTGCATTAATAATTACAAAAGAACTGGTGAAATGACCAATTTAAAGTCATAGGTCAAGATCATATGACATATGTTGAGCTTTACTTTTCGACAACCCTTTTCAGTGCCTGCTTTGTTAAATTTTGTACGCTATTCAATATACAGAAATACTCACGGATATGCATATAGCACTAATTTTTCACGAATAAAATCACAGCATTAAACACTCAAGAATACATGCATAGCATATAGAAGAGGCATACCTGTAGTTGTACTACTCCAATTATTTGATTTAGTCAAGTCTTCAATTTTTCGTACCCCGGATCTTTTGAAGTTTGACGACGGTCCTACCAAGTTTGAGATAAAAGTTTCTGAATTTTCATCCCATTCTTTTTTCTTGTTTTAATTAAGATGAAAGCTGTAGGATAATTATGGTGAGTGGTTGAGGGGGATTATCCGTCCTATAGTTCATAAAGGAACTTAAAATATTTTAAAAGGTTCGTCAAGATACTAATCATTAAGTATAAATAACCAAGTCTTTAATAATTTACACTGCGCCATACTCCTGTGAAGAATATATACTTAAGTTATCCGATTGAAAGCATAACCAGTGGAAATGTGATGAAGGTACACAATTCTGAAGAACTGATTAGTTTTTTTTAAACACCCCTTGAAAGAGGATTTCATTTAACACTCAAATATTGTAAACATTGGATTATATTGACTGAAAACCTCTACATGTTTTTTTATTAAGATACATTTAACAAAAGTTGTACTGCTGCTTCAATTCCAATTTAAGGCAACAAGGGCTTAAACTGCTAAATTAAATTTCAAACCAAAAAAAAATGCTATCAGACTAGTTATTCAAAATAGGACTCTTGTGTTTTCTAAGCCGAATATGGACCTGTCGAAGTCTGTATGAATTTGTTGCACACGATATTAACAAACGGAATCAGGAAAAAAATACTGTTTGCACTGGAGACTGCAGAACCAACAATGTTACGAAATGGCGAGTTTTCTAAAACACAAATAACAGGCAAGTGAACTATATTTCCTTGGAAATAAGTAAGGTGGCAGGAGCCGAACGTTCATTATAATTGTTAACAACAGCTAGCTATATAGGCGGTAACAAAACGCTGAACAGCTTATCAAGTCATTCCAGATCAATGCATGGCTGGTATCGATATAGGGAAAACTAGTCGGGGATACCATCGGTATTAACACAGCTGGAGTACAAATGTTCAGTCTCCTTAAGTTTGTTTTTTGTTTGTAAGATTCGTTCATTCTTACAGCTTAATTTCATTGGAGTGCTTAAGACGATAGCATGTAAAATGTTTCGCACACAGGCGAGTTCTACATCTACTGCCAGTATTTGGAAGAAACGCGGAGAAGCTTAATAGAGGATTTCTTGCTGAGATATCTCTTTAGTTCTTTCATTAAAACTGCGTTTTGAAAATTTACCATATGTTTTACTTCGAGATAGATCATTGTATTAATTGGAAAGAATGTTAATTCCAAGTAACAGGATGATTAAGATGTGATTTCTATTAGAAAACTTGCTAATTGTTAGTGTGTACGGATATAACATGAATTTCACAAACCCATTTTATCAGAAAGCGGGCAGCAAGGAGACATCTACTACAATGAACACAACGACTGTTAACGGGTTCGGAAATATGTCCAACAGAGGTTTACCGCGGGAAATGACTTTCAACGACGACAATGTTATGTCTGTGATAGCTTATTCGTGTCTCTTTATATTCGCTGCTACTGGAAATTTAATCGTGCTCGTGACTCTGCTAAAAAGTCGGAGATACAAATCTAGAGTGAATACATTCATTATGCATTTGTCCATAGCCGATTTAATTGTAGCTTTTGTTATGTTACCTTTGGAAACTGCATGGCACATTACTGTGTCTTGGAAAGCTGGGGATGCGGCATGTCGGATTTTGATGTTTTTTCGCGCTCTTGGATTTTATCTTTCGTCCTTTGTTTTGGTCACAATAAGTTTAGACCGTTATTTTTCCATTGTCCATCCCATGAGCATACACGACGCCGACAGAAGAGGCAAGATTATGCTTACCATGGCATGGTTACTTAGCGTCATCGCTAGTCTGCCTCAGGTAGGTATGGTGGAATTAATTAGATTTACTTCTCTGTCTTCTGAATGCATTGGGTTTTTTTTGTGAAGAATGTCCATCAAAATTGGATATATTAACTAAAGCTGTCTGGATATGTGTAACGTGGTAGAAACTAGTATACTTACAGAGGGGGAATTGTAGTTTGCAGTTCTCCGCAAATTAAAAAGCTGCCCATACAATCATCCTCCAATGAGTGGAATAAAAAAAAAATCAGACATTCCCATAAAACGTCATCAAATACAAAGTTTTGATATCATGTTAGCAAATTGATGATTTTTTGACAAATGCATATTCATTTATTTCTGAAAAGAACATGTTTTGGGTTTTTTTAGTATTTCTTTCGATTTTACAGAATTTTAGTGTTCGTCTCATCAAAATATATCTCTGTGTTAATGCGGAGCGTAAAAGCTGGTTTTTGTTTTCTGACGAATTTTTAAAATATCCATTATCTAGAATTTTATAAAACGCAAAAATAAATATTTTGAATGACAAAGCCCTTTCATTGAACAAGAATGGAAAAGGGAACGATATATATATATATAGAGAGAGAGAGAGCACGTTAATATTTCTTATTTTTACGGGGAAATTAATTTTAAATACCATTTTCATGTGACAGATGATTCTAGCTCCCCTTATTTGTTGGAGTGTTTGAATTCGATAATTATAAGAAATTTACGTAAGTCCGCTAAATTATTCTGATATTTTAAACATAATTAAAATTATTTTTTAACCATTAAAACCACAGTTTGGGTCAATATTTTCTGTCATCGCAATTAAAGGAAGGTCTGGAACGTGCGAAAGATGTTAAAAGTACGTAAAGCTCAGTTATGAGGGAAAAGAGCAGAAATCGTGGTATATAATGATCGCAAAATTCTGTCGAAGACATCAACTATAATGAATGTTTTTAAAGTTCTTTCATCAGCTTAGCTAATAGATGTCACCTGTTTCTGACATACAAATCCATTACAAGCAGTATTGAATATCACACTTAAGGCATTGGTTGACTTAATTTTTGGAATTGTAAATGAATGAAATATATAATGAATGTGACTATACTTGGTCTCTTATAATAATTACTCTAGAGACTATCATAAACGGATGTATAGAGAAGAGAAAAAACCGCTCCATTATTTCCTACCAAGCATGTGAGAATCGTTAAGCATTGACTGCTCGTTTTTCCACACGGATAACGATGGCGGGTGTTTCATTTACAAAGGATACAGGATTTAGTCCTAAGATATCCTTCATCTTCATCAATATGATAAGAACACATTTAATGATCATCTAATGATAACGTTATCATCACTGGCCTTCGGTTTATGTTTGGTATCGAGAGTTGTGAACCATTGTCGCATTAGATTATATTCTTCAGCAGTAACTAGTTACAATGACTATAATAGGCAGAGCATTTTTATAATTATGTCATGCTCTCAACATACAAGATTTGCGAGACTGTCAAAAACTTCACACGAATAAATATGTTCAACAAAGAATATATATACCTATCCATGAATAAAAGTATAGAACGATTTATAAAACATATCTGCAGCACAATCGGTATGAATTTATCGTTCTAGTTAAAAAAAAAAGTAGAATATCATTTTGAATGACGACGACAGAATTAGTCTGCAAATGAGCACATCATATTAATTTGTAATTAGCGGCTTTTTACAAAATTACAACTATTTTCATATTAACACTTCGCAGGATATGACTAATACAACAGGAGGTGATATACTTATTTTCTGCAATATCTAAAGAATCGAGTGTCTTATTAATTATAATGAGTATTGTGCTTATGATGTGATAATTAAACCACAGAGTACGTTATATTGGCGAAGCAGCTTGTTCATCAATTATCATCGCGTGTATCATCTTAAAATTCGGAGTAAAATTAGTCATTTATTCGTAAAATTTTCCCTTTTAATACCCATATCCCTTTTGACCTCCTTTTGACCTCTTTTTTTTTCTACTCAGAGATTCGACTTAAATATTTGCCCCGTGTAATTAGCATTAAAAAATCTATTTGTAAGACATATCCTCACCTTTTCATTCAGCAACCGAAGGGGCTTATTCTTATTTTCGTGTCCTGGTTACGAAAAACAAACACCTAATGTAATTTCCTTGTCACTTCAACACGTTTAATTTCAGAACAGTTTTGTTAGTTGTTGAATATTTGGGTAATTTACACTCGGAAAATCAAAAATACATGCTGGCAACCCCTTATGTTTTAAAGTTCTTTTCTACATAAAAGCGACGTACACGATGATAAAAGTTTGCATGTTAATGTTAAATAATACACGTTAAAGATGAAGCAGCATATGAAAGTATGTCCAGAATGACACTCATATGTGACACTTTTTTTAAATTTATTAAAAGAATAGGTTTGGTCATTAGATTGGGGATTAATATATTTTCACAAAGATGATTAATTAATTTTAATTAAAGAACATAAATTAAAATTTTAATTCTTGCCAACATTTAATGTCCATTTTAGTTATAAATTTGAAATATATTTAAAATGATTATTTTAATTCTAGCAAGCATAATCCATAACAAAAAGGAAAATTTTAATCTTTATGTGATTTTTAGTTTAATTTGAAATCTATCTAAAATTCTTGTCATAATTCTTTTTAAAACTTTAAAACATTTTTCAACTACGGTATATTTAAATCTTTTGAAAAAAGGTGACTCTTTTCTAAAGCATCTGTAACTTAACGCATTTTCAACCTATCGCACCTGCTGTTGATAAGGGAGTGTTTAAAACATTCCATTACCTGCTATTTTCTTTTTGTATTAATACTGTATTGGAATGATTTCATCAATTTATCCGATGACTATATGATTAAGATTATTTGCCAGACACCCCTGGGCTTACTTTGAGGATTGTTTTTGAAATATTATAGGATATTGCTTGGATTGTAGATAACGTTTTCTTGAAATAACACCAACAAACATGTTATATAGAGGCTGCTGCACTACATGATATAGTGTCTTAGACAAAACAAGCCGAGGAATGAACCTATTTTAACCTACAATGATATCCACTTTGCAGCACAAGAGCTTTTTGACAAAGAAGTGAACAAAAAAAAACACTTAAGCGCATTTTGCATTTTAAAAATATGTAGAATATCACAAAGTGTATAAAACTCTTTTGATGAAGATCTCATACTAATAACCCAAGGCTTTCTCCAACTGAAAAAGGAGATTCGAGTATTTATAATAAATATGTTTATGTAACACCTGCAGTATGGACCCCCTACCCTTTGTTTCTTCAGAATTAAATAAAGGGATATGACAAAAACATAAAAACTTGTTAAATCCTAGTCATTTCTCTCCATTTTAATGTCTTTTTTTTTTATTTTTGTGTCGCCTGCAGAGCAGAGCGACACTCAAGGATTATTTTACCCGGCGTCTGTCTATCTGTCCGTCCGTCTGTCACACCTTAATTGTTGAGAATTGCAAGAAGTATGAATTTCATATATTTCACATGTATTGTTTTGGCAAAGAGCACTTTGGATTTTGTAAAATACCGTGGCTACCGACCTTGTGACCCTTAAACCTGACCTAATTTTCAAAATAGTTCATTGTGCCGATTTGCAGCATGTTTTTGACATTTAAGATGAAAGTTTATGATATTTAGCATGTGCACTGTTTGCCATGAAATATGAAAAATCCAGCGTTACAGTCCATTTTAACTTGACCTACATTGCAAACATACTCTGAACAATTGATTTAACTTGTACTATTTTTTATTTTTAAGAGACAGGGTTTTAATAATTAGCATTTAGCCTATATCACATGTTTATGAAGCTCACGAAACTGCACTTTGAAACTGTATGCTCTACAGTTATCAAACACAGATTCAGAAATTTAAAATACTATGAAAGTACATCGAGATCGATATACCAAAAGGATCGTTGTAGGCTGACAACTGCCGTAAAGCCTTTTGGAGGATAGTTGGATTAAACACTATTAATAAATAAATATAAAAATCAAACTCATTATTTATTTTAGCTTTCAGGGTTGAACAACCATATCTCTCTTTAATTGTCAGATTTTATATGATAAGTGTTATTCGGTCTAATTATCCGTGAATAACTGACAATCTTTAAATTCATTTTAATCTGTAATGTTGCTATAAAGCAGGCGACATATGCGTTCCTTAGAACACTCTAGTTATTACCTGTTGCATCTTGCTTGTACTTATTTATTAGAGAAATACTGGAATGGATCCGTACGTCAGGTACCTTTTATTGAAAGTACAGAAGTATTTAATAAAAAATTGTATAGTCAAAATGTAGCTGCAGATCTGTAGCTCACTGTGCTGAAAAAATTGGGCTGAGGACTAGAGCTACAGATCCACCCACTGAAAAAAGTGTATATCTATTGTGCACAAAAAAGTGCGCGCGTTTTGATGCTTTTATCGTCTTATTTTCCAATTTCTATTTCAAAATGTTACAAACCATGTGTTTGTTACATGTTCTTTCAATATCTCTACAAAAAAAAACATTCCCCATAACAGACGTTAATAGTTCTCATGAACATCAAGAGTCTATCGAAAATTTCACCTGCATACACTACCATCCGGGGAGCGAAGCGGACCAAAGACCCTCGGATTACGAATGTATCAAAGCTAATTAGCACAATTTCATATACACTTTTTCAGTGGGTGGATCTGTAGCTTTTTAATCGTCCATCCAAATATTTTACCCTCGGTGAGCTACAGATTTGCAGTGGAATGGTGATCGACACACACATGCACAGTTAATCAGAGTCAAAATAATAAAAATTAAAAATATTGCAACACTCGTTTTTAGGCACCTAATTAACTCTTATCAATATTTATATCAGAACACGGAGTAAAGAAACTACTGTGTAAATTAAGAGAGAATCCACAATGAGTAACATGTTACACCAGCTGTCGTTATAACCTTATTACGTATTTATACATGTACAAACTGTACCATTCAACAAACTCACCCTCATGCTAGGAAGTAAGAGAAGTGGATGTTTTCTTACTTGATGGACAAAAATGTAGAAAAAAAATCTACATAATCCATAGCTTGATTAATGGGGGCTATTATGGTTGAGTATTTCTTCTTTAACTTCCCAAAGGGTAGTGTATGCATTCTTTATGTGATGAAGCCCTCTGGCAGAAACCAGTAATATGTCCTAATTGTTATTGACCCAGATGCATACACAGTGTATCAATACTACCCACAAGGGTAAAATTACAATTGCTAAGTAGAAAGGTTTTTATTCAAGCAGACATATTACTTGAAATGATAAATCTTTACATCCACTGAATATTTTCTCCTTTGCTTCTTATGAAAACCGATCCCCGTTAAGGACAGAGGATAGAAACAAAAAATGGATGCCTGGATTGGTATATATTTTTTTTTACCTATTTTGGTTGTAAATGATGCAAATAACAAATTTCTAAATCATTAAGAAATTTTAAACTATCTATGGTGTTCAAAATTTTACCTTTCTGCAACCATCTTCATTAACCTATTAATTTTTTGTTACTTTAAATCCCATTATTGTTAAACTTTGAATGAAAAAGTAAAAGCGTGTTAAACGTGTTTATTTTACTTATATAAACCTGACTTATGTTATTTTCATTTTTTTTGATAAAAGTTTGTATTATCTGTCCTTCATCAATTCATTAACTCTTAACTACTTAGAATTGTTTTAATTCTACTTCTGGAAATCCAACTTCATACTTCCCGTTTACTTTCCAAGAATGAAGTTCTTCAAATACATGTTTCAGTCATGTTTTTTAACATTCCATTCATCAAAAATGAATCTGATTTACCCTTCTAAACTTCATAAAAATCCTTTCAAACAAATGATATATTGCAGGTTCCAGCAAATGCTCTTTCAAGCCCCAATCTACTCCTCACAAAAATAATAACTGCTCTGAAGGAGATACTTCAGACGTACCCTAAAACAACATTAATTATTCAAAAAGTGGTGTAAATTCTCAAAAATTCTATTTAAAGAACTCTTGAAAATTTAAAATTACAATATTTCTCCAGTCAGTAACATCAAAATGTATGAATTTTTATCACCTTATATAACCATTCCTCACGAAAAAAATAAATATTAGGCTTTTTGATATCATGGACAACTACCGTTTCAATAAAAATGGGACCCGGGAGTTTTCGTCCCCTGTGATTGTTCATCTACAAAATTACTTTGTTAAAATCATTCTGATTCTTAATGCACACAAGTACTCCAATGTTGATATTAAAAAGATGCTGAGTTCCTCATTGAGAGTAGCCAAAATTTCAAATTGCACATTTGCAGCCGAAATAATGATTAGAAATTGTGAATTTTTAAATCTTTTCCAAGTTCAAGGGGGATTACTGTCAAAAATCATAGGACCATGACCAAATTCGAACTTGACCTGCATTTTCTGGTAAAATACATGCATATGTAATTTCAATCTTATACATATATCTCTACAAAAGTTAGAGAGCAGAAACTGAAAATTTATTTTTTCTAACTTCAAGAGGGGTAACTCTGTCAAAAATCATTGGACCACGACCAAATTCACACTTAATCTGTATTTTCTAGTAAAATGCCTGCACATGCAATTATTTCAACTTTATACGTGCATCCTTACAAAAGTTAGAGAGCGGAAACTGAAAATTTCTTATTTTTTTCTAAGTTCAAGAGGTTTAACTCTGTCAAATCATTGGACCACGACCAAATTCACACTTTACTTGTATTTTCTGGTAAAATACCTGCATACATGTATGTAATGTCAACCTTATAAATACATCCCTACAAAAGTTAGAGAGCGGAAACTGAAAATTTCTTCTTTTTTTTCTAAGTTCAAGAGGGATAACATTGTCAAAAATCCACGACCAAATTCGAACTTGACCTATATTTTCTGGATTTGTTTGTTTGTTTATTGTTTAACGTCGTCCCTCTCGAGAATTTTTCACTCATATGGAGACGCCACCACTTGCTGGTGGAGAGCTACAAATTTTGACCTATACTCGGCACTCAGTGTATTGAGCAGTGAGGGATCTTTTTCGTGCCAGCACCTACTGCGACACGGGAACTCGGTTTATACGGTCTCATCCTAAGGACCGGTCTCCACGTCCCGCAGTGGGATTCGAACCCGCGACGTAAGGATCAACTCCTTACTCCGCGACTCTAGAGCGAACGCTCTAACCACTGCACCACGCGGGCGACTATATTTTCTGGTAAAATACTTTCACATGCAATTTAAACCTGATACATTCATCCCTACAAAAGTTAGAGATTCTTATTTTTTATCTTAAGTTGAAGGGGGATAACTCCGTAAAAAATCATCGGACCACGACCAAATTCGAAATTGACTTCCTATGACGTATCAATATGTCAAATTTGAGTTGTATGTGTGCAACTGTTGCCAAGATAATGAACGGAAAGGCAATGATGACGGAATGACGTAACAGGGTAACATTAAATGCCCATTTTATGGCGGGAGCATAAAAATTCATTACGGATATTATTCTTTCTGCAATGGTTGCAATCATTAATTCCCGTATTAACAAACAAAGCTTTTTTTTCTTGCCAAGGAGCCTTTAATTCAGAAATATGGAGGCAACATTGCAGAAAGTATATACATGATTGGAAAATGGTATTAATATATTCAACCCCTTTTTTAATTGAAATAACAGTACAATATAATTTTGAAACATAGTTTTATGTGTAACTCTTAAACTGTACTTTATCGACGAAGTAAATAGTCTAAAATAAAAAATATTAAAAATTTGCCTAAAATCTTTAACGACTTATTATTACAATAGTTCATTATGTGTCAGAAGACTATGATACTCAGAAATTGAAAATAGTCCTTACTGGGAAAACAAAGGGATAACAAAGTATAACACAATTTGTTTTTACTAGATATAAAATCTATTCTCATACATAATTAGTATTGAGAATTATTTTAAGAACTTGTTGATTTAAACCGATACAGTACTCTTTGATTAAGAGTTATTTCGTACACAATATGAATTCTCAGTTTTGCAACGAGTTTTCAACACTTGGTAGACTTAAGTTACGTAACAAAAACCGTCGCAACTTTACAGTATTGGGGGGGGGGGGGCAAAAGAAATGTTACATATGACATACTGCTAGACGCAGGATTGTTTTGAATAATTTAACAGTTTTCTTTTTTTAACTGACCCGAGATGCTCAAAGATGCTGTTTGTAGCTGCGTGATGGCAAATCTTTCCCAATATTGAACCTAAACTGCATGGTGAAACAGATCAAAATCAATTATATAGAGTAGATTAAAGTTTGTTCAAGTCATTACATGATGGGACCATAATAAACGGTCAAAATTAATATAGCAGCATTATATCAAAAACAAGTCTATAAACCGTGTTGAGAACAGCAAAACTGCAAATTGTCACTTTGATACTGATATAGAAGCATCCCCAACTAATGCAAAATAAAATGTTAAAAACACGGAATCAAAGTACAGAACACAATAGGTGTAAATATAAAATAATAAACGGGGGGGGGGGGGGGGGTCAAAAATCTCCTTAGGAACAAGAAAGCTTTGAACGGTAAATTGGAGGCATGAATAAATTGGTAAATGAAATTTAGATTCTAAAGTTTAGTGGATGCCCTATCCTTGGCAGCAAGTCGGGTCACGCATGATGTCCAATACTAAGCCATTAGAAAAAAAAATGTAAAAGTATCTTCCATCATGTCTTAAAAAAATCTTATTGATATCACAAAAATTTGAGTAAAAATATAGAATTCCTTAAGAATAACAGAAGTGATTATTTATAAACTGATCTAAAAGTTAATACTGAGTACTTTTAAATATTGCGTACAATTACCAAAATTGTTAGTAGACATTATAAAATATGTCTTTATATATGGATGGACTTGTCGCAGAATGATTCGCATGTGGATCTCATGTCAGAAAAATAGGGTTACACTGATATGATGTTAATATGTTCTTGTTAGATTCCAGCTTGCCATAGCATATGGTGTAAATAAACGACATTGCGCAAATTAAATCAACAGCTTAATCGGACAACCTCTCCGGAGAGGTTTTGTAGTATCGCGACTGTTAGGCACATGTCATCCCCGTGAGATGTTGAAATATGATTACTGGACGTACAACGTATGCAGTCGTTTTGTGTCGCAATTGATTTCTTTTTCGCTTTAAGTATGACACATTAATTACAGAAAAGACGTTTATGCCCGCTCGAAAAATTCTCGATTAAATACCGTTAAAAGACATCATGCAAGCAAGCAAATGTAAAGATTACAAAGGACTCAAACTTAATGTTTAAAGCTTTGGGATAAACACGATCCTTATAGATCGTAGATTATAATTAGATTCATAATTAAATCATGGAAATATTATTAAATTGTTATTTTCAGAAATCCAGCTTTCAACTAAGCTTGGGTGATTTAGTTAACAGACGTTATGGTCCAAGATAATCGTCAAAGAGGTGTTTAAAATGGAAACGCTATCAAAATAAAATCATCTTAACTGTACATGCATCTAGTTATATTAGAACAGAAGCTTTTAAAGCATAAAATCATTGCCTAGGATTTTCATACAAGTGACAACAAATCAAAGGGTTTAAAAGTGCAAAACATTGCCAATATCAATGCTCGGAATTTTCAGCTTTTGTTACATGTCAACAGTATGATAAATAATGCTATGAACAAAAAAAAAATACTCAGTAAACAAGCAAATTCAGGAAATTTGTGTCCCCAGCTTAAGGGAAAAAAAAGGAGCAAGGAAAACCTGAAAAAAGCAGGTGGAGAAAGAAGAAAGATCGACCATGACCTTCCAACTCTTAAGGCTAAAGTCGAGAAAGATCTTTCTTGAGTTAAAGAAATACATGACCTTAAGTTTCATAAGAAAAGCCTACAGATGTATGAATTTCTGACCTGGACCTTTGACCTCAAAATCAATAGGGGCGTCTTTAGGTCACTGGAAGCTATAATATAAATTTTCATTGCAAAAGCTCAAAGAGAACTAGAGATATAATCTGGAGACCATTTCTAGCAATATTTGAATTTCTAAACTTGAACTTTTGAACTCAATAAATTGGGTTCTTCTTTAGCCCATAGGGTGTAAGATATAAAATTTCAATGCAATATCTCAAAGGCTTCTACATGTATATCGTCTGGAAACAATTGTGTAACAGATTGACAGACAGACGGACGGACCCAAATTGATACCTCCAACTTTAAGTGAAAGAGGGGGACAAACATTCAAAATTCGAAAACTGCATTTCTATTCCAAGTTTATATGACTTATCGAAGCAACGATAGAAATCAAAGCTTTCATAGAACCGGATGCTAAATGAAGCTTTTATGTTAATGCTCTACTTTGATCCTGTGATAGATCAGTGTTCATTAAACATATTAATACATGACTAATTCCAACAATCCTTTGTTGATCATAAAGTTATAGAGCAGAAGAAAAAAATAATGCTAAACTTCCGGATTTTTTTTTAAACATTCAATTTTTGTTCGAGTTTATGCATTTAAGTGAATTCGCTGTTCATCACAGCAGAAACTAAAGATAGGAGTAATTATTCTATTCCATTGATATGTAACATATCGTCAAAATACACGTATTATATCCAACTTCCTTTAGATAGCAAAGTCTTGGCATTTGAAGATATGTGTATATATATATATACATGTATATAAGATCGTGGTAAACTGCCAACAAACTTAGACCAATAACGAGATTCAGATTGATACAATCGAATACTGCTTCTCTACTCCAGGTTTAATGGGTGTACTTATATAATTCATAGAAGCAACGATAGAAATCAAAGATTTCACAGAACTGGATTCTAAGTAAAGCTTTTATGTTAATTAATGCTTTACCATGCCTATAATTTTATTGCGTTTAATATGCACTGAAGATGGACTCCAAGACAAAGGTTTAAATAATTTATTCCGTTTAGGTGTTATACCTTATCCATTAGGAAGGTAAACCATAAAGTTAGATTTCTTGATAGGGAAACATTAATCAGATAATTTTAAAAAAGAAGTGTTATATTCCCTTTTACACTCTGTATTTTTTCTTTCATGAAATACCGTATTGCAGAGAAAACAGCCCCAATTTTGTAGGTTTTAGAACAAGTACAAAAAGGCAAGCACTTTGTTTGCACATTACAAAGATGATAATTTTTCATTCATTAACGAATTTAGAAAACAGTAATGTTAATTCAAGAAAATGGTGTATAATGAACTTCTTTTTTTTAATACAGGGAATAAAATATGGGTATTTTTATTAATCTAATTTTACTTTTTTTAAAGAAAACTAATAGTAAGCTACCGATCCAACTTACTGACGTCATTGATTCAATAAAAACATCCTGCGTTTTTTTTTTTTTTTTTTTTTTTTTTTTTTTCATATTTTGTCGGACTATCGAAGTTTAAAATCCCCGGAGTCATTGAGAGTCGTTTAAGAAAATACATGTATTAAGCTAAAGATTATTTTAATGTTGGTTTGTTTTCAAAAGCGACTTGTTTGACTTTGATAAGAATTTTTAAAGCCTTGACAACTTTAATGAACTTAATATTGAAACAAAGGACTTGATGAGATAAAGTTTCGTTTTGATTGAATCGCAAGAATAACATCATTTCTGATGTCATACACTGCCATTAAATGTATAAAAATGAGACAAATGGACAAAACAATTTTACATATCTGAATTACGTTTATGGGAGCTAAAATTGACTCATTGTATACAGTTTTTTTTATGAATATTCTGGTCTGAAACAGACAATTTAGACAAATTTTTGAATAAAAAACAGAATGATGTAATGTTTTCATGGACAAAATATACTTAGTTCTATTAAGATGTTCTATATCAATATAAAAGGATGTAAAACCATGCATAACATTCTCGTTTATAAAAAACAACAAGAACTTCAGTATTAAAATGCAATGAAGATGGACATTTAGTCGCTTTGAATGAATGGAGCCAATTTTAAACTCCCATTGAAAGTTACACAAAAATCAAAACTTAATTGGTTCCGAATTTTACATACATGTAATTCCAACAAATTTATTTTTTGTTTATACTTAGGATAAAAGAATCTCCGTCATGCAGTTTTTCTAACAATGACATTAAATCAATTGCATCTATTTGTTGAATTTTATTTGGTAAGAGCTTTGGAATGATACTGAAGAGTGGTTTTGTAAAATCTAATAGTGCTGGAATCATTCAAGCTGTCCTATAGCTAATAGGTCGGTGTACATAAGTTTTTAGAAGATTCGGGGGTATATAGTTTTTGCTCTGTCCGTCCGTCTTCTGTCTGTTTGTCTGCAAAATCGGGTTAGTGCTAGGGCTTTCATACTTCACATATGTAATCCTTGTGACAAGAGCTTCCTTTGGATACCGACAACTTTCACCCTTTGAGTTTGACCTACTTTTGGAAAACTTTAACCTTGGCCATAACTTTTAAATGATTCTCGCTAGGGCTATCATACTTCACATATGTAATCCTTGTGACAAGACCTTCCTTTGGATACCAACAATTGTATTCCATTGGCCTTGACCTTGGAGTTTAACCTACTTTTGAAAAACTTTAATCTTGGCCATAACTTTTGAACGATTTGTGCTACGGCTTTCATATTTCACATGTATATTTCTTGTGAGAAGGCCTTTCCTTGGGCACCATTAATTTTGACCTTGATGTTTGACTTACTTTTGAAAAACTATAACCATTTCCATATCTATTCAATGGTTGCTGCTGGGGCTTTCATATTTCACGGGTATATTTCTCGAGACGAGACCTTACTTTGGGTAGCAACATATTTAATTTGCATTTGAGAAAGTTCAACCTTTGCTATAAGTTGTCATACGGGGGGCATCAGTGTTTCACAAACACATCTTGTTTAATTTTTTTTTTTCCATTTTTTTTTAATTTATTTTGTCAAATTGCATATTAGAAAGAATCCACACACACACACAAGCTTTCTTAATATAGATTCTATTTTTAAATGACAATTATTATTGTTAAGAATTTCTTTCAAAAGTTGGGCTTAGTGAGCTAACTTTGTTGGGAAACTAACCATAATTGTTTTAAGTTTTTTATGCTCCATGTTTACAAGTGTTTCCAATTTGATCATATTAACACTTCCCAAGACTTACTTTTCAAAAATGTTTATTTGTACCGGAAGTGTAAAACGCCACAACGAGTAACGAGGAAAGGATCACTTGTCAAACTAAAATTGCTAGATCTTTCAAGTCTTACTGCCGAAATATGGCTGGAATACTGCCGACTCGGCGTAAAACAATCAATCGGTTTGATGTACTTGGATTTTCATACTTGATCGTAAGCCTTTTACCAATAAATCCCCAATTAATTCATTCACTGGCTTTTTAAATTTTAATAAAATTCAAAGACACGTCTGCTATCTGTATTCCTATACTTTTCGCCAAAAAAAAAAAATCATTCAGAATGCCTGAAAAATTGAATAATTTGAAGTATCAGCAATGTATAAATACGAATTCAGTAATATAAAACATGTATTCCAGAATTTTTCCTAATTCTGATCAAATTGCTTTATCTTGCATCTTTGAAATGAATGCCAGCCGAGGGAAGTGTTAGTAATTATTCCAGATTTAAAAAAAATACCACTCGGTCACAAAATGTACATATTTTCAAGTTACGCTTGGTTTCAAGTCATTGTGAATAATGCCTGAAGCTTGGCAAGAAGCATTAATTACCAGTGTCTGATAGGCTTCCTACGAAACTACTGTTTCTTATATTAGCTGTACATTCATCAATTGCTGCCTTTATATATGATCTAGATTTTGATGTAGCAAAACTTAAAGCATACTGCGGGACCTAAATAATCTGAAGTGTGATTCATTAACACATCTTTCCTTTGTTCTCGTCACTATTTCAAAATATCTTTTGAATAGCTTGTAAACTTTATTTTCATTTTATCTTATTTTTGTAAATTTTCTTGTGTTCTCGTCACTATTTCTAACATTTCTTTTGAATGTCTTATTTCTATAAATGTGATCATTTCCATTCTATCTTCTTATTTTATAACATATATAATTTCTTTCTTTGTTAGTCAAGTGCATTTTCCACTAGGAGATCAACTTGGTGGTTGTATCATTCAAATTCCTGTTTTTTTTTTGTTGTTTTTTTTTATTTTACAACCTATGATTTAGAGTTTTGAAATACCGAGCTTTAAATTAAAATATGGAGCACACCAATTCATCTTTTAGCAACCTGCAAAATCTCGTTTACTTTAACATATGTCTAGAAATCTGTTTAGAAACATTACATTGTACAATAACGTAAGTGTGGGAAATTTTCAACGAAAACTTACTCGGTTGTTATTTATCACCTGCATACGATGTTTTTATCTCCCTGTTGATTTGATACACAGGTGCATATTCTGTGAACGATCAATTTCTTAACCGAGATAGGCTACTGCCAAATACGTTGATGTTACAAGGTTATCAACAATCTGGTTTAAATATTTCGCAAGTTTTATAGTCGATATAATGATCTTTTGCAAATTCAACCTGTCGCTAGGTCGAATGTTGACTGACGTTTCTAATAAAAAAAAAATGTTAGGCCATTATTTCCATACTGATGCGACTACAGATTTATTCATTCATCCAATCAAGACAAAGGCTCGGTCGGATCGACAGAATGCTTACCCCTCCATGGCATCTGACGTTTTCGGGGGTCCGTAATTGCTTTGCTCTCAATTTATATTGTTTATTTGGACTTTTGAACACTATTCATCTTCATTTCAAACAACAAAACTATTTAGAAAACAAGACAGGAGAGATTTCTGCACAGTCTTTAAATACATACACAAATTTTGTAGGAACTAGGACTTCTGGTCCAAATATGACATTGATTCTTGTTGATTTTAGTTTTCGTACTGTTTTTAAACTAGATGACACACTGATATTTACTATTTCGATCATCCGGGGGTTTATCTTTATCAGAGAAAACATTTTCCTGGAGTCATTAATACCTTCCTGTTAATATTGATAAGTTGTTGCAGATGTATCTTATTTCATTTCTTTCGTTCATTTTCGGTCTCGTTACCTTGATATCGGTTAAAAGTAAACATTTTTTTATCCTTTTTATTACATTACTTCTGCATGTTAACTTTTCGCCCCTTGAAGTTACGCGTTGAACTGTATAAAATATTCTGCTAGAGGAGTTGTTTGTCATAAATCATCCATTTTTGTTAAATTCTTATAAAATAAAAAAATGAAGATATTCCCGTATGGTAACTTAGCAAAATAAATAAATCATTTGGAACCAAATAATCGGTCATTTCAAAGAAAACACTACCCTTTTACAACACAAGATCGACATGCAGACTTGCAACATCATAAAACTTTCTTCTACAATAAAACATCAAGCAGCAAAGAATTCATCAACCAGCTTATATTTTTAAATCCAGTTAAACCAAGTGTCATTGACCACCTAGACTGTGTCTTCCTTTTTCGTCAAAACAATAACCACCACCAAACTCACTTTTGCTGTAATAAATTTCTCAGTCAGCTTTTATTATTTTTCAGAGTATCATTTTTCATGTGGAGCGTCATCCCAAATTCACGTGGTTTGAGCAGTGCGTGACGTTCAACTTTTTCCCGACAGAGCAACACGAACTAGCGTACAACTTATTCAACGTAATCACTGTGTACCTGTTACCACTGGTCATCATCACAACTTCATATTCTCTCATTCTATACAAAGTGTCTAAAACAGCCAGACGAGACGAAGGTTAGTTCTTCATACTCCTTGTGTTAGATCTGCAAGGTTCTTTCTTTATCCAAAAGACTCGATTTTAGGATGGCGTTTACAGGGTATACACTTTCGTATACAGTGTAATGTGTTCATCAAAAACTGCTTATGAAAGTTGTGCTTAAAAATTTAAGTATAATTACAAATTAAAGGGATGGCACTCGCCATCTTGGATTGGCGGGGGAGGTCGATTCACACTAAATTTTTATCAATATCTACAATCTGTTTGATTGTATGTTGTTTTACGGGACGTTATTCATGTTCGAGAATTTTTTCACTCATAGAGACGTTACTATATACCGTTTAAGGGCATCAAATTTAGACCTATACTCGCCACTAAGGGCCATTGAGCAGTGAGGGTTCTTTATGGTGCTGACGCCTAGAGTATAAAAGGGCCTCGGTTTTTTAGGTCTCATCCAAAGGACCCGCAACTCTCACTTCAAAGTGCGGAGCGCCTGGCGAAGGAACAGTTGCTACCTATTTTTTATCCACTTAGGTCAGTCGCGGCCGTGATTCGAACACACGACCTTCCGATCACGGAGCGAGCGCTCTATCGACTGAGCTACCGTGACGGCTATCTACCATCTGAGGCCCAGATCTAGTTCCTAAAAATGACTTCTTATCGCCTGTCGATTGCAAATGCCGTTTTAAACGCACAGTGAACCACAACATGGTAGAGAGTGGTAATAACCGTAAGCCAAGGTCATCTGACTGTAATAAAATTATTCAAAAGTGCAAATCAATCCTGTCCTGGCAATTACTTTGTAAGAAGTGTGTTATGATTCTGTGCTAAGATGCATTGATAGGGACATAACATTGTAATGTTGGAATTGTGAAACGTAGGGAATTAGTAGAGACCTTCTGCAAAGGTCACAGGTTCGTTGTGTCCAAGCCTTTGTCTCAGTCTTTTACTGGATTAATAATAAAATAAATCTTGACCTCAGATGTGGTTATATCTGTAACTAAATTGTATGTCACAATGTTTTACCTAGCTCCATATGAGTGAAAATTGCGAGAGAGGGACGTTAAAAAACAATAAACAAACAAACAGTCCGTGGACCGGAAGTCAAAGGGTTAATAAACTGCGCTAGTTTCGAGAAAATTCGACCCCATCATCTGAAAAAAAAAACGGGCAATTAAAAATGCCAAAGAATATTTCTTTCGCTCAGATCTCGAGATTGATAAACCTAATGCATCGTAGAAATCAAGCTGCAATTGTTTCGCATGGCGGTCTTGTACGCTGTAAATGAATGGTGGGGAGGGAGATGTTTTGACAGATATGTGTCACTTTCTAAAATTAAAAGAAAATCATTCAACATATTTATCAAATCTCTGATGTTTTTAAATCGAGATTTACCTTACTGTATTCATTTTTGAAAATCATAATTAAGATAAAAAAAAAATCAAAAATACATGTATGTAGTTTACTGCTTGTTGCGTTTCTTTTGCATTTCAGTATATATTGAAATACATTACACATTTGAAAATATTATTTATTTACAGACTGTGTCATGCAAAATACTTTCTTGATAATAATTAGCACGAGGCCCTCTATAGAAATTTATGGTCTCCTTGTCCATGGTTCAGACCCCGAGGTGGGCGTAAGTTGGTCATCTGAAAATTAATTTTGTCTTTCATTACTCATTTGGCCGTAATAGTAGCTCAGTAGGACCCAGGAGACATGAATTTTACAATTTTGGTGAAGGGTCATCCATTTACTGTAACAGTTAACAAATAACCAGTTTGCTAACTAGAAGATTCTCGAAGATTTAATAAATTTTTAAAAGATATATATCTAACTAAACAAGCCCTTTTCTAGGACCTCAGCCATGGGCCCAGTCACAATGAATTTTACAATTGTGGTAGAGACCTAAGTGTTAGTTATAGATTTCAAAAACGTAATATGACTGTTCAATATTTGATCAATCAAGCCACACCCTAGGGAGGGGTTATTAATTTCAGAACTTAATTTGGTAAAATGTTTGGTATCCATCATAATCATGCAAACACTTTGCCTGCTAAATGTTTAGGTGTAAGAAGATTTTATATGATGTATTTTCAATATATGACCAACTAATTAGTTCCATCCAGGAACCTGAACCCAGAGACCATGAATTTCACAATTTTGATGGAGGGCTCATTGCTTATTACAATAGTTTTGTTTGTTTGCTGACCTGGAATAAAAATCCTTTTTTTAAGATTGTGCTAATTTTGATGGTTTTGTCATATATATCAAGCCCCAGGAACGTAGAGACCATAAATTTTGTTCTCCTTCACCCATTGATGCTATATACCACAATTGGCTGGAATTGGCGCAGTCGCTCTAGAAAAAAAGCTGGAATTGTTAAAATGTCAAGCATGGCTGAAGGACACAGCAATTTGACATCTAATTGACTCGGGTGACCCAAAAATGTAAAATTGATGCCTCCCGGCAGGGTAAGGCTTAGATGCTCATATTCCTGAACTTCTATGAGACAAGCTGCATTAATACACTGTATCATATTTTAAATTGATTATATAGCCCTAACCAAACTGTTCAATTTTGTCAGTCCAGATGAGATCCATTGCCCGAGAAACTCATGACTCGGGGGACGGTCTAGATATCGCCCTTTGATAAAATGTTTTATTTGATATGAAGTAAACACAGAATAAATTTAACTTCCATAACGACAGCATACTCTTGAAAACAGTGTAAATAATTTTAATTGTAGGGGGAGGAATATAAACTTGTAAACTTGCTTACACATGTGGAGAGGAAATTCGAAAGAATGAGAATGGTGGAGAGCAAAGGAAATATATTGTATTTTCAGAATTTTAACAACCCTTATAACAACAACAACTCAACAACTAAATATTTACATTGGTTTAGCAAGCACACCATATTACATGTACAAATTCAAGCCTCGTAAAAACTATCAAAAGGTATTGTTTAATTGGTCAATCGTTTCCCCTAAATATTTTTAATCTGCTTTGTACAGCTACAAGTATTTGTGTGTAGAGTCATGCAAGGGTGATTTTTTCTAAATTTAGCAATCAAGTGATTGACCATTTGACTACATGTACTGTTTTCATCTTACGATGTTCTAATTCTTTGATTCAGGGAAGAACATGCACGAGATCGATAAATAGCAAAACGTTGCTCTGTAATTGGCTTTGAAAAAATTAATTATACGGGTTAAGTATGTTTTTCAAAATAAACAAGAGGATGTTTATCTTTGTATTTTAGAGTCCGTAACCTTGGAACTTACCAACTTATAAATGATACCATTTATCAAGAAAGCAAATGTGCAAGCCATGTTGTTGAACGAAGTAAGAATTCACAGCAACAAAATTGCCCCTCCCCCCAATATAATAAAATAATTCCAATCTTAATTTTATTTGATGATTTTGATTGGACGAGAATAAATTCAAGAAAAAGCTTGCACATCGATAAATCTCTCAACCAGAACTACCTTCTTGGCCTAGCTATTATCGTAAATTTTTTTTACACAAATCGTTACTTCTAGTCTGTTTTAGCTAAACGATTTCAGAAACTTTAAATTAAATAAAAACAAAATTTATGACAAACAGGACTGATCGACAGACAGGGATGTTATGTCTATGTAACTGTCAGATCACGAGTGTGAATTTTTATTTAAAATCTCTCATAGGATATTATTGTCGTTCCTAATGCTAAGCAAATCATCTCACTTCTCGGTAGGTGATAGAAAAGAGAGACGTACCTCAGACTCTTGCCTTATTAACATCAAATTCATATTTCTACATTCTATATTCTGTCCCGAGCAAATCAAGGGTGTCGTCGGTATGCTACTTTCATTTTAGAGCGTTTGTCATTATGTCAACATGGCATGGTCAAGGACGAATTCTTCTGAAGTCTTCTTGTATTTACGATATTCGTTGACTTAAACAATATTCGGAGAGTTTTTCTAAGTTTGTTTTATTGAATGTTTTGACAATTTAGATTAAACTTTATCGATGTTCATCTCGATTACGTTTCATTTCCACATCGCAACATAAAGTATTCCTACGCTGTATATAGAGATAACGGATTGTATGGAGGCTTCAAAGTGAAATAATTTTAAAACTTCGTAATTGGAATTATAAGAATTAAATGTTCTTTTTGAAAATTTCATCGATTTGTAAACTCTTGACATTTTACTCCTAAACTTAACATAAAAGTGCTTCGCACTTTTATTTAGTTTGTGAGTAAAACGTCAAGAGTTTACACATCGATAAATTTTTCAAAAAGAACGTTTAATCGTATAATGAAATAACATATTTATTGCTTACATCTACTGTGCGTATATCTTTGATGGGGTATAACTTTATTTTGGCGAGTTGATTTCCTCATAAAATTACATTAGGAAGTCCTTAATTAAACATTGATCAGATGAAGGAAGGATGCTCGAACGTTATTTCGCGAAATAAGTTGCATGGAAGTTCTAACAGGATTTCAAAAGAAAACTCCCAGTTATTTTTTTCAAGTCGAGACGTCAACATGAGAATAAACTCAAATACAAATGATATTATTTCCAGAAAAACTACATTTTGAATTTTTATTCAAGAATTTTAGTGTAAGCTTCAGGAGTGCATGATAGAAAAATGCTGGTAAATAAATAGTTATGCAACAAATGTACAAGGACTTAATTTAGTTTATTAATATCTCTTTATCATTTCCCTAAATAATTCAAAGACTACTAACTGTAATATTATTCCGCCTGTCCTTACATGTATTTTGACGGTAATCAAAAGGGGGGGGGGGGAGTATCAATTAGTATGGCGTTAACATTTTACGTTCTCATTCTCATATATTGTTGTGAAATACATACATTTCCTTTCGTTTCCTGAAATTTCAGACATGAATTCAATTTTTAACAGATCATACTTAATTTCATAATCATATACTTTTGGCTCGTCCAATACGTTTTTGTTGGGGATACATGGTAACTTGTCTTTGGTTTTTTAACTATCAAGATTTTACATTTGATACAAAAATTCATCTAAATACCTTTAAATGAAAATTTAAATGCCTTTCTGCCATGCAACAGATATGTCAAACATTCAGTAACAATTACAGGTATTTATTATAGCGTTTTAAGTCGAAACAACTGCGATCAATCCATCTTTTTGTGTCTGGAAATGCTTTAAGACTGGTAAACAGTCTACAGATATTTCCTGAAGCTTGCTTTCGCAGTAAAACTTTGAGTATCAGAGGCTTGTGATACATAAAAGTAGATATTTAAATTTTCTCAAGGTCGTGTGTAAATAAACAACTATTGTATTTCTTAACGTTTTCCCCTGTATTTTACTTTAGGTTTCGCATTTTGACATTTTTAAAAGAGTTGTTTGAAGTTTATGTATTGCCAACATACTATTTGATGCTACATACATTTTTGATTATATACTATTCATCGATGTTAGTAGATGTATTTTGTTTGTAAGAATTTTTAACTATTAGTTTGCTTTTTTTAGAAAATTGTTTTGTTATTTTGTATCAACAGTTTTTTTTTTTCACGAAGCGATTGATTTTACAGAATATTTTTTTCTTTAACGCCATTATCATTTCCCCATAGTGATTAATCCTAATTTACATCATTACAATGGAATTACACTCGCCCTGTAAATTCCATCCATATTTTCATCACCCACTGCTGATGAGGCGCTAATATACTTTGCAGTGTCATATACCACATTTAAGAAGTCATCAACTATAATTATAGGCCACATAGGGGCATCTCTCCTATTTGTATGATGGTCAGTCAACTTGCAAAAACCCATTCAAGCAAAATGTTAATCGTAGATTCTAATTTCAGTCAGGTCACAGGCCTAAGTATTGAGACAGGAAAATGCTGTTCCTTTTTCTATTTTTGGCACTGGAAGGTCAAGATATAGGCTGGGCACTTGATATAATGTTAGTATTTAACATTGGATAGTATTTAGGTATATGTCAAATAGTACTGCAAACATGAAATATTAGCATTATAAGGTTTGACGATACGTTTATCGAATAACTGATCTTTTTACAAACATTAATCCTTGTACAATTATACAATGCTTACAAGAAACTGATTTTTGCAACAAGATTTGATGTATATATTTTTATTAGTATTTTTTTGTAATTTTCAATTTAACCGTTTTCATTTATTTTTAAATTTCAAGTCCGTCGGATGGGACGTTAAATAGCTCCCTTTGTCAAGGATAGAAGCCCCCTTGGCACGCTAAAGATCGTTTCTCTGGTTTTCGAAAAAGAGTAGGCTCATTGGGGGCCGCCAGAGAAACCCCAAAATTTCAAAACCGTTCCTACAATATTTAAATTCATACCGCCGAAGTACGGCTGAAATATTGCCGACTCGGCGTAAAACAATAATAATCAATCAATCGTTATATACCAGAAATATTGATAATTATTATTAGCTTCTGATATCTAAACTATTTTCACAATGTCTAAAACATAAATAAAAAAAATATTGTATCAGCAACAATATGATTATATAGTAAATACCATCCTCTGAAATTTGCACAAGTGCCTGGTAATGTACCACAATCTTTTGTGAGAAAACTTGTTAAAGTAGCAATATTTCAATCACGAATTCTTGGGGGAAATATTGTATCGGTTGTCCTTAATGGATGGGTAAATTTAATTGCAATAATTACACCTCGTCAATGCATACGCATAAGAAACAGTAATACCATTACACTATTTGTATTTAGTGAGTAATAAAAGCATGCGCAAAAATATTTGCTCAAAATAAAGCAGATTGTTCGCATATTTTTCTCATTAATAATCTTGCATGTACGATAAAAATTCTAGAAATTAAATACTGAATTAAGGGTTTAATTTCGTCCTAAAAATAGGAAATCCGATCATTTACATATATTAGTTTAGAATGATTAATTGTACAACGGTCCGGGTATCAACCGAAATAGCATTTTAATTATCAAGAGTAAATAATTACCTACAGTTATATATGTATCAACCTTGTATTAAAGTGTGCATGTTAGCAGTTTTGCTATGTAATTATAATGTTTCTGAGTTTGTTCTGTGCTGGTATATTTAAAACTGAACGATGAAATACATGTACTGAATGAGCTGAATTTATTTTTGTCTCGAATATCGATGTGTTGAGTATAGAGAATTGTCAAAGTGAGTTGGCTGTTTCGACTGTTATATACATGTATATGTATATATTCGATTTCCGCCATCTTCGAAGTATCAAAGTTTTACTGTATTACTGTAATTATACGTTGAACTTTTCAATTGAGCAACGTGTTATTATTGACAAAGTCATGATATAGCCCTCACAATAGGTAGTGATATTAGAATTTGAGTAAATGATCGACAGTTTATAATTCAGACATTTGTATGTTTTCATATTTGCAGAGGAACGACGCGAGTTTGGCCTTTATACACATCGGTCACACACATACCCGCTTTCCAGAAGTGGCCTCATATCATGTACTCGGGCTGGAATCATCGGGAAGGCCCGAATCAGAACATTAAAAATGACACTGGTTATAGGTAAGATGACACTTTAAAGAAAATGAATGGAGTGAGAAAGTTCATAAGTAGTTGCATACTCCTCAAAACTATTTGTCTCCGAAGAAGCGTCAACGATGAGGGGCTTATCAATTTTGTTTATTAAATTTGTTTGAATTTAAAATTCAGTTAAGCTCACCTGAACTGAAAGGTTAGGTGAGCTTTTCTGATCACCCAGTGCCCGGCGTCCGTCAAGCTGTCCGATGTAAACATTCCTTCTCAACAATCACTGGGCCAATTTTAACCAAAGTTGGTACAAAGTACTCTTGTGTAAAAGGAAATTCTATATTGTTCAATTGAAGGGTCAAGTCGTATTATAAGCGGAGATAATTAATATAAGGCAAAAACTTTAGTGGGTCATTAAAAATATTTCTCAAGAACAAGGCCATAAAAGATGAACAGTTTTTTAAGGTTGTGTAGAATCTAAAACATTATCCACAGAGGCACTTTTGCCACAAAAGGGGATAAAAGTTTTACATAAAAATATGTAATTAGGAAAAATCTTTTCAAAAAAATCTCAAAAGCTATTTGACCGGAAAAGATGAAACTTAAGTGAAGGGTTGCTGAGGTAGTGTAGAGTCTAAATTATTTAAATCATGGTAGGGACCACAATAGGGTATCAAAGTTTTGACATTGAAATAGATGTAATTTATTTTTCATTAGTTCTTTTCCAAAGAATCACTGGACAAAACAAGGAACTTGTGTGAAGGCTTAAGTTTGTGTAGATCATAAATTGTACAATTCTTGGCCTGCTGGTAGAATATTACTTGTATAAAGTCAAGTGTATTGTGAAAATATATAATTACATGGTACATAAACTAAGTGTGTGAAAACTTTTGCGTCAACCCTAAGTAAATTTTAGCATTCCCCGGTACACTTATGATAATTACATACCGATACCCATTATTCAGTTAAAGTTTGTTGGTTTTACATTGAAGATCATTAGGTTTTGAATCGGTTATATTTCTTGACCGTCTTTCGATTTATTTAAAGCTCCTTTTTAATTCACTTTAGCCGAATGCTCAAATGAGCTTTTCTGATCAAAGAGTGTCCGGCGTCCGTCTGTTCTCCGTCGTTTTCTTAACCTTCGACTTCTTCTCAAGAACCACTGGATCAATTTCAACCAAACTAGCCATAAAGCATCCTCGGGTGAAGGGAATTTAAGTTTGTTCACAGGAAGTGCCACGCCCTCTTCCAAGGGGAGATAATTAAGAATTCGTGAAAATTTGGTGGCATCTTTTAAAAATCTCCATTTCAAGAACCACTGGACAAGAAAAGATGAAACTTATGTGAAAGCTTCATTACAAGTGAAAGCTACTGAAGATTCAAGTTTGTTCATATTATGACCCCTGGGGTTGGGCGGGGCCATAAGAGGGGGTCGAAGTTTTACATATGTTTTTAAAAATCTTCTCGAGAACAGCAAGCCATGATTAGTCATATTATAATAGAAGTATCTAATGTATATTTAAGTTTGTTCCATTCATGACCCTGGAGGTAGGGCAGGGCCACAACAGGAGGTCATGGTTCCCCAAGGGAGGAAACTATTTCCCGAGGCGGCGAAGTTTACCATAAGAATATATAGGAAATATCGTTAAAAATCTCTTTCTCAAGAGCAGCTCTGCAATTATTCGTCATATTAATATAGAAGTATCCTCAGATAGTGTAGATTCAAGTTTGTTCAAATCATAACCCCCAGGGGTAGGGCGGGGGCCAAAACAGTGGGTCAAAGTTTTACAAAGGAATATATAGGTGTACTGGTTAAGGGGTATTTGAGTAAAACGCATTGAAGACTTCAAGGAATGACCTGACAACCCCTGGAATGGACTAGCCAAACCAAAGGGTATATTAGGCGAAACTTTGGCAAAATCAGACATTCAGAAGCTTACAGAGGACGTTGAATCAGCAATAAAAAAGCTATTGGTAAGAGCAAAATAAAAGTATAAAATGAAATATATGGAGATAACGAACAATATTCAAGCTCAAAAGTCCAAAGTCATAAACACCAGTGGCAAGTATCCAAGGGAATTGATGTAAGTTCTGGGTGTAGTAAATCTGAAGAAGATTCTTCTGCTCAAGAACAGTAAAGCCATGATTAATTATATTATAATAGAAGCATCCTTATGTGGTGTAAATTCAAATTTGTTCAAATTTAGGGTGGATAGGCTGGGGCCTGAATGAGCGATCAGTTTTACATAGGAATACATGGGGAAAATATCTTTAAAATCCTTCTGTTTAAGAACAGCAATGCAATGATTAGTAATATTGATATGGAAGCATCCTGAGGTAGTGTAAATTTAAGCCCCCCCCCCCCCCCCTCGTTCAATACTGATTTCTGCTTCTTCCTAACCAGTGTGCTCAGGTGAGCAATGTGGCCCATGTGGCCTCTTCTTTACAATATTGGTTTATATTTCATTCAAAATACGTTCAACGAAAGTAATTGTTCGCTATCATAATGCATTAAGGCGTTAACACTTTCCTCCGCCCAAAATTTTTTGTAATATTTTACGAAGTTTATAGTTTGCTTTAGTATTCCTGTATTATCATTCGGAAGTGTGGAGATGACTGAAAAATTTGAACAAAACTCTATGATAAAATAATACTGTATAAATACACTTGTATGTTTTTGACAAATGTTTGAACTGGTATTGTTTCATTGGCAAGTCGTTCACAAATACTAAATGCAAAACATCTGAACTGACTGAAATTGTAAATATATGCAAGAGTAAAATACAATATAAAGGACAGACTGAGGGTATAATGGTCAATGCACTGCTTCATCTAAGAGTATGCTTCCAATAAGATTACGTAGTTTGCATCCAATTCTTTGACATTTTTAAAATATGTTTACTTCCCTCAGATACTTGCAGAAAGAATTTTCCGGTTTACATTCAATACATATCTCGAAATACGCTTGAATAGGTTGATCATGTAGAGCATCAAATGACAGTAATCACATCTGTAATGCCCTGTCTATTCTCACGGAAGATAACTACAGAAAGTTTAGAAAGCGAAATCAATAGGTTTGATGGGTAATCAGCGAACAATAATGCCAGGAAATGAGTACATTATTTTTAAAATTATCCATTTTCTGTGCGTACGTTTTATATGATTTTTTCCGCAGCCTGGGCAAAACTTTCAAGAATTTTATCCAACAAAACCTCGTATCTTAAGCATAGCATATTAGTTAATGAATGATATTTTTAAAAAAAATAGAAAGACGAGAACCGAGACTGCATGTTTGAAATCTAATCCTCCTGCTTTCAATTTTTCCTTTTTGAATCGTCTTCTTTAATTTATTCAAGACACGCATGTTTATTAACATGCTGAATCTGTATAAGGAAGTTCCATTATAACACACACACATAATATATATATTTGTAATGGGGGGCGGGATGCGGGCAATCCAGTAAGATACCTTACAAATTACGCCTCCTAAATTATTAGCAGCATCCTGCTAATTCTTTATGACATGAACTAAAGAGCTTTTTCTTCGGAAAATTGCTTTTACTTTGAGATGCAAACATATAAACGCATGTTTTCTATATTTCCAGTATTTTCTTTTTAGAAATTTTTTTTCTTTAATCCGTGCTTCGAAAAAAAAATAAAATCACTTTAATATGTAGTGGTAAGTTAATTCGTTCATAGCTGTTCTGCACATTATGTGCCATACCTTACTTTAAAAATCTAAGGAGTAAACAAGTCAGAAGATTCGCTCCCCAATCAATTTATTAAGAAGGAATACTTCTCTTAATACGACTTTTATCAGTTCATATTTTGGGCTTTGTAGCACCAGTATCAGAAAACTTTTAGATCAGAAACCCCAATGGCAGTTGATTTTCATTGTTTTATTGAGTTATCATTAAAAACCACTAAAATGTCCCCGTTTTGTGATCGTGGGGTCCATAAGTAGATTAATTAGCGCAAAAGCGTCCGATTGTCTAAGCCTGGTTATCGATTATACCCTTTTCTTTACTGGCTGTCTAAAAATCGAGATCGATCACCGATAAGATGAACAAAACATGATTATCAATGTACAATATGGGATATTTCTGACATGTAACTTCGCCTATATAATACTCATCAGTATTTATTTTATTGTGTATTATTCTTAAATTCATCTAATGTGACAAATATCATTAAGCCAAGGGCATGTTAGCGTTATTACATGTAGTTAGGAAGGAAACAAGTTCGAACACTTGATAATTACAGTGTATATTCCTCTTAAAAATAATTTAGATATCACGTATTAATTAGGAAACAAATTCGAATAGTTTGATAATTATATTCCAATTAAAAATACCCGAGTTATTAATATAAATACCTGATTGAGAAAGAAAGATAAGTTTTTTTGTTTGTTTGTTGTTTAACGTCCCTCTTGAATTTTTCACTCAAACGGAGACGCCAGCACCTGCCGGTGGAGGGCTGCAAATGCTCAGCACGCAGGGCCATTGAGTCATGAGGGATCTTTTTCGTGCCAACACCTACTGCGACACGGGACCTCGGTTTATACGGTTTCATCCGAAGGACCGGTATCAACATCCCGCAGTGGATTCGAAACCGCGATGTAAGGATCAACTCCTTACACCGCTACTCTAGGGCAGACGCTTTAACCACTGCGCCACGCGGGCATAAGTTAATATACGATTAAAATACTTGTAACCTAAAGCTGCATTCCTAATCGTTTACTTGATTTAAACATCCTTTTGTTTTAGTTTTAGGAAAGCTTTTTTCTTCAACATTGTAACAACAATGTATATCGCTAACAAAAGGTATAAATACTAACAACTTCGTGCACTGCAAATTAATTGATTTTCTAATTTGTTTCTATCCTATGCTAAAAAAATCGATTTTTCGTCACTACATGTAGATTATTTCTATCTAGCGCATGACTTAGACAGTAATCTTTGTTAAATATTCCAGAAGGAGTGTCTGGCTCGTGTTCTGGGTTAAGATTATTTGCAATTATAGATATCATAAAATATAGGGCAAAGACATCTGTTGTATTTTTAATATTAAATTCCGTTCTATAAATTGTGTTTCCTTGATTAGATCTTGGCAAGTCAGACAGAGAAATCATTAAAAATCGTATCGATAATGTTTTCCTCTCATAAATATCACGTAATTTTAGGGAGATGGTACGGATTGCAAAGAAACATAAAAGGAATATTAAGTGTGTTAATTCTACAATTTTTTGGTATATATTTAACAGGCTTATAGATTTATGACCCGCTGATAACGTATAGTTTTTTAATTTTGTTTTATTACTGTAAAATACCCACGTACGGCAACAGCTGACATATTTCTGAAGTCTTATATACCTGAAGTTTTGTATTGGATTCTTAGAGGAAATTAGAAGTCAATCTTAGAATAAGCTATGTTAAAGGATCTGTATGTTAAAAATGATTTCGAAAATCAGTTCAATGTATTAAGTATGCAATATGCTGATAACGGATGAATTTCATTATAACGGCATTGATTAACTTCAATACATATCTCGATCTCTCAATAGCTTGGAGAAACACACTAAAATTTTAAGACCTTATAAGATTCAATGCACATTTGACTAATGAGCAAATTTTGCATAAAATGCAATGGTTACTCAATTTTATTATTCTCACGAGTCATTTTTATTTTCAGTGACGGTTTTCGTCCTGTGTTGGACTCCATATTTTCTCATGGTGTCCTGGTTTTGGATCGACAAGTGAGTATAAAAAATGTTGTTTAAAAATATATAGTGGTCAACCACAGTTATTTTAAAATAGGAATGAAACAATATGTATAATTGTATATAACGTTTGAAATAAAGAAAAAAATTAAACACCTGGTGCAAGACGACTACTATTCTTTTAATATATATCTCAGCAAAGGATACTTTCGATATGCATACGAATATTCATTAACGACCTAAAACAATAAACCATTCCAACTTTAGACTCGAGAGCAATAGCATCATTTTATACTCAACAATATTTTCAATTTAAAGTCAGAAATGTTCGAAATTACAGACATCACTGTAACTGTTTGCATAATTAGAATAGTGAGATATATATTGACAGCTATGGATGTACAAAGTATAATAGGGAGTAGTTTTCAAGTCAGAATGCACTTGTCTGGTAGGATTTCGTTTCAGAGTTATACAACCTACATCAGACAGATTTAATTGATGAATATTGTTTTTTTCGGTTCTGTTTCTTAGAAAGATGTTGATCTGGCAATATGCAAAATGATGCATGAGAAGTATAGATACAAATTCTTCGTGAAAAGAACGATAGTAAATTCACTTGCCAACCAATATGCCATATTCTTTTTTATTGTATGTGTGTTCCAGAATGATGCACCAAAGTAATAAAACTTGCAAACAAGATATGTTACTTAAGAAATATTTAAAAGAACTTGTGAATTGTTGATAAATATGCCTGTTTTTTGTGGCATTATGTTCATAATTACATGGAAGTGTTTATTTTATTCTCTGCGATATGATTTTGTTAGTTTGAATATATAGGCAGTGATATCACAAAATGTTTCCGATTCATGTCTTCTTTTTTTTTTTCTTTAAAGGATTTTATTGATTGTTGAATTTTTCTCTTCCCTCCTCTCTTGCTCATCCATGCCAACAAATATTCATCTAGTAATTGAAGAAAATGAAGACTGACATTGTAAATGTAGAAAAAAAAGCTTTCTATTTTTTCGTTCTGATTTGATTTTTTTTTTTGGTTGCTTCTTACAGAGAATCAGCTAAAAATATTGATACCAAAGTTCAAAGAGGCCTTTTCATCTTTGCCGTGTCCAGTGCGTGTCTTGATCCCATTGTTTATGGTAAGTAGAAAAGATATTCATTTTCTTTGACAGTGCACGAAACTGTGACATGATTAAACTAAAAGTATGGCAAGTAAATGACTTTCAGTAATTACAAGACAATAAAACGCAAATCGGACAAAGTAACTAGGAAAGAATAAAATCAAAGACTAAGTAAAAAGAAAACAATCATTATAGTTCAGTTGTTCTCTGGGATCGATATATACTTCGTCAGAATCAGTTTTACCATAGGTTATGATGTCTTTTTAAGCGGTTTTCCATCAAAATTGCTTTAAAAGTCAGTGTCAAACTGCATGTGTCTAAAACCTACAGGCTAAAATTTCATTCAATATGCATGATTTGTGAAACCTTCTTTGAAATTTAAAGTTTATGAGGTAGAAGCCTACCTCCATTAACTAGACTTTGAAGGCAAGAAATGAAATAGAAACGGGCACTTTAATAACATGTTAAAGATTAACTGAACAAATTCCTATTACTATAAATGATATTTAACTTATCATTAAATATTGATAGTGGCAAGTATCAAATAAGATTTATAGCAATGTCCACCTCACTCAGATGGCTTTATCTAAATTAAGAAAACAATTCTGTAGATATGCAAAAACTGTTTTTAATCAAGAACGTAAAATTAATAAATATGCAAGTCTTTGGGAATCTCAAACAGAATCTCTTAGAAGTGTTGCTTCTTGCTGCTTTTCCAATTTAAATCAAACATTAGCAGTTAGTATGGCTTTATTTTTCATGTAACGTAAGATGTATGATGTAGTGAGAAAATAACTTTTCAGAGCTAATGTTTCTATTTGTAAAGCCTGACTTTACATAATAATTATCTTAATATCCAATCTTATCTATCAGAGGTCATTAAATAAATCAAATCGACTGCTTGGCTTTATCTGTTATATAGCAGAACACGATCTTATTACTGGTCGATAGAGTCCTTTGTTTCGATGTCTGTATGAAACAATCATTCAAAGTACTACTTTCTTATTAGAAATACTTGGTACACAAGTTGTTTACACCAAATATGCATAATTCTGAATACAGAGCTTGGATTTCAGCGACATGGACACAATTTCTTTTACAATCTTTTTCATATTTGGCCTGATATCAATAAAACTTTGTACAGAAAGTAGATGGCATCACGAACATATTTTTCTATAGCAAATTTAATTTTGGTTAATGGAGCCATAAATGTAAACTCAAATTGAATTTGTGAAATTCGTTCAAAATGCTTCTCTCTTTGCAATTTTTTTCCCATTTTCTTTCGAATAACCAAACTACATGATGATTATCGACCTCTCTTTTTAAATTTTGCTAAAAAAATTCAATATAACCACTAAAAAGCCGAGTACAAAATCAATCAACATCACCTTATATCGGTGGACGATATTCTGATTGATTAATGGAGTGCCTGGTATTTCAGTCATACTTTTGACTGTATTGTCACTTGAAATAGAAATCATTTCAAAATGTGTGCATTTTTATTAGAATTTCTGTGTAAAACTTAGTAGTGATATACACAACAATATTCTGTTTACCTACTTCTGTTTTGATTTGCTGTGAGCTATAAATTGTAATAAAACACAAATATTTCTAAGTACAAAAAAAATCTGTGAAAATGTTGCTCCTTATTATATGATTTTAGGGAAAAAACTTTGCCAATCTTCAGAGAAAAATATAAACGTTGAGTTCAAAGCAGACAAGTTACAGTCTCATACATGTACGAGACTTCTGGTTCCAAGCAATGACTGAAAACAACTTGTCAATATCTTTGTAAAATTGAGTGAGTTGATATAATTGAACTCGAAGATGGTTTGTTTTACAGGTATGTTTACAACTGCATTCCGGAAAGAGGCTCGGAGATGGATTGGGTGGTTTAAAGACCGATTAAACCGAATGGGTTTATACACTTTGACCCCAAATACAGCAAGCGAGCAGGAAAATTTCAAATAGCCGAATATTCACAAGGAGCCTTCGACCATTGAATTGTTTTATTTACATAACGTTGATGAAGAGAAAGAATGACATATCAGAACGTATTGGAGGAAGATATATTTTACCATATTTTGTTTATTAAGCATGTTATTCGTACAAGGCAATATCATTTACAAGGCCGAAAAATTATGCGGAACAAACTTTTGAACAATGTTATTGTAAGCCTTGAATTTGGCCACAATTGAAATAATTATTTTCATCCCATTTCAGAATTTTTTTCATCATCTGCTAAAAGAATTGTTTTTAATCATTGCGAAGGAATCGTTTCCTTCTTCCCCTTTTTCTTTTAAAGTGATATCAATCTATTAAAACACAAATAGTTGGTAATAGAATAATGCCGTCCCTTCGACGTATTTTAATTTCATTTGCTTACATAAATATAAATTAATTAGAAATACGTCATTTCGATGTTTTAGCTGTATCAAGACTTTTCTTTTTGAAGTGTAATGATTATCGGCACATCATCACACGTTTATTTGTTGGAATTGTTGATGAGTTGTATAGGACTGTCATTATTGTATTGTCGGCACGCGATTAAACACATTTGAGAAGACCAAAATACATATTCTGATTGAGAGATAATGAACAGCTTTTCTCGATAAACTTAATGTCGAGAGCGTAATAGAGCATTAAAAGGACGTGTCCTTTCGACACGCAATTTGATAAGAAACAGAATTATCTTAACGCTCAGTTACATATCGACTAGATTTCTAATAAAATTGGACCCTCGTTTCATTTCCGCTAATGTATTGTATGACAGTGGTATCAGAAATAAAAAGAAAATGTTTATTTTTGGAAAATAAGTTTGGTGTTTTGAGACATCAATGGAATACTTACTTAAGTGAAATTCCCATCACCATCCTTCCTTTATTTTATTGTATCATTAGAATTTAACTGTATGCACGGAAATGCACATGTAAAAAATATTTCTTAATGAGCAAAGTATTAGAATGAAATTCAAAAAAAGATGTTTTAAAGAAAGTTCATTATAAGACATTCTGGCAATTCTAAATTTGATTTTACATGTGCATAATGATTAATAGATAGGTTGCAATAACTAAATTGGAAAGACTTGTATGTATACTGTACATAATCACATACAAAAACTTACGTGGAAATCAGCATTCAGTTAATTACATGTAAATATGTGTTCAATTTTAATGCACAAACACCTAACTGTTTTATCACAGTAGAGAATTATTTGAATTAACGATATAACATTCCATCATTTTATACAATGTATTTCTGTTGAATGACATTTGATGATAAATCTCGTCATCAGTCTTAAATGTCTTGCTTTCTTATTAAGCTAAGAGCTGGAAATGAACATGTATTTGTTTTTTACATTGCTTTATGAAAGGCCTTCGACAAGAGCTCAACGACCAGACAATATCTTTGGCCTACTTGAATGAATGTGATTTCGCTAATGACTGTCTCATATTGCAGCTTTATCATGGACAAATTCGTAGATTCCGCTCAAAGTAAGATCTACTGGATCTTTTGATATATATCGCTAGAAATTAAAACCTTGTACAGAGAATTCCTAAATGGCTATCGGATTAATTTTTTAGACTGGTGAAGAGTAACATAGCGATAAGCGACAGGATTTCTATATTTTGCTTGAATCAGTCCGTGGGAAAATGACAGGAAGGAAATACAAATACTAGTATATGATCAGATACAGGACAAATCGACCATGTGTCTGTAAAGACATTAAGTATTTACTGTAATGTGACAAAAATGTAATAGAGCGAGAGAAAGATAATAAGGGTTTACATTGTAGGAATTAGTTTTAGAAATAAAGAAAGGTGAACATTTTAAAAGAAATATGTTCAGATTTCTGGCTTGGTGTAAAAGGCGGAGGATGAGGGCTCCAAAATGGAGTGTCACATATTGCAAGGGGTGGAGCCTCTTATGTCAATTTTAACACATTTGCCTATTTTATCTGTCACTCAGTTTAAGATTCTAAAACCTAATTGTAATTAATCTGTCAAAACTTCATTTGCTAACATGGGATAGCAGGACAGAAATCTAAACCTTAGTTTAAATGTTTCTGAAGCACTCAGTATCTGTTATCTAACAAGAATTAATCAAAAGCACAAGATGTAAGCCCCCATTTTTGATATCTAAGGGTCATTTTTATGGCTGAATCTGATATTGGTGTCTCTCTATCGTTTCTCATTCTATGAGGGAAAAATGACAACGATGCACCAAATGATAAGATGCTGTTTCTGTTTCTCCGTTATCTTAAAAATTTAAATCAAAACTGTTCCCCTTGCTGACATGTGAAGGTCATCAATTGTTTCACTGTCTCCTGTTTCTCACTATAACATATTTCATAAGATATTGTCAAATGGTCTACACAAAATCAAGGTTCTGGATAAATGGATTTATTCAGTCAACTTCAAAGGAATTATCTTTTAATTGTTTGGAAAATGTGACACACTAGCAAGTTCTCACCAAAAATTAGAAATTGAGATGACAGATCTAATAAGCCGGTGCTAAAATTGAAACAAGATATCACACCTCTTGCATCATCTGATTCAAGAGGCGCCACCCCTTGCACTTTCTGATACTCCATTTTGGAGCCTCCATATTTTACACGAAGCCCAGATTTCTGTGGACGAGACTAATCCCGGCCAGCCCACTCCCGGCTAACAAAGTTTGGGGGTATATTGGAATTACCGTGTCCGTTTGTAGACATTTATGGCCTTGAGTTTATCTTTAAAACATTTTTCCCAATTTAGTAGAATCAATATATCCTATTTGAACTTACACACCTGATATTTTTAGATACGTTTGTCAAAACTTTTAAAAAGATACGATTTTACACCAGTGAACTTGAACTTGCCGGAATGACCTTGTTATTGGGACAATTGTCATAACACACCCTCAGGTCGTTGACAATCTTTGTACCAAAGTATATCCTTCTAAAGATTGCCCATTACAAAGTTATAGCCAGGACAAAAATTATTAGTCCAGTCAATTTTTTTTTCTTCCAGTAACCTTGAACTTGCTGAACTGACCTTGGCTTAATTTTAGGTCAAAACACATTCTCGGGAAAAAGCAATCTCTGAACCAAGTATGACCCTCTAGTGATACTTTCCAGTGACCTTGGACTTGCTGTAATGACCTTAGGTTAAGGTCATGACACACCCTCGGCTCAGAAGTAATCTCTGTACCAAGTGTGAGCTTCTATTACAGTTATAGCCCGCACACGATTGCACGGGCAGACAGATGAACAAGGTGATTCCTATATACCCCACCAAAACTTTGTTTTCCCGGGAGGGGGGTATAGTTATATGCCAACATGAATTTGCAGTACATTTTTAGCAATATGGCAGAATTCTTTGAAGTATTTCTTCAAGTAGTTGGCCTGCTAGGAGAGGGAGGGGTCTCTATTCGGACATTTTCCTTTGGAATTATTCATTCCCAGCTGGAAACTACTTAAGACCTTCAACCTGCTAAAATTTCCTTGTGTCAACGTAACATAATACATGTAACATACCCTCAGGTCTTAAGTTATCTTTGCATCTAATATCATCTTTAAACATTTCTCAATTATTTAGAGAGTTTATTTAACACTTTTTTCTGTGAATGTTTTGAGGAAAAAATATTGGATTGAGGGATTTAATTTCGTAGATGATGTGCAAAGTTGCTATTTCATATTTGAAATATTACATTGTGATACGAAATTGTGTGTCTCTTCATACCATTTGTTTATTTTTTAACGTCCCTCTCGAGAATGTTTCATTCATATGGAGACGCCACCACTTGCCAGTGGAGGGCTGTAAATTTTGACCTATACTCGACACTTAGGGTATTTGAGCAGTGAGGGATCTTTTTCGTGCCAACACCTATTGCGACACGGGACCTCGGTTTACACGGTCTCATCCGAAGGACCGGTCTCCACGTCTCGTACTAGAATCGAACCCGCGACGCAAGGATCAGCTTCTTACTCCGCAATTCTAGAGCAGACGCTCTAACCACTGCGCCACGCGAGTGACGATGGAAATTATGCTTGGCTCAAGGTCACTGCACACCCTTTACCAAAGGGATTCTTAGGATGTAGTATGAGCAATGGACCAATGGGAGAGAAAATGTACTTGATCTTTGACCTAGAAACCTCTTTAAGGTCACTGAATACCCTCTACCCATTGGCACCTTATGGGCGAATTTTGACCCAGAGAGAAATCATAATCTGGATATAGAATTGGCTTAGCCGTTCTAGAGAAACTGAAATAATTCGAAAGTTTACAACCTACGGAGGACACTCAACGGGGGGGGGGGGGCAAATAAGTCATCTGAGTGATTTAGTTTATCAAGGAATTGATGGCAGAACATGGCTAATCATTTGGGAAAAAATCCCTCTTAATTGTATGAGAATCATAAACAACTTGTGTTTGTGGGTGATAAGAGGATTGGAAGCATTATACCTAATGTTATATGTTTTACAACAGGTACGTAGCAACGGGAGGGGGGGTGCCCCTTTTTTACAAACACTTTTTTTACTATTTGAAATGTTAATTGAAAGGCCGGTTGCCCCCCCCCCCTTTTTTGTTGTAGAATAGTAAAATAATGGTTTTTGTAGTAGTGTATGAATAAATTTTGGTACTGAAAGAGGTTGGAACCTAACCCCCCCCCCCTTCCCCGAGAAATAGGATTTTCGAGTTCTGACAATTTGCCTTTTTTTTGGCTTGTCAATTTTTTTTTTTTCAGGTATTAAAGTTGAAATTTTTTTCTCTGGCTCCCCCCTCTTTCATAAACGATGCTACGTCCTTGGACAAGGCAGTTGCAAATAATTTTGTGTGCTTAATGTGCAAATATTCTAAAATTTCATGTTTATGCAGACTTAAACGATTTTTTTTCGTATAAATAAGGAATAAATTGTAAAAATTGGTTTAAACAAGTCTGCAACAGGTGGGATGCAATTATTGATGGCGAATTGTAACTGTCTTTTTCGTGTGTCCTTCAAACTTCTAGATCAAAATCATAAAGTCACAAATGATATACCGTTCTGAATGGTGTTGTCATAGGTGATGTACATGTTAAATATGAAAGTCGTATTTCTCCCATTCAAGAGTTAATTCCAACATTAAAAGAAATGAAAAACACTGTATGTTTCACTTAAAGGTCAAGGACACGAGGTTAAAAACCAGAGTATTTTAAGAAATTTCTTACCACAATTAATGCACTTGTCAAATTTGTCTGTCCTATCTTCTGTCATTCAAGTTATAAACAATGTTAATATTCTTGAAAGTAAGTCAAACTTCAGGGTCAAGGAGTAAAAATAAATTGAAGTACATGTATTTGGAAAGGTCTTGTCCAAGAAATGTATATGTGAAATCCCTATCTCTTTTAATTCAAAAGTTATGATCGAAATAAAAGTAATGTTAACATATTAGAAAAGTTAAACTTCAAGATCAAGGGGTCAAAAATCAGAATATATTTGAAAAGGTCTTGTCACATGTGAAATGAATGACCTGTCTCTTTTCGTTCAAAACTTATGACCAAGATGAAAGGAATGTTAAAATTTTTGAAAAGTATGTCAAACTTCAAGATCAACATGACGTGATCAAAAATCAAAGTATATTTTGAAAAGTCTTGTTACAAGTAATATACATGTAAAATATGAAGCCCTATCTTTCTCTTTAAAAGTTATAACCAAGGTTAAAGTTTTTGTGACAGACAGAGAAACTGACAAATGAATGAGATTTAATGTCTCCTCGCTTTCGCGAAAGCGGGTGACAAAAACCAGGTCCTTTCGAACGATTCCATGTTAACCGAGGTCCCCTGTCGAAGAATGAGCAGTAACGAAAAAGATCCCTCATTGTAAATGGACCATATGCCAATTACATGTCTAAATTTGCAGTCTTTCCCCAACAAGTAATGGAAACCAAATTTTATTTAAAATTAGTATTATTACATTGTGTTAGGTCCTTGCACTAAAATGTTGGCTGTGGATAATTTAAAAGCGAAATGTTTTTTTTTAGAATACACTTATAACATGGTTATCTGCAACTCTTGCTGAAAATAAAGCGTATAACAGAACACGCCAGTTTGTCTGAAGACCCCCACATGAACCTGGTAATAAATTGTTACAGCAGAATGCTAATATTTCAAACTAATTTGTAGCACACACACGTATCACATCTCCGATATCAATCTGCCCTAATATTGTAGATACAAATCTTGACACAAACACACTCGAGATGATTCAATGAAATAAAAGAAAGAGGTCCTTGGCCAAGGAGTCTCATTAGCCCTGTTATTCTTCAAAATAGATTTTAAAAAGGGGGTTGACGTGGCATTCTATACATAGAGGTTGATACAAGATGTGGGTACACATTGCGACCTCTATGTATAGAGAATGTCTGTCAATCTCCCTTGCAGAGTATGTCCCCCGCGTGGTGCAGTGGTTAGAGCGTTTCCTCTAGAGTCGTTGTGTAAAAAGTTGATTCTTGCGTCGCGGGTTCAAATCCCCTCTAGTAGAGCGCTCGCTCCGTGATCGGGAGGTCATGAGTTCGAATCTCGGCCGCGACTGACCTAAGTCGATAAAAAATGGGTAGCAACTATTCCTTCGCCATGCGTTCGGCACTTCGAAGTGAAAGTTGTGGGTCCTTCGGATGAGACCTTAAAAACCGAGGCCCCGTGTCACGGTAAGTGTGGCACGATAAAGATCCCTCACTGTTCAATGGCCCTGATGCCGAGTAAAGGTCAAAATTTGAAGCCCTTCACCGGTATATGGTGACGTCTCTGTATGAGTGAAAAATTCTCGAATGGGACGTAAAACAACATACAATCAATCAATCAAATCCCTCTGCGGGACGTGGAGACCAGTCCATCAGACGAGACAATATAATGCGAGGTTCTGTGTCGCAATGGGTATTGACACGAAAAAGATCCCTCACTACTCAATGGTCCTGAGTGGATTGCCGAGTATAGCCCTCAACCAGTGGTGGCGTCTCAATATAACATCTTGCCAAATTAAGGGTTTCTGATCCACATAAACCTTTGACCTAATAGACTAGGATTGTTAGGGTTTCCTATGGCGCCATCTAACGAGATTACTCATTTTGAATAAAGAGTCAAAATCGGAAAGCAAATCAAAGGCTTGTGTATTGAATCAAGTGTAGCATGTACTGTCTGCTTAAGGAGCTCGACATTTGACTAGCTGATGATGTCGAAATTCCTTAACATCTCCACGACATCACACCTCGTATATATCACTGATAGTAGCAAAGCAAGAATCATATAATTTGTTATGGAAGGGGAATATAACACAAGTTTAGATCCCATCACTGCCTTGGTTAAATCTGGACGCTGATTATCTCACTCGTATCGTTTGTTCTGCTGGATATCTTGTCCACTTCTGTACATAAACACACAATAAAATATTTTCCAATGTATTCACGTTAAGTGAAGCGCATGTAACGAAGATATACAAAACATGCAATAAGAGTTGTCCACATTTATTCAACGTATGTTAATCCATCGAACCATTTTCTGAAAGTCAAGTAAAGACTCGCTCCGTGATCGGAAGGTCGTGTGTTCGACTGACCTAAATCAAAAATAGGTAGCAACTGTTCCTTCACCAAGCGCTCGGCACTTTTTAGTAAAAGTTGCGGGTCTTTCGGATGAGACTATAAAAACCGAGGCCCCGTGTCACGGTAGGCGTTGGCACGATAAAAAAAACCCTCCCTGCTCAATGGCCCTGAGTGCCGCGTAAGGGTATAAATTTGATTGATTGATTTTGTTTAACGCCGAGTCGGCCATATTTCGGCGGTGAAAAGTTATGTTCAGGATTGAAAGATATTTTGGGTTTCTGACTTTAAAAATATGTAAACAGTTTAATTTATAATAATAAAAATTGCTATTTAAAATACATTTATATCTAAATCTTACTATAAAAATCAGTTTCTTACAAGTATTGTAAAATTGTACTTGGACTTATATTTGTAAAAAGATCATGCATTGTTTGCACATTTTTAAAAAGTTTATTTCTAACAGGTGAGAAATCAGAACATTCTAAAAGAATATGGTTTATAGATATTGCACAGTCACAAGATATGCATTCGGGTTGATGTTCCCCGTTTAATAAATATGAATGAGTAAATCTTGAATGTCCAATACGTAGTCTTGATATAATGACTTCGTCCTGGCGTTTCAGGCCAAAATCAAATGACTGATTGATTTTGTTTTGTGTTGCATAAAGTTTATTTATCACAAAAATCCCAAAATATTTGCAAAAGTGAATTTCTGTAAGTTTTTACTAAAGATTTCAGATCAGTGTAAGGAATTTTAAAGTGTACAATTTCATATTGAAGGGCTTTTTTTGCTGCACTATCAGCCTTCGTGTTTCAGGAGATACCAATATGACTTGGGATCCAACAAAATTCAACAACTTAACCCTCTTTAATGAAGTCATAGTACTTGATCAATATATCCAAAATGTATGGGTGGTCAAAGTTCATATTGTTTATGGATTGTAAGCAGGAGAGCGAGTCTGAAAAAATTGTAAAATAATTCTCACTAGTTGTTTGAATATATTCAAATGCAAGTTGTGTTGTGTTGCCTTTGCTTCAGCTGTAAAAATTGTTGCTTCATTAGGAAGTCGTGTAGAAAACACATCATCTTTAACCACTGCAGCGGCTGCAACTTTGTTTTTGTCTTTTTGAACCATCTGTATAAATTTCAATAGTCGAATGTTTAAATTATTTTATTTCAGCTAATTTCTACTTGAAAACGATGGAATTTTTTTTCTGACTTAGTGAATTCTGTTAAAGAAGTATTTATATCTGGTTTAATTAATTTCCATGGCGGTATTTCAGAATTAGTAGTAGGTTTAACGATATCCAACGGTAGGTCTGAATCTCTTATTTGATTTTTATATCTTAAACCAATTGATTTGATGCATTTTTTCTTTTTATTATATAACTCTTCATGCTCCGGATGAAACACAGTCAAATGCAGGGTTATCGGTATTTGCTTTTAATTTTATTAAAAATTGTAAAGTTAGCTAATTCGTCTTTAGTCGAGAGGTGGTTCGTTTCCTTCCACATATAAATTTGGAGCCCTTCACCAGTATAGGGTGACGTCTCTCTGAGTGAAAAATTATTTCATTAAAATACATTAAACAACATCCAATCAATCAATCAAGTAAAGAAATCGCAATAATACGTAACTATCTACGCGTACATTTATCTTTTCAACTATGTAAAAGACTGATTGATTGCATGTATGCTATTTAACGTGCCATTCGAGAATTTTTACTCATATAGTAAATATACTCCATGGCACTTGATCTTTAGATTTCCTCATTTTCACTGTTCCTGATTTGTAATGTTTGAATGGACTTTTGTTAAATACTGTTCGTTATCTCAATATTTTATACGGTACAAAATACGGGTAAAGGGCTTCAAATTTAGACCGATACTCGGCACCTAGGGCCTTTGAGCAGTGAGGGTTCTTTATCCTGCCAACGCTTATCGTGACAAGGTACCGCGGCTTTTAAGGTCTCATCCGAAAGGCCCATGAGTTTTACTTCGAGTACCGGGCGCTTAGGGAAGGAACAGTCCCAACCTATATTAATGTCTTAGGTTTGACGTGGCGCGGAGAACAAGATAAGAACACGGGCCCCACGAAGCGAACGCACAATCACTAGGTTACTGTGACCAGTTAAAAACGTAAAAGAGAAGATTAATTAAACTGTACAAATTGTGAGTAGAGCAAATGAGGAAAAACACCTGAAAACAGAGGTGGGATCAAGTGGAGGAGTAAGCATCACCTGTCGACCGGTAATATCCGACGTGTGTCCCTTGTCGTGATCAGGTAAATGGAAAAAATCCGGAGACAATTCAATTTGCATAGCAAAGCAATACCCCGGGGTATAGTTTTGGTACCCACCCCTCGGAAAATTTTCATGGAATTTTTGGCGCCAATTTTGATTTCCTGTAATCAATCTATAGACTTATGATGTCAACCTGACTTCAGTAGCATTGTGACGTCATCAAAATTTAGCTAATTCTAGCAGTGTTATCTTATTCCAAATACTGGTTCAAAACTTTCATAATTATTTTTATACCCCCGCTCCGAAGGAGAGGGGGGTATACTGTTTTACCCTTGTGTGTCTGTCTGTCTGTCCGTCTGTCTGTCTGTCTGTCCGTAACAAACTTTGGTCGCAGTTTTCTCAGCAACTACTCATCAGAGGTGCTTGAAATTTTAACACACTCTTTGTTTAGGCATGCCATATGGTGGGATTCATTTTTGTACTAATCCGATGTCAACTTCCTGTTTATCCGTGCGTTTGTCCGTACCATACATAAAAAAATTTGGTCGTAGTTTTCTCAGCAACTACTCATCGCAGATGCTTGAAATTTTAGCACAATCTTTGTTTAGGCATGGCATATGGTGGCATTCATTTTTGTACGAATCCGATGTCAACTTCCTGTTTATCCGTGCGTCTGTCCGTATCACACATAACAAACTTTGGTCGCAGTTTTCTCAGCAACTACTCATCCCAGGTGCTTGAAATTTTAACACACTCTTTGTTTAGGCATGCCATATGGTGGGATACATTTTTGTACTAATCCGATGTCAACTTCCTGTTTATCCGTGCGTCTGTCCGTACCACACATAACAAACTTTTGTCGCAGTTTTCTCAGCAACTACTCATCATAGGTGCTTGAAATTTTAACACACTCTTTGTTTAGGCATGCCATATGGTGGGATTCATTTTTGTACGAATCCGATGTCAACTTCCTGTTTATCCGTGCGTCTGTCCGTACCATACATAACAAATTTTGGTCGTAGTTTTCTCAGCAACTACTCATTGCAGATGCTTGAAATTTTAGCACAATCTTTGTTTAGGCATGCCATATAATAGGATTCATTTTTGGAACAAATCCGATGTCAACTTCCTGTTTATCCGTGCGTCTGTCCGTACCATACATAATAAATTTTGGTCGTAGTTTTCTCAGCAACTACTTCGCAGATGCTTGAAATTTTTTTTTGTTTAGGCATGCCATATGTTGGGATTCAGTTTTTACAAATCCGATGTCAATTTCCTGATTATCACTGTGTTTGTCCATAACTGAACTTGTGTATTCACATCAGAGCGGGGGTATTATTAGTGAGCATTGGCTCACAGACTTCTTGTTTTTCATGTTTTTCATATGGAACTGCAGTATCAGGTAAATCCAACCCTCAGAAATTACGATATACATCAGTATAATAAAACGCTTATCCACTGGCAAGCCCTCGGGAAATAGTTCCCTGTCGCGGGTGTGATAAAAGAGCTATCCCACTCACAGCCAGTGGATAAGTGTATAATATTGTCACATAAATAAGGGAATTTGTTGATGGAAAAGTTAAAGTATCACGTTTTTAGCTTTACTGGTCAGAGACTAGAAGAGCTTATGCGATAGTAAGGTGTCCGTCATCCGTCCGTCTTTTTGTCTGTCTGTAAACATTTTTTCAAAATGCTACTCCTCCTACAGTTTTGGTCCGATTTCAATACAACTTGGCACAAAAGAAGACTATACTAAGATACATAATATAGTGCATCGGTTTTAGATTTCAATGAACGGCGTTGCTATGGTTACTAAAAATAGAATTTTTTGTGAAATTCCTTTAAAACGATTCTCCTCTTACAGTTTTGGTCTGGTTTAAATATAACTTGGCACACAAGTAGGTTACACTTAGATACATGATTTAGTGCATTGGTTTTTGATTTCAATGAATGGTGTAGCCATGGTTACTAGAAATAGAAATTTCAGTAAAATTCCTTTAATTGTCTCCTGCTACAGTTTTAGTCTGATTTCAATCTAATTTGGCACACAATTAGACTACATTACGATACATAATAGTATTTATATCGGTTTTTGATTTCATTGAATGTTGTTTGCATGGTTACTTAAAATAGAAATTTCTATGAAATACTTTGAAAATGCTACTCTTCCTACAGTTTTTGTTTAATTTCAGTATAACTTGTTACACAAGTAGACTATACATTAAGTTACTTAATTCTATTTATTGCTGCATGTTGCAAACTTTTAAATCCAAGTGCTACTTTTCCTTTGTTATATGTACAGACCAGTATAGCTAGTGTCATCGGAGATTTCTGGTTTATAAAGTTGTTTTGCCATTAATGATATTCTCTAGTTAAACATCTAAATATGAAAAATATGTGGCAGACTCTGTGGTGTCTTTTAGTTCGAGTTTACTGGGATATATCGAATCGACGCATGAATGGATGTAAGAACTGTTAATTGATAAAACGTCGTCGATATATTTGAATGTCGATTTAAAGGCCACAGCTAGTATTGTCTTCTTCTCATGTAGAAGTTTTTGAATAAATTCTGCTTCATAGGAATAAAAAACAGGTCGGCTAATAAAGGAGCACAGTTAGTACCCATCGAAATTCCAAAAGCTTGTTGAAGAGATTAACAAATGTTGTCAATGAGGAACTCTCCTTTAGCTCTGATTTACATCAAAGACGTCGTAGTATCAGTAATCAGAAATAACTGTTCTTTACTTTCAACGGGAAGATACATTGAGGTAATGTATTCAATAACTTAATCTAGGGAAAATATAATATTAAAAATATTTTTATTTTTTACAATTTCTGTTTTTCATTGTATATTCGCACTACTTTACATTACATCGAAGGGTGGAACATTCTAACTCTAACTACATTTAACTATCATGAAATTAGAAGACTTCAGTGGAAAGTGTTAAGAACATCCTTATCAAAGATTTTTATAATGATTGAATCTTAGTTCTCTGGTTTGTCTCTCCGAATTTTCTCAATCAGCGAGCTACAGTTCTGCAGCTACATCAAGCAATGGTCTTTGACAGATATGGTAGTCTGGTTCCAAGCCCCAATATTCGTCCCTTCGTTTTGAGGTCGGGTAAAAGCCGGCGCCATTACATTTTTTCAGAGGTGAAAAGTGATTGTCAATATCGACGATTTGCAAACAAACACAACACACAGACGATGTTAAGGAACCATTGCTTGAAACATCATGGTCTTATGCACGCAAACTGGACCCTGTAGGCAGTATGTTATTCTCACCAAGAACTGCTTTAGTGACTCTAATTAAAAGAGACTAAAGAGTCTACCATAAACGTTTCTTACTTTGAAGTTTTACCAAATAAAGTTTTCCATAATTAACTCCCTTGTTTATGTAGAAATATTCCACGACCACCTGCACATGGTGTATATGTCTCCCTATTTATTCGGTTCGTGTGTAAATCAATTTTTAAAACCTACGCAGACTACTGATAAATAGAGGGATGTTACAGGGCTTTCAGCAATCTTGTTTTTACAGGGGGATCAACAATCTGTTTAAAATCGGCATTTCTCAAATTTTATAGTAGTAATAATGACGTTATTTGCAAATTTAACCTATCATTGGATTGTATTTTGATTATACCTGTTAAGCCATAGTTATTATATCGATGTTGATTACAGATTGTTCGGTTTATCCGTTCGATATAGGGTTCACGGCGGGTGTCTTCGATCACAAGTGGCTGCTTACTCTACCTAAGCACCAGATCCTAACTCTGGTGTTTCCAGAGATCTGTGTTTTTACCCTTTTCGCGGTTCGTATTGTTTTACCATTTCTGGATGTACGGATAAGTCTCGGAAAGTCAATTTTGCATTTAAAAAAAAGGAGGGGATGGAAAGATTCATAAATGAAAAAAATATTTTTATCAGAGTTGATGATCAAACATTTTTGTCAGAATTGATGATCAAACAGGGATTGTTATAGTGACCGGTGACTTAACTTCGCTTTGAATTTTATTTAACCAATTTGACAGACTTCCCACTCCCATTAAAAATCATTGGATTATAATTGGAGTGGGGAGTTTGTACCTTGATTTATTGGATCACAGAGTTACTAAGTACTGTTTACAGGGATATTTTATCGCCCTTTCACACTTGCAAACAATTTTGCCCCGTTTTAAATTCGCCCAGTCACAGATCTGTTTAAGAAATTTTACCGTCTTTGAATTCGCCCCGTCTTTATTTCGCCCACTTGTGTGTAGGGCGAAAGGGACGAAAATAAAACGGAGGCAAAAATTTCCCTGTAAACAGTATTACTAAGCCTATATAACTCCAAGAGTAAGAAATGAGCTACTTTCGTGAAGTAATGTCATAACTGTCATTGTATTGAACATTATCGGATTTTGTTTGTCAGAAAGGTTTGAGGATTATTCAACATTAAGGATTTTTACTTTTCGAAATAGGACCATAAATTTCCTCTCAGGAGGTCCCATCTGCACTTTATGACGAGCAATTCTCTGGCTTTTTCTTTTTTTAGCACAGCTCTCTTAATAATTTTATTTCATCTAGGAGCTTGGCAAAATTACAAAACCACACAAAAATATCCACGTAAAAATTTGAAATAATGAAACAGCATTCCTGAAATACATATGTATATTTAATAATTATTTATGCTTGCTTTTATTTTAGGTAGCAAGTTATTTTTGTCCCATTAAAAATTTAAATATAAAATAAAAATCAGTATCCTTTTATGTTGTGAATACACTCTGGACATGTATAGTTATTAGCCTTTTTTGATTAAGATTTACCATAATTTACATGTAGGTAATGTAGTTTTGTCACAGACATATTGAATTTTCTCGTTAAATACTGTCGGGACAATAAAAATATTGCTGTTTGGCATGAACATTGAATTTTAGACCAAAATATAAAAATGGAGTTATAAATAGGACACAGCATTGAATTCTATTTATTAATTGATCATACAGCTATACTCTACTGTTTCATGAAATGAAAAAAATGAAATATGCACTACCGATCGGTCAGACCTCAATTCTATTCTATAATATTTAACCAAAAGAAAGAAAATAACCGTAAGGTCAAAACAATCCCTTCAAACATATAAAACATTTGATACAAGTCCACAGTTTATATTTCATTTTATATTTTTGAGCAATACTGTTTATAATGCTGTGATGTACATGTAGTGAGTTTATTTGCACCAAAATCTATCAAATTAAATCTAACTCCATATAGAAATTCATAGCAGAAAAAACATAGGATGACCACTGCCTGGAATTCTGAAAGCCAAAGGGTTCAAACCTCGTTATATGTGCACCTGTAAGGCTTAATAGTTACTGTAGATTTGTAAATTGTTCTGTATGTAATGATACTTCTTATGTTTAACACTGTATATTTTTTTAAAATACTTAAAAAATCATTTTGTTTGAAAAATATATAGAATGAAAAGAGGTATCAGACTTACATTTCGAGCCGCATTACAATATGTTGTAACAGTTTCGCGTGTAAATGTATTGGCATGGAACGATCACGTGCGTGAAGGTTTCATTGTGATTTCACGTCACAGTGGCTATAAGAAGTAGACAATAAGGCAATTGTTAGGTCTTTCCCGTATGAATATCGTTTTACCTATATATTTAAATTAAATGACGAAAAAAAAAACGGCTTAATATCGACACAAAAAAATCACTTGGACTTATCCGGGGAATATCATAAACTGAACTTTATTTTGAATTTTCAGAAATCAAATTCCATATTAACGAAAGGGGAACTTCACTAGATTTGTCCAACTTTTTAGAAAATGTTGGCGAGGAGGTAAAAAGCAATTGTATTTATTTCATACCATGTAGCACCATTAAGCAGTATTGTAAATAATACTTGTAATATAAAACTGTTAAGTTATATTGTATAAGTAAATCAACTTTAACCGATTTTAATTCCCAATTACATTTATTAAAAAACAAAACATTTGGCCAATGCCTTCAAAGGTAGGCTTATATATATCAACTTTTCTGGATAGTGACTTGACTCTACTACATCGAGTTCCCAATCATCCGTCAACCATTCATAATGTAGCTATCAAGACAAATAAGTCTGTGATTTAACGTTAGCTGTCATTTAATCCTGTAACTTAATGGCTCTTACTGCCTAAATCATCGGTAATACCAAGACGTTGTAGTAGGCATTTGTTTTATTAGATACTGGGTTTAGAGCTCCATCACTCATTTAACAACGCACATTTCATTTTACATAAATTATTTTAGAGGACTTGTGTATGAACATAAAGTCAATGTCCCCTCCGGCTAAAACAATGTACGAAACATTTTTACAAAAATGGAGAGGAACGTTATAATTGTCTTTTTGTTTTTCATACACACAACACATTGTCATTGAACAGCACATTCTACTTTCATCAATAATAATGGCAATTTTGCAGCAGTAGCCATACCTAGCTATAACACGTATTATGCAAAAATCTTCTCTTTGCGTCCTATTTCGAAACGAAACAACATGAATCTACAATGTAGTCACATAACTTCATTGTTATATTTAAAGAAAGGTAAATAAATTTAAAAAAAAATACATAAGTCCACAAATATTTCATATTTGGGTTAGCTGAAAAGTGTCAAAACAAATATACTCGATAACAGGTACATGTACATACAAGATACCTCTGCACATTCAAACAGAGAATTATATAGCTTTATATTGATTCAGCATTAGTGCATTTGATAAAGAACAACACTTTAAAACAAACGATTTGCCATGCAAAATTAACAGTACGAGTATCACAGTAAACCGACATTTCCTGCAAAGACTTTTAAGAGATGATATTAAACACTTTATTAAACTGCAGAGATAGCTGGTTTTGCATTATCCTGTGTTTTTTCATGTGAACTCTTTCCGCGGGATTGTACTCTTGTTGCAGCTGTGGTACCGCGTGATTGTAGGTGCGTTCTCACAGATCCACGAGATTCTGGAGGATGAAATTCTGGATCATAGTGCGACAAACGATTTACAACCTCCTGAACATCATTTTCATTGTATTTTTTTGCTTCCTTAGTCCAACTTGGCTCTGGTGAAGGCATCGGGAAGCCACGTGACTCCGGAACTCTGTATTTCTCGTAGGTCGACAATCTTTTTACAATAGTACTCACCTCTTTAGGGGTATATGGAAGATATGACGTTATTGGTAGATTCTTTTTTATCGGTGGAAAGAAAGGTCTCTCATGAAACACATTATCTGATCTTGCAGCGTAAGTTGGATCATTTGAAGGGTTTCGAACATGGCGACGAATGCGCAAATCCGCTTTGGGCCTTTGCGTTTCGTGAATACGTTTTTGCTTCTTCAGCACTTTTTTGGCGATTTTTCGCTGGGAGTTGTCATAAACGTCCTTAGGTAGAAACTTTCGAGAGACATTTTCATATATAGTATTATACATCCCAACCTCACTTTTACAAGGAGTTACAGTTTTGTAATGCATTAAAGGAGCATAGCTTGACCATCCAATTGGCGCGCAGGTCAACATTATTTCTATTAATTGGTACCTTAAAAATGATTGAAAAATTAATTTCTTCTTGATCAGAACACTGTATTCCCTCAATATATCAGAGCTATTAACAATTTTAATCCTTGTAAAACCTTGAATTGCGGTAGGCCTGATTACGCAGTCATATTAAATTGCGAATGGAAAATTGCATGGGAGTGTGAGCCGGGTTTAACTTTTGTGTGAACCTGATAAATGTTGGCACGGGTATACACAGCTGGCAAATCGTGCAATCAGAATGTTTACACTATTCCGATATCAGACTGCATTCGTCTTAAAAAGCAGATAACAGATTTTGTAACAAATATTTTCTTAATAATTACTTACTGCTCCTTCGATCCATATTTTCCACTTTACAAAATCATAAGCGAAGTAATACAAAACTATACTATGTGGGAAAGGACATGTACAATCGTTAATAGGTATAGGCAAAAAATGGTATACATGCACATGTATCTAGATATGAAATGTACAGTGTACTTTTAACTATTTCCTTCATAGATTTTGTACTTTTCTGTATATGATTGAGTTGTATGTCCCAGCAAATATCTATCACTCACACAGAGACGTCGGTTTGTTCTTCTATTCTTTCTATTTTCAGGTAATAACCAATAAGCTATAAATATATTATACGTAGCTCATAAGAAGAGAGGGAACATATATATATATAGAGAGAGAGAGAGAGAGAGAGAGAGAGAGAGAGAGAGGATATTCAATGTTTTGTAGATGGTTTGCACTCCAACCCTGATTAAAATCAGATCTTTGTTACGCTCCGAAATTCTGATGGTCGCTGTACAGAGACCATCAGAATTAGCTAACAAAGGTCTGATTTTAATCAGATTGCTTTGCACTCGTGAAAATATCAAAAAATCCTATCCCACTCGTGAAATAAATTCCATATTCATATAGAAAACATTGAATTTTCTGTTTATTACATTTTCTTAGATTTTCACTTTGCCCCTCTATTTTCGTAACACAGTGTCATAGGCTGTGACGTTAAGCGATTGCGAGATTGAAAAACGTTGTAAACATAGATTTTTAACGGCATATTCGGAAAAACTCTCAATATAACTATTTGTCTCTGTCAGAATGGCTTATTAACTCTATCTTATAACAGGTCAGGGATTTTTTTTTTAAACTCTTCGTGAAGGGAAGGAAAATCGTAAGTTTTGTCGCACTTCTGATATTCGCACACTGTGAGAATACCATTTTGATATGATTCAGTAAATAAATTACAGTATTTCACTGTTGAAAATGTTCATATATATATATATATATATATATATATATATATATATATATATATATATATATATATATATATATATATATATATATATTCAATATCGGTGACATATCCTTATCAATTGCAAATATTTTAGATTATTATTCTCTCGCGAACAAGATAATTTCTTCTAAAGATATTTTCAAGATCACTTAATTCTTTAACATTTTAATTTACAAAAAATTCTTTTTATCTTATATTTTGATAGATAATTGTATATTCTTTAAATTTACGTGTGATTGACACTGTTAAACAAGTCGAAATTCAATTTACATTTCATTCATATTACATACTGTTCATTTTATTTATTTATTTTTTCTTAATATTTAAATCATGATTCGATAGCCTTTTTTTTAAAATGATTTTTTTTATTTTTAATAACCAAAAAAAAAAAAAGTTTGTTGAAATAGTATTGCAAACATTTACGTCATGAAGGCGTGTTTCCTTCACCTGATAACTGTATACAACAATTAGTGCGATTGGTGTTTTTTGAGTCCCTAGTAGATATTCAATGAATGATATTCACTGGACACAGACACTTAGTCTCACTGGACATAGGCAAAGGCATTTAGTGACACTCATTGGACATCGGCATTCAGCGACACTCACTGGACACAGACATTCAGTGACACTCACTCGACACAGACATTTAGTGACACTCACTGGACACAGACATTCAATTACACTCACTGGACACAGACATTCAGTGACACACACTGGGGACAAACTGTAGGAAAATTAGCATTTTGAAAGTATTTCACAGATATATCAATTTTTAGTCACCATCGTTCATCAAAATCATAAACCGATAAAAAGAATCGTATATCTAAGTGTAGTCTACTTGTGTGCCGAGTTGATTTGAAATCTAATCAAAACTGTAAGAGGAGTATCTTTTCAAAAGTTTTTCACAGAAATTTCTATTTTAGTAACCATGGCAACACTGTTTATAGAAATCAAAAATCGGTAAAAAGAATTATGCATCTAAGTGTAGTATACTTGTGTGCCATGTTGTATTAAAATCTAATCAAAACTGTAAGAGGAGTAGCGCTTTAAAAGTATTTCACAGAAATGTCTATATTTAGTAACCATGGCAACACCGTTTATCGAAATCAAAAACCGATAAATAGAATTTCTTCGTGTAGTCTACTTGTGTGCGAAGTTATATTGCAATAAGATTAAAACTATAGGAAAAGTAGCATTTTGAAAGTATTTCAAAGAAATTTGCGCAATGTGTGGCAGAAGAACAGACGGAAGACAAACACTACATGTCTCAGCCATATTCATGGCAGGACATAAAAATCAATAAAATACAAATAATTGGACTATTCATTGATGTTGAAATAGAAATGCTGTGTATCACAACGATAATAATTTCGATCAGTACTGCACTTTTTAGCTCACCTTAGCCGAAGGCTCAAGTGAGCTTTTCTGATCACATTTTATCCGGCGTCCGTCGTCCGTCTGTAAACTTTTCACATTTTCGACTTCTTCTCAAGAACCAATGGACCAATTTTAACCAAACTTTCCACAAAGTATCCTTAGGTAAAGGAGATTTTAGTTTGTTCAAATGAAGGGCCACCCTCTTCCAAGGGGAGATAATTACAAAATCTGTGAAAATTAATGGCATCTTTAAAAATCTTCTCAAGAACCACTGAGCCAGGAATGATGAAACTTATGTGGAAACATCCTCAGGCAATGTAGATTCAAGTTTGTTCAAATCATGACCCCGGGGGTAGGGTGGGGCCACAATGAGCGATCAAAGTTTTACATAGAAATATATAGGAAAAAAATTTTAAATGTCTTCTTTTGATGAATAGCAAAGCATATTTAAGTGGAAGCATCCACAGGTAGTGTAGATTTAAGTTTGTTCAAATCATGACCCCCGGGGGTAGGATGGGGCCACAATGGGCAATCAAAGTTTTACATAGGAATATATAGGGAAAATCTTTAAAAATCTTCTCCTCAAGAACGGCAAAGCCATGATTGGTCATATTTATATGGAAGCATCCTCAGAAAGAGTAGATTCAAGTTTGTTCAAATCATGACCCCCAGGGGTAGGGTGGGGCTACAATGGACAAGTTTTATATACATGTAGGAATATATAGGAAAAATCTCTTAAATATCTTTTTCAGAAGAACAACAAAGCCACTATTGGTCATATTTAAATGGAAGTATCCTCGGGAAGTGTACATTCAAGTTTGTGCAAATCACGACCCCCGGGGGTAGGGTGGGACCACAATGAAAGTTCAAACATATAGGAAAAAAAGTCACAGTTAATCAAAGAAATATGTTAGCATCCTTAGTTTTTGTTCAAATCATACCCCCATCCCATCCCCCTTTTAGGTGTAGGTCGGGACCACTTATGCATTTAAACTTTTCAATACTGAACTGATTTTTTGGTTTTATCCTAGCCACAGTGCTCAGGTGAGCGATGTGGTCCATGGGCCTCTTGTTTGAAATTTTATCTCATTTAGTTATGATCTCTGCATTTTGATCCTCCCACAAAAAACAGTTAAGTACAAACATCAAATATAAGTTAATGTCACTGTCCATCATCCTCATTATCTCCCTCCAATTCCTCTTCCTCCAAATCAGATATTGGTATTCCAAGTTTAAGACTGGCGATTCGCAGTTGTTAAAACACTAAGTTTGAACATGTTCTTGTCAAACTTAAATGGCGTTTTACTGACCTTGTTTGACTTTGAAAGTTCTCTGCCTGGAACCTAATTTCATATGTTCATCTGTTCCAAGGCATTTACCAAGGTAATCAGATCAGTTTTGTCGTCTCTTTTCTTATGTTTGGTTCCTTTCTCTTTTATTTTCAAGGCTCTGTCAAAGTTGGCTGATATATCAATGATAACAGGGACTGCCTTTGATATGGTCACTATGGCATACTCAGTCTTATTTGCACCTAACCCCTTTATTAGATCTTTCAATACTCTGATTTCATTTTCTTTCTGCATGTCTGCAGCTTATAATTCTTTCCTTTGCCTCCTTTTGGGTTCACACAAGATGATAAGCGTACACACATGGAAAGTATTGGCGAGAGCATCACTTCACTTTTAAGAATATAGTCAATGCACTCGACAAAGTATTTGGATAGAGCACTGTGACTGTAAAAAAAAAGGTATCATCACAATTTCACATCACATTTGTGCGATAAATGTATGTCTCCTTTGATTGTGTCTTTGAAGTTCAGTACGACATAATACCACTGAATAAAACCTCGCACACAGTTGTTTCAAGTCATCTGTTGGAGCAATATTCATGTTGATAACTCCGTATGCAGTTGGTAAGCATACTCTCCAGCCAGTTCTTGTACAGATGTTCTCTTTGGGAGTTGAGAAGACATAACTTTTGTTATTTTTACATAATGGAAATGTTAGAGTATTATTTCCATCATTTTTGTTACCGGATACATTCACTTTCTGCTCTGTAGCTGAAAACCGATACCTCTAACTCCACTGTCTTAACATTCACAGTGTCATCCTGCATTGAAAAATAGTTCAGAATAATGATGCTAGTGATTCATTAATTAAACTGGAAATACTAGTAAAACTTGAACAAAGATTATATACACCAAGCTGAAACTGAGCTAAACTACAGTCAAGTATCTCCTCCATGGAGACATAAAAAATTCCTCTTTTGGTTTGTTCTGTTTTTTCATCAATGAATGTTTAGGACTATCTTCTATCAGTATGATTTCCATTTTGAACAATTTCATGGCGAGAACTAGAAGGTATGCTTTATCTATCAAGAGGACAAACTTTTCATGTGCCTGGCATTGCACAAAATTCTTTACATTGACATACGTTTGCTTCTAATTTGTGCTAGCTTATTACTCAGCTGTGACATAAGTATGCTTTTATTTTATGTCAACTACAATACTTTACGTACATGTACATATATTACTTGAAATATTTTATACTCTTTAAAATTTAATAAACAAGATGTGTTTGTGAAACACTGATGCCCCCGTACTGCAGCTTATGGCGAAGGTTTAAGTTTTTCAAATGCAAGTCAAACTCCAGGTCAAGAGATCAAAAATATTGGTACCCAAAGAAAGGTCTTGTCTCGAGTAATATACCTGTGAAATTTGAAAGCCCTAGCACCAACTGTTCAAAAATTATGGCGAAGGTTAAAGTTTTTTTAAAAGTAAGTAAAACGTCAAGGTCAAATGGGGCCCAAAGGGAAGGTCTTGTCACAAGTTGTTCGTGAAATGTGAAAGCCTTAGAACCAAACGTTCACATGTTATGGCCACGGTTAAAGTTTTTTAAAAGTAGAAAAAAACTCCAAGGTCAAGGTCAATCCCAAAATTGTTGGTATCCAAAGGAAAGTCTTGTCCAAAGGAATGCACATGTGAAGTATGAAAGCCCTAGCCCCAAATGTTTAAAAGTTATGGCCAAGATTAAAGTTTTTCAAAAGTAGGTCAAACTCCAAGGTCAAAGGGTCAAAATTGTTGGTATCTAAAGAAAGGTCTTGTCACAAGGATTACATAGGTGTAGTATGAAAGCCCTAGCACCAGTCGTTCAAAAGTTATGGCCAAGGTTAAAGTGTTTTAAAAGTCGGCCAAACTCCTAGGTCGAGGTCAACGGGTCAAAAGTGGTTGGTATCCAAAGGAAGGTCTTGTCACAAGGAATAGATATCTTAAAAATGAAAGCCTTAGAACCAACCGTTTTAAAGGTATGGCCAAGGTTAAAGTTTTTTCAAAAGTAGGTCAAACTCAAAGGTCAAGGTCAAAATTGTTGGCATCCAAAGGAAGTTCTTGGTACAAGAAATACACATGTAAAGTTTCAAACCCCAAGCACCAACTATTCAAAAGTTATGGCCAAGATTAAAGTCTCACAAAATTTCGCAAAAGTGGGTCAAGCTCCAAGGTCAAATATGATGGTACCCAGAGATAGGTCTGGTCACAAAGAATACACATGTGAAATATGAAAGTCACAGCTTCAACCCATCAAAAGTTATGGGCAAGGTTAGTTTTTGCGGACAAACAGACGGACGGATAGGGCAAAAACTATATACCCCCGAATCTTCGATACGGGGGCATAAAAGAGATTCTTTAGTTATGTCCCAAGTTGATAAAATAAAAGTGAAAGTATTTTTTTTTTTTTATTTACTTTGCTTAAGATTATTACAAGTATAGGCCTAAAAATAAGACAATTTAAAAGTCCTTTTTTCACATTATTATCACTTTCACTCACAGACACTTACTAGCTTACATACTAACTCCTTCTTTAGATGATAATAATAATGGCAAAATGGTCGAAAAAGATCTATGATACATATATATAATCACAACTTAACTTGACATATATATTTACTACTCTATGTTGATTTGTAGACACATCTCTAAATATGATAACAAACAATGTAACAATTTAAAGCTGATTGAAATATGTTTTTCCACATGGCTCACTCTTTTTCAAATTTTTCTATGTGGAAATTTTTAATAGCTATACATTTTTCAATGTATATTATTATATTTTAATTTGACTCAATAGCCCAAAAGATTTGGAATTTTACCTTGCATTAAACATGTAGAAATGTATTGTTTTGTATAATTATAATACTATAAACTTTTTGACTTTGTTGTTATATGTCATTGGTAGTTCACCTAAACTAATATTTTCAACATTAAAACCAACTCTCTTGTTAATTGTCTGTAAACATGTAAACTGACGTTGGTCCACAAAGAGAAAACTTTTCCACAACCAATGAAAACATGCTGAGTAGATTCTACGTCTTGTTCACAAAAAGTACAATTGTCCGAATTCTTAATCTTAAATTTTTTTAAAGTAAAAATTAAATAATGTTTAAGTTATAAATTAAAACCTTAACCTTACACTAGTGAAAATCCAACTGTGACATGAATGTATTCTAATATGTGTAATATTTGGTGAAAGTTTTTGTCTACCTATGCAATGCTGTCCTTGAAGGTTTGAACAATAATTTCGTTTCAATTTGAGGAAATTCGAACTAAATTTCGATATGGAATAACCGAAAATAAAACACATTGAAATTAAAGTTTAAAAGTTTGATAATGGCTTGACATATGGATTTAGAGAATAAAAACATTCTAAATGCCCTCAATTCACGTTTGACGAAGCAAATTACCATGACGACTGGTCGCCCGCATGGCGCAGTGGTTAGAGCGTCGCTCTAGAGTCGCGGAGTAAGGAGTTGATCCTTACGTCGCGGGTTCGAATCCGACTGTGGGACGTGGAGACCAGTCCTTCGGATGAGACCGTATAAACCGAGGTCCCGTGTCGCAGTAGGGCTGGCACGAAAAAGATCCCTCACTGCTCAATGGCCCTGAGTGCCGAGTATAGGTCAGAATTTGTAGCCCTCCACCGGCAAGTTAAAATAATTAGTCACCTACCGGTGAAACCGGAGGGGACTATAGGTTTCCTCTGAGTCTGTCCGTCCGTCTGTCTGTCTGTCCCTCTGTCTGTCCCACTTGGTTTTCCGCACTTTTTTCCTAAACGCTTGCAGATATTGAGCTGATTTTTGGTATGTGAATGTATCTTGCAGAGTTACAGAAGTTTGCATTTCGTTCCGCTTCATTGATTTTTGACGGAATTACGGCCTTTTCAATTTTTACGGGTTTTCCGCAATTTTCTTCTAAAGGCTTATAGATATTGAGCTGATTTTTGGTATGTGGCTTTACCTTGATTAGTTATAAAACAAGTTTGCATTTCGTCCCGCTTCATTAATTTCTGACGGAATTATGGCATTTTCAATTCTTAACGGGAACCAGATTACACTTGCCGGTAGGGGACTAGTATTGCTAATGCAATACTCTCAGAATGCTTGTTTTATTTATCTCTGGTGGCATATTAAATGACTGTTACGTTAAGTTCTAAGTAAACTCATTGAATTCACCTTAATTAATACCTACCAACAATGTTATACATCGAACTGCAGTATGTAAAAAACTTTTTTTAGCGTCGTTGAGAAACGAGGCTGAAAGTAGTTCCTTACCCATTCAGTGGATGCTATCGTATTACGTCCGAGGTTATTGTCGAGTGCGCGAGACATCCGAGTAATTCCGAGTGGTCTTCTGAAGTTGAAGTTGATGTATTACATTACAATTTGGTACTTAAAGTACATTTGAATTTAAATATTATTTCGTTTAAGCGCCATCAGTTAGAGATAATTAGGTGTACTGTTAGAGAATTACTCAAGTTTGACCGTGCTCCGTAACCCTATTTTGGCAGTTTGAAATTTTAAATAATTTGGATGATTATCAATGAAATATATGGAGATAACGAACAAAATAGGTGCAGAGCAAACACGGACCTCCAAAACATCAGAGGTGGGATCAGATGCCATGGACGAGTGAGCATCCCCTGCCGACCAGTCACACCCGCCGTGTGCTCGTTGTCATGATTGTACGTACGTAGAGCATGCTCTTGCGTATCGAATCAACTGAGAGATATAAACCCCGTGTAGGTGATGAAGGTATATTGCTGTATAAGTAAGGTAAGTTGACGATTGAAAAGTTAAAGTCATCACGTTTATCATAAACCTTGGTTGTTAGATTACCATTAACTTCTTTTTCAAGTAAAATGTCCAAATATGAAACAGCTCACCGGGAAATATCGTATTGAAATAAGAATGGAAATAACCATTGTTAATTGACACTACGTCGTCGATATATCTAAATGTCGAGTTGAAGGCCACAGCAAGTGTTTTCTTCTTTTCACGTATAAGATTTTGGACAAATTCTGCTTCATATGAATACAAAAATAAAGGTCTGCTCATAACGGGGCGCAATTGGAACCCATGGGAATTCCAAGAGATTGTTTGAAGACCTGGTCTCCAAAAACCACATAGATATTGTCAATCAGAAACTCAAGCATCTTTTTAATGTCAACTTCAGAGTACTTGTGTGTACAATCAGAATGTTTTTTAACAAAATAATTTTGCAAATGACCAATGACAAGATAAGTAAAGAGATGGGTACGTTAAGACCGATTTACAGCCCTATAAAATCGGCAAAAATTAAACGCACGATTACATTCTATCAATTGTATCAATTAACTGTTAAGGTTTCCCTGTGTGTAAAATAGGAGTAAATTTTTCTCAACTCACGTGCCCTTTCATTTATATAACGTTCAAAACCGGTCTAATATTCCGGAATTCCCCCATTTTGGACGTTTTCCCCCTCTTCAAGTCTATATTTCGATATGGCCGCATCCGAGTATGTATGTGAAACTTTGTAGAAAGAACAAATACACTATGATTTTTAATATTAAAGACAAAAAAATAACCTTACAAACCTGCGGCCACATCCGTTTTTACAAAAAATTGAAGTAAAAAATGCTGCATTTTTGGATAGACGTCACCTTTTCTCCACAATAAAATCTATATTCTTAAAGAAATAAATGTTTAATTCTATATCTGAAGGCTTAATTATTTTTATTGTCTTTTAAATTCAACTTTGAAAAAAAAAAATTTAATACAATTATTTATGCAAATGAAAACCATATAAACCTTTCTCAGTGAAATTTACTATGGGACATTACATGTAAATTAGTGACGCAATGCATTGAAAAAAATGACGTCACAAAGAGCAGTAATGTTGAATATAAGTACTTGAAAGAAATTCTTTAGTCTTCGCAACTATGATAAATATTCAATCAATATTTACAGCGTGAAAAAGTAATTTAACGACAGTAAGTTGAGTTGGTTCAGACAATCAATTTACATTTAACACTACATGTACCTCCAATTAAAACCGCGTCTCCTTCATAGTGGACATTGACTTTATTTGACTTCAAGAAAAGATTATTTTTAACATAACATTTTTATTGAAAATCATCAGCTTTCTTAAGTATGTTTTATTCGTTTTCAATTTATATATGTCTGGGATTCATGAATGTCAAAAGACAATAGCTAATGATTGGGGCGGGGAAAGGGCGAGGTAGATGGGAAGTCTGGCGTATAGCAGTCACCATTTGAACATTTCTTTTCAAAACTTGTTCTCCTTGTCACTGTATTGTTGTAGATTTTTATTTGACAAAATTAATTATGTCAGAAAGGATTCTAGTGTTTTATCGTAGAATCAGGAAGTGTTTTATATATTACTAAACACTTCTAAATCTGCCACTGCCGACCTACATCTAGTTATTGAATGTCAGCAGCTGGGAATGGAAAAGTTCTTACATGTATTTACACTTATTAATTATATATACATTTATCATGTTGATCGGAATATTGACATCAGTTTTCATCTTGTTTTCAAGTAAAATCGAGTTTAATTTATAATTTACATGGAATTTTAGATAATTATGTTGACCAAGTTTATAAGGCTTAAAAAAAGGTATTCAGTGGTGTACTCTTTCGGCATTTTCTACGAAAATTTAAGTGAAACATGATACAATTAACCTTTTTTATTGTCTGTAAATAAAGATTATCTGTTCCCAGTTCTGTAAGAAAAACAAACACGGTCCTGCATTACTTATGGACAAGCTCCATAATCGATGATTTAACTCGTTAATTTTTTTTTTCATAAATTGTTTTCCTAATACATTTTTAACGCATTCCAAGTCTTGAAATGAAAAAAAGAAAAAAAAATTACTCTGTATAGATATTTATCTGTATAAAAAAACGAATGTACATATTCACTACATGTACACTATTGTTAATCTTGAAGTAAGCGAGTATTTTTAAAACTAAAAAGGATTTTATCCAGATTATCCATGAAATAATAGTAATATATTTCATATAGGAAAGATGTTTAGTATTCCAATAGATGTTCATCGGGGCTGGAGGAGCGTCCTGTCCAATATCACCTCTGTGAAAACGGCCGTGCACATTATCGCTAAATTTTAAAGATTCAAAGTCCGTCTATGATGATAATCCGTTCCAGAAAAAAACAAATTAAAAGTATTTTATCGTTACTACAAGGACAAATGCACAGAATTGCGAAGGAAATGCCCCAGAGAGTTAATGTATCTAAAGGAAGTGATAAAATTATCATTGTCACCGAAATATATCAAATATCTTACCTACGGTTGTGTAACTTGTAAACATAGGGAGGAGTTCTAAAGATGAAATATATGGAGATAACGAGCAGTATTCAAGCTCAAAAGTCCATTAAACAATACAAAATAGGAGCAGAGCAAACAAGGACCTAGAAAATCTGTATCTATTTTAATGCAGTTTTTTTCTAAGTAGATGACTAGATGTATCGTCTCGCAATTCATGTCAGCAGTTTGTTAGGTATATTTTTAAAGATTTTTTTTATCAGACACTAACATGTAAATGAAACATGCGTAATCAAGCTAGTATTATAATCTGGGTATGGCAAGGATAACTCTATAAAGAAGCAATGTGACGTGGTTTGCGTATTGTTCCCACAGGTAACAAAATAACATCAGATTTCGTATAGGCTAATTTGATAACTGAACTAGAAATAAAATCTCTATGTAGCTTATAAAAAGGGACGTAAAAGTGAATTTTGATTCTTCTATGTGAGTGTTCTGTTATTCTGCATTTCGATTATTTGTATTTTGTCTCTATGTAAATAGAAGTGTGTGTGTGTGGGGGGGGGGGGGGGGGGTATTGATAATCAAGTTATACATGTACTGTAATGAGTACCAATAAAAAAAATTATATCAAGAATTTGATTTAAAACTAACTACATCCCTTTCAAATTTCCTTTGGCTCCTCACTCGACGGTGACCGTTGATCGATCTTTTACTGATCGATATCAATGCAAGTGTCTGCCTTTTCATGCTGCATTGCTTTGAAGACGACATGCGCATATTTTCATAGCTGACGTGGATAAACTCTATATGTAAATCATACACATAATATATCCTTACTTTTATAACTTATAGTTTTAAGGAATTATGCCCGTTAGAGTGTACTACAAGCTTCTGAATTCCTTCCCGAGAATTCGTGTGCATTTCTTGTCGAATTCAGTACACAGATTTAGGCATATAATTTTCGATTTTATTAATCAAATAATGAGTATGTACATGCAAAGTACTGCGTTTGTTTCTAAAATTAAATTATTAGCATTGGCTATATAAAATATTTTGTTCATCGAAAAGTGGATCTAAACAAATCGCACACCCTTTTTCTTAAGCCTTCGGAGACTCACGGTTTTTATTTGAAGCAAAATTTTTCAAGGTCTGTAAAGCAAGTTATGATAAGGCCATTCCAAGTTGTGTTTTTTTTCTATGTGCAGTGTACGCGGACGAATTGGTTTTGAGGTTATGAAATTAAAAACAAACACAAATTAAAATTGGTGAATACAAAGATTTGAAACACAAAGTTAACTCAAATTAAAATCAACACATACGAATCTCTGAAATGCATTTTACTCATTTGGATTGACATCTCTCTTTTTTAAGTGGGCTATTTTTTTTTTATTTTTTGGTGTATTTTATTTCAATAACCTAGTAGTTTAACCAAGTTTTATGGCGAGGAGAGGTCTCAAATGATAATGAGAAATTCTAGGACTCTTCTGAAAATGCTGCGTTTTTCCCCTCTTGGTTTGTGTGTTTTCTCGGATAGGAAGATAGGTTTTAGAATTTTGGATGGACGCTAAACAAAGAAAAAACTTGGAATGGCCTCATCAATCAGGACTCTTATAACCGGTCTTATCTTGTGGTTTTAACATAGAAAGTGATTGTGTGTAGGTATATTGGGGATTATTCCTGGAAAGTGTATTTTACATGAACCATGCAGTAAAGTGGATCCACTGGAATGAATAAATAACGATCTATAAAAGAAATCCTAACTTCAAAGAAAATTTTTTTTAACACAGTTTAAGACAGCTCGTAACCCCGTAATAGTGAGTAATTTATACGTTTATCCCCCCCCCCCTAAAAATTGAAAATAAATTAATAGCGCTGCCATTTGTTGTTACAAAGGGGAGTGGTGTCGATGGCTTTTTCATTGCCAAAAATCCAATTCTGAGTACTTTATATGGGACGTTCCAATTTTCTTTTTAATACTGATTCATGTATCTTTAAAAATTTTAATGTGACTTCATAGACAATGCGGAAAATGATTGAAGAAATCATTTTTACATAAAGAAATGATAAATTTGATACGAGCACAATTTTAAAAGAAGTAGTACCTTGTCTCGTCTGTATGGATGAATCAAGCTTCATTACTTGTCTCATGAAATCGTTTGTAATAAAATTATATTTTCCTTTAAATTATTATACTCATTCCAGCTATGAAAGATACATTACGATGAATTGAAATAAAAGTTCAAAATTGTTTTCTGGAACATAAGACAGGTTAAAGTAAATAGTTTCCGGTTTAGAGAACTTACAGATTTCTTTTAACGTAACGTTAAAATCAGTAACGCTGTGATGACGTTATCACGTCAAAATTTGTAATTTCTAAAGAAAACTCCCCATTTTTCGAGACGTCTGACGGAAAAACAGTTTGTGATAATTAAAAAAAATAAAATGATTTTGAAAAGACACATCGTAGGCATGTTTGTAAAAAACTGAAATCAAATTTGGAGACAGGGCCGCCCTGTTATACGTAACGTACCCAGTTCTTTACGAATTCCATTTTAATTGAAAAAGCAGCTGTCAATGATATCAAAAAGCCGGGATTTTAATTTATCGTGGGGAATGGTTGTGTATAAAGTTGAAAAGTCGTAAGTTTTTAAGCTGTTGATTTTGGTAACATCTTGTAAAGATATATTATAATTAACTCTGATTTATTGTTAAGAATGTCTACCAAATTTGGTTATAATATGACATAAGATAAAAATGATACATGTATGGCAAAGGTCTACTAAATTGTTTGAATGACCCTCGTAAATACCGAAAAAAGACGTTACTAACATTCCTAATGTCCCCGAAGCGGTGAAAAAAAAATACTCCCGCATACGTTGAAAACATTTCCATACTTTTAGCGACTCTCCCTCTTTACCAGTTGTATATGGTCTGATGTAGATGCTCGTATTGTTTAAATGGAAAGTACAATTATTATCGTTCTAACAAGAATTTATCACTGACAAGAAGTACTGGATTGCCTTTTATAACCATAATTGTCGCTAAGTATTTAGTCTATTTATAATTAATTCCATTAAAATAGTAATTACTAATCTTTATAAGAATCCTTATCACGATCTGTCCAAGGAGAGATAATTTGACTGCCTAACTTTTGTATCACTACTCAAAGAATTTTCAAACATTCTATATATTATTTTTTACATCAGGGATATTAACAAGTACCCTCTATTAAATTCATATGAAAAAGGTGAAGATTACGAACAGTGATCGATTTAAAAAAATCTACAAACAATACAAATCTGTGAACAGGGCATCAACCACGGACGCCCGGGAATTCCAGAGGTCGAATCAGGTGCGTAAGCATCCCCTTTTGACTGGACACACCCACCTTAAGCCCTATGTATTGTTCAGTTATTTATTTTCATTCCTATGTTGATTCCATATACATGTATCCCTTTAATTTGGACTCGAATTAAAGATTACCACAGTCTGACACTCTGTTTCATACTTGGATATTTGGTAACCTTACAACAAAACTTTATAATAAAAGGGGTTGACTTCAACTTTTCATTCGTCAAAGTCCATTATTTATGTAGCATTATGCCATAATGGAATCCAGCTCTCCGAGTTGATTCGTTACGCAAGAGCATCTTTTACGTACGAACACTTTCGAAAACTAGGCAAGATATCGATAAATTAGTAGATGAAACAAGGATATAAACAGTCTTATTTAAAGTCAAAATTTTGCAAAAGTTATGGTCGATACAATGACCTTGTTAGCAAATACGATCAATCATTAAGACGAATATTGATTAACGTTTATCAAACAAATTGTTAGGCCATTATTTTTACACCGATTTATCTACGGATATTTCTGTTTGCCCGATTATGACAAGGAGCACACAGCGGGAGTGACTGGTCAACAGGGGGTGCTAACTCCTACATGGCAAGTGATCCCACCTATGCTGTTTTTAGAGGTCCGTGTTTGCTCTGTTCCCAATTTGAATTGTTTCAATTGACTTTTGAGCTATATTATTGTTCGTTATCTTCATATTTATTTTATAAAACGGTCATAAAAAGATTGATTGAAATATTGGTCGTTCAGCAATAAATAGTCATTCAATTAATCTAATATTTCTCCATTAAAAAGTTAATGTAGAAAGACCGCCCACAAATTTTACATTTTTTTTCTACCGGTGACCTTGAACTTGCCCAAATGATCTCTGGTCAAAACCATGACACAACCAATTATATAAGTAATTTTATATCTAATATCAACTTCCAATACTTCTGCATTGGAGAGTTGTTAGCGGGGCACAAACTCTTCTTTTTACCAGTGTCCTTGAACTTGCTAGAATGACCTTTAATCACGGTCAAAAGCAACAATTGAGCCAAATATGAGATTCCTAATCTCAATTATACATAATATGGTCACAACAGGAACTATTCATATTAGTAAAAATGATCTTGAACTTAACCATGTTTCCTTGGGTCGAGGTCATGACACCTTTCCGTTAATAAGCAATGTTTGAAGTATGAACTTGCATGTTTGTCATTAGAAAATTATGGACAGAATTTTAACACTTTCTGTCGGTGAACTTGGGTCAGGTCATGATACATTCTCAGGGCATAAGCAATCTCTACGCCAAGTATGAGCTTCGAATACTTTTCCATAATAAAATTAATGACCTGAATTTTACACTTTCTGTCAGTGAATTTGGGGTCAGGTCATGACACACCCTCGGGTCATAAGCAATCTTTATGAGAAGTGAGCTTCCAATACCTCTCTATTACAAAGCTATGGGATGAAAGCGATTGCGTACCCCACCCCCATTAAATTTCGTTTGCAGGGTATATAAAAGATATGCACAAAGCATGTTTCATTTTTATTTTAGTTTAAAATATATGAATAAGAAAAGAATGATTGCGCCCTCTTCAAGAGCAGTTGTAATCATTAAAATATCACCCAAAAAATTAAATAAGTACTTTTTTGCGGACCAAAACCACACTGATTCAATTTTCGTCGATACAAAGTAAAGGTATTTCTTATTTATGCCACGACTTTGAATTACTGTTGGTAAGGAAATCCAGTGACGTTTCTTAGTGGTAATATCTTGGTTGGGTAACATACAGGAAGTCAAAGTAGACGAGTGTTTTGTCTTCATGTGCATGGTTTATTTATCCCAGAAAGGACAAAACTAATTAGAAAGGTGTAGAAAAACCATGTCTTCGCTATATCACCTTAGGTAATTAAATCTTTATTTCAGTCCTATTAGGGCACCAGCGTTGCGCAGTGGTTAGAGCGTTTGCTTTAGAGTCTCGGTGTCAGGAGTTTATCCTTACGTCTCGGGGTTCGAATCCGACCGGTTCTTTGAATGAGACTGAATAAAGCGAAGTCCTGAGTCGCAGTAAGTTCTGGCGCGAAAAATATCTTTCACTGCTCAATGACCCAGACTAAATTTGCAGCCCTCCACCGGCAAGAGGTTACGTCTCCAAATGAGTGAAAAATTCTCGAAAGGGACGTTAAATAACAAACAGTCCTATTAGAGAAATAGAGAATACATGAAAGACATCTTCAAACATGTGCTGATTTTTAATCAGCATGGTTTTTATGAAATCACAACTGACTAGTACATGTATCTGTGATAAATCACCTGCTTTAGTATTTAAGAATGATAACAGAATCTGTATTAAGTCATTGCTTGCTTTTTCCATTGCTTTATACGTCGTACAGCCGAGGAGTCCCCACGGGATTCGGGTGGATGTTTCTGCTGGTCAAAGTCCGACAATCGGTCCACAATACTCGTTACTTCCCTATAAGTGTGCAATTTACCACGCTGTTTGGTTTGTGGTGTTATTTTAGCATAACCTTTAGACTCAGGTATCCTAGCAAAATCACACATTGTTAGTCTCATCACTATGCGGTCAATGTCGTCAGAGGTGTAGCTTGAATCCGAAGTCATGCACGTTGTTCTTCCAACTGGTGGCAAATAAATTTGTCTTTTATGTAATAAATGTGACATAGTGGCAGCAGTGGTCGACACAGACGAATTATAGTTTGGTTTATAAGACGCTAAATCCAAATCGGAGGAATCTGTATTATTCCATCGAGATTGTCGCTGCTTTTCGTGCAATCGTCTTTGTCTGGCTAAAATTCTTTGTGCTATCCTCACATTATCCTTGTCATCGCGACTCCCCTTCGGTAATAAACTCTTTTTAACCTTTTTATGAAGATTCAGGAAAAGGCCATCGTCTTTTTCTGGAAGAACGGCCTTGTAGTGCATTGCGCGTCTGGATGTTGACCACCCTGTAGGTGCACGAGATGTCATTTCCGATGTCAATTAATATACCATGTCTAAAAACAAAGTTAACTTTACTTATATCTGGGGAAAATCAGAGTTGGGAAACATAAACGGTAATCGGATTGATAAAACCGTACTTGAACAAAATATTTGAAGCGAGAACTCGAAGTAGTTATTAGTTTGATTGTTCATTCGTTGATTAAACACGTCATGATCAAAAGGGAAATTAATACTTTTCTTCATTCATTGAATGGTTTAACATAAGAAATATGGTAAAACGAGAAACGCTTCATAGCGAAATAAAGATTATGGGAATTAATTACAGCATTGAATTTCTTTTATGTGAGTTTGATAAAACCTAGTTATTGGAGATTGATCGGCTTATACAAGGGTGGTCCGTGTACTAGGACAGCTTTATAGGGGTTTTTGACCCATTCCTATTCTTTATCGCATTAAGAGGGATTTCCATAACAGACAGTATAACTCAAAGAATAACGATTTGACATTCCCTGTGTAACATTAATGGCTGATAACACATGCTTGGATTTAGATGTAAATCTCTCGGTACATCATTATCAAAATGGACACACAGCATCAAACAGGGACATCAGTTGTACATTATGATTGTCTGACAAAATATTTGGAGTGGCCTTGTAGATTTTTTTTTTTAATTATGCATGCTTAATGTATATTCCGATGTATCTTGTAAATGGATAATCGCATGCATCTGACTATTTTGCAAAAAAAGGTTGATAATATAAACACAAATGCCCCGAGTGTGAGTATTTTTTATCAAAAGACGGAGATTTGAAGAGGTTTCAATAAATTAAAAAATGAAAAAGTAACTGTGAGAGTGGATAGCCTACTGCATATGTGGTTAGGCAGTTTCCCTTATACCTGTATACTTAAGCTTGTATGTACATGTAAGACCTGTGATCTATTACATTGATGTGATCAAATAAATGTCTATAAATAAATTATTTAGTAACATTATGAAATGCTCTTCCCGTTATATTATGAATTTTATGACACACAAAAATCATGTGCGGATCTAGCGGGGGTTGGGTTCCTCCCTGGAATTTGCAGGTATTACATGTACATGTATAAGTATATACTGAAGTACATATAAAATGAATTTGGACCCCCTAGAAACGCGTTGAACCCACCACGAAATAGTTTTTTTTCACGTTTTGGAAATGAATTTTACCTTCTTTTTTTTTATTTTGCTTGTCAAGAGATTTCTGGGTTGGATTTTTTTTTACCCCCCCCACCTTCCCCTGGAAAAAATTCCTGGATCCGCGTCTGCCATCCATAGCAGCGAGATAAATACGATTGAAATTAGAACGTTAATTATTTACCACCTGACTAAACTTAACAACACGTGGAGTCTCCAAACAATGTCTACACTATTTATAGTACACCATTCCCGATATTATTTAGATTTTAATTTATTTTTAAATTTTTTCTTCAGAAAAATGAGCGAATTAAAATGTTGATGGAAAATATTAATGCGCTCATATATACAGACCTGTTTACTCTTACGATTTCGCCGTATTTTGTACGGATTTTCAGTCCAAAATACGTCTTACGTTTTGCTATAACGAAAATACGGAAGTCTGTTCATATGGATTTTAGCAATAATTATTAGTTTTCGTTATCTGTCTTAGTTTGACGCTTTTTAATCGCTAAAGAAGAGAAAATTTTTAAACATTTAAGTTGCCAAAACGAGGTGGTTTAAAAAATGACAGAAATCACTCAAAAGAGAGCAGTGTATGATGTTTTGCTTTGTTATTAAACCATGTTTTGGTAATCAGAAATGTAGTTGTTTTCTTGTCATATATGTACAGCCGATAAAAAGTGAAATCTTACGGGCAAATGCCAAATCTCACTGACAAATCTGATGAAAAATACTGAGAGACAACAATTTGGGTAAACAGGTCTGTATATATATCTAAATCTTTTCAAAAAATTAAGTCTCTAAATGATGTGATTCAAAAGTTATTAGGAAGATTAATTTTCATGATAGACGCATGCAGAATCACAGATAGTCAGACAGGACAAAAACAATATGCCTCCGATCTTCGATCTCGGGGCATGAAAACATCGAAAAAGAAGTTGAAATTTTATAGCAAAACATAATGATCAAAAAGTAGACTCACTGTAGACTATGATTTCACATGTTAGTCATACATGTATGTTACTTGCTCTCGAAATAATGCACAATTTTAATAAAGTATAGGCATTACTACATGTACCTTTTCAAGAGAAAATACCATTATTTTTTTCCCCTTTAAACTCTGTGCAAGAACTAAACCTTGGACGCTTATATTTTCGTTTGTCTTTATTGCATGGAATTGTGGATGCAAAGAAACTTGTTTGTGCTCTGTACTATAATAACAATTTGAATTTCCTCAGATCTTAAACCTAAGTTGATGAAGCCGACTTATTACACAATTAACAATTTTACAAATTTTACTCTCCTTCACCTATATATGCTACATGCCAAAACTGGTAGAAATTGCTTTAGTGGTTTCAGAAGAAGCTGAAAATTTGTAAATGTCAAATTTGCAGCCCCCCACCGGCAAGTGGTGGCGTCTCAAAATGGGTTAAAAATTCTCGAGAGGGACGTTAAACAACAACAACAAAAAAATAAATTAAAATAGAATCCTATTTTAGAGTTTTTCAGAGTTTTTATTTGAAGATACCTCAGAAATATATTTTCATCAACTTGCGGTTCATCTCCAGCAGCCTTTGTCCAAACTTCACACAGTGATGATAATGCTGACATTAAGTACACTGATCTTCATTAGAATCCGAGTACGGCACAACTTGTTTATTTATCATCCAATTATTTACGTCCTTTACTTTTACCTCACAATTTAATATACATAGTAAATAATATTTACTTGTGTAAATGAAGGAAATACTAGTAGTCTATAAAACCTTTGTTTTTGCAGTTTTTCTTTGTTTCGTATTTTAACCTCATTTTGTGTGGTCTCTGTATAATAAAACTTTGCATCATTATGTCTGTCATACGTTGTTTTTTTCTTGTACTTCTAGATACTTTAACATGAATCAAATATCTCCCAATGTTAAATGTAAAAGTATTTAATATTACCTAATAAATTTTGTATTGCAGGCTTATCCTGTAAATTAATTTGTCATTGTTATTAATCATAATCTCGCTATAAGAGTTAACTTCCTTAATTAATTATAACATATTTGAACTGTGTAAACGCAGAGAATATGTACTCAGTTGTGAAATGGATGTCCAAATGAAGGCTTTTGTCTCACAAGTTTAGAAGCAGTTTATTTTCATTCCTTTGATGGGTACCACCTTCATATCTCCATGGACCGTCACGGTAGCTCATTCGTTAGAGCGCTCGTTCCGTGATCGGGAGGTCGTGGGTTCGAGCCCCTGCCGCGACTAACGTAGTCGATAAAAAATAGTTAGCAACTGTTCCTTCGATAAGCGCTCGGTACTTTGAAGTGAAAGATGCGGGTCCTTCGGATGAGACCTTAAAAACCGAGGCCCCCTGTCACGGCAGGCGTTGGCACGATAAAGATCCCTCACTGCTCAATGGCCCTGAGTGCCGAGTAAAGGTCAAAATTTGAAGCCCTTCACCGGTATATGGTGACGTCTCTATATGAGTGAAAAATTCTCGAATGGGACGTAAAACAACATACAATCAATCAATCAATCATATATCCATGGTCTAGAAAAAGTCTTGTGGAGAACATCCTAAAATCCAATGTCAGAAGTTTGCTGTCAAGATACACATTATACCTGGTCATTACATGGTTTCTGCCCAAATGAATGGAGATTTTGTATATGATAGTTTGTTCAACACCAGGCAATTGAATGCCTTGCAATGAAATATGGAGATAACGAACAGTTATCAAGCCCAAAATGCCACTAAAACAATGCAATAGCTTGAATGATATGCACATTTCAATTTATATGTTTCATTTCATATGCATTACTGTACCAGTGAAATATGGAGATAATGATTCAATTTTTACAGACCTTTTATATTTTTATTTTCAGAAAGAACAAGTTACGGTTTCAATACAAATCTTGCCCTGTGTTTTTCTTAAAAATAAAAGGGATGTAAAAAATTAAAACCCATGCTTTTTGAATTATTGAAATTCCATGCTGAAAGATCATACAAATCTTTTTTTCACATGACCTTCCAAATGCTAATTGTGACGTCATAAACTTGTGCATTTTCCGTATTTTCTTAAAAAGTTGCAGAAGACATAAATTTTCAATGGAATTTTCTTTCAGATAATATTGTCCACAGGCATCGCCCACAAAGATTTTGAGATATTTGATTTTTCAAAGAATTTTACACAACATATCTAAAAATTAACGTGGGCAACGGCTGTGGACACTATTTTCTTAAGGAAAATAACCCTTGAAATGGGTCATTTTGAGACTTTTTCTGTTTAAAATAGAGAAATGCATCAAATTAATGACGTCATATATCCAGAATGGTACTCCATCATGCTATATTCTTTCCTGATTTATTACAGTCATATACTCAACTAATATTTAAGCCAGTTTCAAAACTTTTTGAAAACATTAAATTTTTAGGGCACAATAAAGCTAAAACCATACCTTCTTCTTTATTGAAATTAATTCGCCAACCCCTGAAAGTTCATTACTATATATTTCATGAATCGGATACTGTTTTCAGTGACTCCGAAAAAGATGGATTTTATGAGGATATAGAAGAAATACAATTTTCATACCAAAATGTATCAGCAGAGACCAATGAATTTCAATCAACACATGAAACAGGTTTTTTTTCATTATGAAAGAGAATAGGGTATATCACACTCGCAAAAATCAAAAAACAAGCACAGACAATCACCTCTTTACTATTAAAAAAACTACATGTCGAAAAATCTTTTCCGATAATTTTTTTTTTAAATCAATCATGTCAAATAATAACCACAGCAAGCAATCGCCATGTCGAAAAATATAAATACCTACTGAGTATAATTTATATCGTCCTATAAATAGCCTAGAAAGCATTCCCTTCATTGCAAATAACTTACCTGTTCATGTAATGCTAGAACTCTGTGATCACATGAAATGAAAGAAAATAGAAGTAAATGATTTGCTTTTATGGATAATTTTTATGGAGATATCGAACAGAAATCAAGCTCAAAAGTCCATTGAAACAATACAGATCGGGAGCAAAGCAAACAAGGACTTCTAAACGCATCAGATGTGGGATCAGGTGACAAAGAGAAGTAAGCATTCTCTATCGACCGGTCACTCCCGCGGTGTGCTCCTTGTCTTGATTCGTGCAAATAGAAAAATCCGTAGACAATTCAGTGGGTAAGAAATTGCCTAACAATCAGTATGAAAAATGTCATTAAAAGATTTGTTTGCTAACCAAATCATCTACATTGTATCGACTATAGAACTTGCGAAATGATGACATCAAATGAGATTGTTGATATCCTTGTTTCATCAACTTGTAAGGGGAGCTGACAATAGAAAACGTGAAGTCATCACGTTTATCATAAAGTTTTGTTATTAGGTTACCATTAACATCTTTTTCTAGTAAAATATCTTAATATGAAACAGATGTGTCAGATTCTGTGGAATCTTATTTCAAGTTCACTGGGATATATCGAGTCGACATACGATTATACTATTAGTTAATTGATTGTACGTCGTTGATATAACTCAATGTCGAGTTGAAGGCCACAGCAAGTGTTTTCTTTTTTTCATGTATAAGTTTTTGAATACATTCTGCTTCATATGAATATATAAATAGCTCTGCTTATACGGAGGCGCAATTGGTACCCATGGGAATTCCGTTAGATTGTTAGGAGACTTGATCTCCGAAACTACATAGATATTGTCAATCAGAAATTCAAGCATCTTAATATCAACTTCGGAGTACTTGTGTGTACAATCAGAATGTTTTTAACAAAATAAATTTTGCAAACGACCCATGATAAGGTAGGTAAATTTACAAGGGCCATCAATCTGGTATTGCACAGACTTAACGGGAAAATTGCATTAGCTTTTCTCGATGATGTATTAGTATTGGGGGTTTCAGCACATGCTCACCTTGATAACCTGAGACAAGTGTTTGAGCGATTCCGAGCATATGGTCTTAAGTTTAAGCCTCGGAAATGCGAGTTATTTAAAACTAAAGTCGAGTTCCTAGGTAGATCCGTGAGCGAGCATGGAGTCGAGATGGGGGATCAGTACATTGAAGCAGTACGTGACTGGCCTGTTCCTTGCGATGTAAAGGGCGTTGAGCGTTTCTTAGGCTTCGCTAACTATCACCGTAGTTTCATTCCCCAGTTCTCGAGAATTGCGGCTCCGCTGTACGCGGTTACCGGAAAGAGTGGTTTCCGGTGGGGGGCTGAACAACAAAGCGCCTTCGAGGAACTTATCCAATTAATGACCAAACCCCCAGTACTTGCTATTCCGAACATTACAGGTCACTTCATTCTGGATACTGATGCCTCGGATCATGCCGTAGGCGGGGAACTTAGCCAAGTCCAGAATGGAAGAGAGCGAACAATTGGGTATGGCAGCGCCGTGCTGTCATCCGAGCAGCGCAGGTATTGCACTACTAGAAAGGAGTTATTGGCGGTAATCAAATTTACCAGACAATTCCGCCATTACCTGCTGGGCAGAGAGTTCACAGTCCGGACAGACCACCATAGCCTGGTCTGGCTGATGAACTTCAAGCATCCGCAAAATCAGATTGCTCGCTGGTTAGAGGAGCTTAGTCAGTACAATATGCGGATAGTACATCGCCCAGGCAAGAAGCACGTGAATGCCGATGCGCTGTCTAGAGACATACCAGACACATGCCAGAGTTACTCTACTAAAATCCGAGTTGAAGATTTGCCATGTGGCGGATGCCGGTACTGCCGCCGAGCACATGAGCGCTGGCATGACTTTAATACCGAAATTGACGATGTAATTCCTCTTTCCCAGCTCTTTGAGGAATCGCCTGTTAGAGCGGAGACGCAGTCCGCTGAGGGGGGTAATTATGAGATGTTAGATCCTACTCTCCGTCAGGCTATTGTGACAAGTACTTGGGAAGATGTTCCGTTGGCAGCAGGTGCCCCCGAACTTCCGAGTTTCGAAATCGCTGTCAATGGGGTGTCTAGTTTAAGTTCCGAGATTGAGGAAGTAAAGCCTCAAGTTTGTCAGGTATCTCAGGGTGACACTGCGGGAATTTCCCTATGTTCTTACAGTCCCGCAGAGATGGCTCATAAACAGAACTCAGATGAGGCCATGGTTTACCTGAGGCAGTACTTGGAGTCTGGGAATTTACCTACCGAAAATGACCTAATTATCTGTAGTCCGGAAGAGAAATGTTACCTTCTGGAGAGAGACTGTTTTACACTGGACGAGACAGGTGTTATTTGGCGAGAACCGGAAGACTCGGACATGCCTCGTCGACTGTTAGTTCCGAGAAGTCTCAGGTCCGAGGTCATGCACTTATGTCATGACATTCCGTCGTCCGGTCACCAAGGTATACAGAGAACTAAAGAGAGACTTAAACAACAGTTCTATTGGTGGCGGATGGTAAAGGACATTAAGTTATATGTCAAGACATGCGACATTTGTGCCCGGAATAAGAGGGGTTCTCTGCCGAATAAATCGGAAATGAAAAGCTACCAGGCCGGAAGTCCGATGGAGAGAGTGCACTTAGACTTCCTTGGGCCGTTACCCCGAACAGATAGCGGGAATGAATATATACTCATGATGGTAGATAACTTTACCAAGTGGGTTGAGTGCATTCCGCTCCCATCTCAGACAGCGGAGGTCACGGCCAGGTCAGCCATCAATGATTTCTTTTCGCGATTTGGCTATCCTTATGAAATTTTTACAGATCAGGGCCGTAATTTTGAAAGTGAGCTTTTCTGTAAAATCTGTACGATGTTAGGTATTCATAAGGCCCGGACCACGCCATACAGACCTTCCGGGAATGGCCAAGTAGAACGGTACAACCGCACCTTAATGGATGCGGTCCGTTGCTATATCGATGGTCAGCCCAAGACATGGGATAGGTTTTTGGGCCCACTGGCTGGGGCATTGCGGTCGGCGGTGAATCGCCACACCGGATATACTCCAAATCGTCTAATGCTGGGTAGAGAAGTCAACATACCAGCAACCTTAATGTTTTCCCCACCCCCTTCGCAGTCTTTTCAAAATGGGGAGGAGGGTGAGGTTGACAGGTATGTACGTGATCTGGAACAGAATGTGCAGAGCGCGCATGACATTGCCCGCAAGAAACTGAAGGTCGCGCAGAAGGCAATGAAAAGGTCGCACGACATTAAGATCCGTACCCATAGGTTCAAGGTCGGAGATTTGGTGTATTGGCGCCGCAATGCGGGAAAAAAGGTAGAATCTATCTGGAAGGGTCCTGGGGTAATTATTGAAGCCAAATCTGATACAATATTTGTCGTCAAATCTCGTCGCGATGTCAAGATCATGCACCATGACAAGCTTAAGAGGTGTGAGGCAAGGCAACTTCCCAAGTGGTTAGTTACTTATCAGAGTAAGTTGCCAGGACAGTCAGTAAGCCGAGATGGGGATAGTTCCCTTGTGCGCGATGTGGCTAGACCGCTGGTGACCGCGGACTCAGGGTTAAGTCCTGGGGACCCGGGGAGTAGGGTTAAGTCAAAAGTCAGCCCTAAACCAGCAGAAACAGTAGGTTCATATCTGGGTACCCGGAAACGAGTAGGGAAAGGTCAGAACAACCAGAAAAACCCAAATCGCCCCTACGACCTAGAGCCACTAAGGGGGCTAAGACCCGACAGTATTGTTTATGCCTACAATCCAACCCTAAAGGTTTGATGGTTCAGTGCGACAGTTGCCGGGATTGGTTTCATCCCAGGTGTGTGGGTATAAGTGAGGATTATGCTAAATCAGTACCTCAGTATACTTGCCCCGAATGCAGTCCCGTCAGTGTTGGCAATCCCTAGGTTAGGATCCCGCAAGGGTGCGGAAGCATGTGTAGCTGTTTCCTAGCGTGATTGTATATATGTTTGTTCTTACTGCTAGGGAAGCAGATCTTTTTAATTATAAAGGGATATTGCCCTGATCTTATGATCGATCCACTTGTGATGTTCCTGACGATTTATTTACCCCGATGTTCCAGGGAGATGAATTGGAGCCAGTTCCAGGATGGGTCGTTCGCGACGGAGTCGCGAACGTGATATCACGTTAGATATCATGTCTGTCCTGGGCTCGGATATCCGGATCCGGAAGTGCCGACCGAAGATGTCACCGGAGGACCACCTGATGAGGGAGACAACGATGGACCCAGTGGTGGACCCGAGCGGACTCGGAAGAGGGATGCCCAGGACCAGACTGATGTGATGTATCCTGTGAACTGTGATATTATTAACTGTTAATTTTTATTAATATTATAGTGTTATTATGGACATTAATGTGTAATTGATTATGTGTAATTGTTTTTAATGTGTTAAGCCCTGCTAGGATATAATTATTATATTTTATTTTATTATGTACATTATGACTTGTCCCATTGTAACGGGCTGGGACGCCCTTTTTCAAAATGGGGAGGAGTGTGGTGGTCTTGGAGGTACTGGGCACGAATTACCCTGCTACCTCCAACCACGTGGTGCACGACACGCACCTGCCGTGACGTGTACCTATCCTCGCTCTCTTTTTCTGTTATCTGCTGCAGAGTGCAGACGTGTCTCTGTCGGCTCCGTTATTATTGTATTTGTAGTTATTATATAGTATATAGCGGGCACTAATAAATCGCGTATTTTATCATAGTGTTGTCTCTATTCAGCCATCACCGTACTTAGGTAATAAGTAGCATAGTAGAGAGAAACGCTATATAGACTTTAATACAAGAATACTGTAATTTTCCTTTGGGGTAGTTAAATGACAGAGGGTTGGCGTGTTTATTAGTATTTTAAGCCTATAATATTTCTTATTTTCAGTAAATTACTTGATACTCATACATAAATTAGCACACCCTCAAAAGTGAAATGGACATTGAGACCTTTTCAATAAAAGTGGACAATTTAAAACTCTACAAGAATTGTCCTTTGATCTGAAACAAGAATCGAATTGGATGTGTGAATATAAAATAATAAAAACGGCAATCTATAAAAACGCTTTAAGATTATATATGACTTGTTCATACATACAGACTATAGGAAATTGTTATTTTAATTTTATCAATGGTGCATATTGTATTGAAGATAAGAAATGTAAATTTTTCTACGATAATCTACTCTTTAAGAAATTTAAAGCTCCAAGTCATCAATTAATGTTTAAAAAAATATTTTCTGTTGCTAAAGAGAGTTGGAAATTTATATATAGAAACAAAGTAAAAGACATTTATGACAAAAGAATATGTGAATTTAATTACAAACTGTTAAATAATACATTATGTTGTAACAGTTTTCTTTTTAAATGCAAATACAAAACATCTGCTTTTTGTAATATGTGTGATGAAATTGAAGATATTAGACATTTACTTTTTGATTGTGCACATGTTCAAATACTATGGAAAAATCTGAGTTCTGTGTTAAATTTTGATATACAGTGGAAACATGTCATATTAGGGTTTTATTCTGAAAAGAATTCCAAAATACAATTTTTGAATACCTTTGTGTCTTTCCTAGCGTATAAGATATATAAATTTAAAATGTTTTGTAGATGTCGGAACAAAACTGAAACAAATGATATGTTACTCTCTTATGTAAAAAATAATATTAAAAAAATATGGACTTATTAATGAAGTTAACGAAAACTCCTATGTTTAAAAATAAGATAGTGTCATTTGTAGAATTGCTATAATAAATATTTGTTACTCTGTTATTTATGTTATACTAACTATCCTGACCCGGGATAGTTGGAAATTGTAAATGGGTTTGCATAATGATTAATAAATTTAAAAAAACAAAAAAAAAAAAAATCAAAAAACAAACAAAGAAACAAACAATTTAAATTGAAAAATTATCAGAAGTGATCATATAATAATGAAATATTGACAAACAAACAAAAAATTGTATTTTTGCCTTTTAGAACAAAAGATAAACAAAAACTTCAAGAATTAACTTAGAATATGTTGAACCATCTCGGCGCAAACCACTCACTCTTGTAAAGACCTTCTAGGGTAATGAGATTGCAATAAAAAAAATAGAGAACACTTCAACAGCACTTTGTACTCCTAGACAGACAGTATAGCGCACACAATAAAATCACTCGAATATGTGTTAATTAATTTATACATTATAAATATCAATTCAGCAATAAATCAGTCTGTTTCTCAAATATACTGTAAAATCACATATTTATGTGGGGAACTTGGTTTGAGGACAAAATACGATTTCGTGGGGATTTGATTATTTCTTGGATGAAGAATTGCTGAGTAGTAATATATGTGAGAAATTACATTTCGGGGTGGACATAAATTCATGGGTCACTTCGTACCGCGAAAACAACGAAAATTACCCCACCCCCGAAAATTAGTGATTTCACAGTATTGTTGTACAGTACTTCAAAAGTTTTTCCTTCACTGCTGTTAATATTTTAGTAAGGAGTATAAGAAAGGCTTGGTAGAACATTTACTGGAACCCGCAATGTATCTTTTTTGTAAGAATTTTTATGAAGTTTAGGAAATCGGTATAGGCATGGTAACTCAAATTCATTTTGTTGGAAATAATAAAAATATTTAAAACTGACATATGATTTTGAAGAATTTTCTTCTTTGAAAGGGAGATATGATATGAGTATAAGTTGGATTACCACGTGCAGAATTAAATCCCAGATCCTATAAAATACAATTAAAATGATGAGCCTGACAAAGACAATATTGTTACCTGCTTTGTCAGCTGGGACAAGTATAAACTGATGGTGTATCTATCTAATTGTCCCCCGCTTTCATTGAAAGTGGGGGATAATAATTTGGGTCTGTCTGTCCGTCCGTCTAGCTGTATTTCTGTCTGTCTGTAACACTTTCGTTTCCGCGCGATATCTCGAGAACCCTTTGAGCTTTCGCAATAAAGTTTTGCATATTAACAACTTCCTGTGGCCAAAGGAAAACCCCTATTGATTTTGAGGTCAAAAGGTCAAAGTTCAAGGTCGTAAATTCATACATTCCGTCTATGTGTAACGCTTTCTCGTAAATTCATACATTCCGTCTGTGTGTAACGGGCTATATCTCAAGAAGCTTTTGAGCTTTTGCAATGAAATTTTATACCATAACTCCCCTATGGCCTCTCTCGCCCCTCTCAAAGTGCCCCGCCCCGTTTTTTTTTTTAGTTTATTGTATTAAAAGTCGCTTGGCACAATTTTTAGCACAGTGGCATGTGGATAGTTATTGTCCCCCGCTTTCACTGAGCATAAATTCACAAATTCTGTCTTTTAACACTTTCGTTTCCGCGTGATATCTCGCGAATTCTTTGAGCTTTTGCTATGAAATTTTACATAACAACTCCCTGTGACCTAAGGAAGACCCTTATTGATTTTGAGGTCAAAAGGTCAAAGTTCAAGGTCGTAAATTCATAAATTCCGTCTGTGTGTAACACTCGTTTCCGGGCGATATCTCAAGAAGCTTTTGAGCTTTTGCAATGAAATTTTATACCATAACACCCTTTGGTCTCTCTCACCCCTCTCAAAGTGTCCCGCCCCGTTTTTTTTTTTTTAATTTATAGTTTTAAAAGTCGCTTGGCACTATTTTTAACACAGGGCATCTAGAGAGTTATTATTTATAATACAGGTTGTCGGTGGACTTTATATTCTAATTACAACCATTAGAACTGTTTAGTAAAGGCATAATTAGACACCATGTATTGTGTAAAATTTTGACAATATCGAACCTGAATATAAACATTATATGTGACCTAATGTTTGCATTTAATTTGTTTGAAATCAAGTGCCTCTATGGTTTAGGTGTTTGACTCTCGCTTAATGAGCATGTGAGAGGCCCCGGGTTCAAATCCCGGTCGATCCTTTTATTTTTTTTTTTTTTTTATTTTTTTTTTTTAGGAATTTTTTTTTTGGATTTACTACATAAATGATAGTATTCAGCACATCCCTACTAATGTGTTCGGAACATTTTATTTTTCGGTGTTCTGCAAATTATAAAATCCGAGGAGTTCCCAGTAGCTCTGGTGAGATCTAGCGAGACTACAACGAGATAAGTTAAATTATTCACGGAAATGTGGTTAGGAAGTGACTAGCACGTGAAGACATGGTAAACAGAAAAGTTATCTTGCGTTTCATTTTTCACCACTGAATAATATATTTAAAAATGTATTTCAATCTCTCTTGAAGTCATTCAAACGTCAATAAGTATTCTTCGTTGCATTATTTTCTGCACTTATGTATTAAAATTTCTTTTTGGACAAACATGCTTGCATGCTTTTTCCGTGCTGTCCATTTTTATTGTATTATTTCCCTGCTCACAATTACAAACAATTCATTTGTAGCACGTTTAAAAAACGTGGAATTTTAGGTTTCTCAAAGTCATACTGGAACTGGCGATTTTCGTCTGCATTCCTTTGTTGTACTATAAGATAATATTTTATTTAAATATTTATTTAAAGTCGGGTAATTCAAACTATCGGTGAATACAATTGTCAGGTGGGTTCCCTGACCGAAACAGATGATCACGGGTATTGTAATATGAAAAAAACACTTTGTTGTCCATTTAACTGTTTAAATGCCTAAGGGATGCTGTTCGTTTTCCTTACCTTGAAGCGCTAGTGTTCTGAACGTGGCACAGAGTACATTTTTAATATGCATTTTCTAGTTAACGGAGCAACAAATTACAAACGTCCTTGGCATCTTTCATAATTTCTACATATTTCTATATATCAAATGATCATGAACATCCAAATTATGTACCGATTTTCAGTTTTTAATGCTTACCCGTTAATTTACTGTAATTAGGGTCCATTGTTTGGCTTGCGCAATCAATTGTCTTCTAGATCTCGATAGACATAAATGAAAAGAGACAAGCCATTTTTTCACACTTCACGATAATCACAAATGAAATTTTTAATATCAATTAATTCACATTTTAATAGTTCTACAGATAACCACGTTCTTAAATTGCATTGGCACTGCGAGTCAAACATCGTACGTGTATGCGCCGATGAATTTGCATAACACTCAAAGACGCTTTTCAATACTGCTTAGTAGTACTTGTTTACTAGTGAGATAAGCTCACACTAAGTCCTTTACACGCCATATTACCCGTAACCGTTATTTACTCTGACTTTAACACATGGTCAATTGTGAATGTCTCTCTAACGTCTTATATATAGTATACAAGCCTGTTACTAGTTAGCATTGCTTACACATTTACATAATATAGAGCAGAAATCAATGATGTGTTTTGTCTACGTTATTCAAAAGGACATAATTTGAGTTATCGAACTTTGAAACAAAACTTACATTATGCAAATTTCCAAACAAACATTCAATCACTAGGCCAAATTGTATATATAAGCTGTCTTTGGAGGGTGGATGGTGGGCAATATTTCTAATACATTGACAAGTAAAATAATTGTGCTTGTTTAAATACAAGTAGAATTGCACCATACTGCATTTTGGTGCGCATGCGTGAGAAATAGAGGAGCCACAAATTTTCGGTCTGTATATTTTGGGAAATTTCTCAGTTATTTCCGTCTTAAAAAACATTCGCAGTGTTTCTTCCATTATGATATGTAATGGGACAAGATAAGGAAAAGAAAAAATCGAAAAAAAGGAAAAACAAAACGCTGAATACAAGTGGTGAAAGTGAACAAAAGATCCGAGTGAATTCAACTCAGTCAGCCATTGCCATACCACGTATAAGAAGTTCAGTAAACACACTGGAAATGGATCCGTCATTCAACAATGGAGTGATCAGTGGAATCAACGGGACTTCGCAAAACTCGTCCCCTAACATACAGTTTCAAGGTAATCAATTACATGTACAACCTTATATGCCACAAAGTCCACAAGGACAATTTGCAGGTTATCTGTCGCCAATACAAAACCAATCGAACACTGTTCCTCAGAGTATTGATATGCGCGAAACTCTAACAGTTATATGCAACAAACTGGAATATGTGTCATCTAAACTAAATACCCTGGATCATATAGATAAAAAGTTAAGTGACCTTGAACGAAATGTAAGTAGTGTTAATCAAGAACTCAAAGAACTGAAAAATATGAAAATTAAAGTTGAAGACATTTAGAAGGGAATGAACCATATAGCAGTACAATATGATGAGCAACAAAAGGCTGTGAAAGAAATCGAGCGAACAGTGAAAGAAATAGTCAAAAGGTCGACCTCAACATTGAAAGAACATGAAGCGATGCGTGAAGAACTCAAAGCAGTACGGTTAGACTTGAGTGACCTTAAAGAACGTCACCTAGATTTACAGACAAGGTCAATGAGGGATAACCTAATATTTGACGGGATACCAGAAACTCATGATGAAGACGCAGAGACTTTGATAAAAGACTTTATTAAGAACGAGCTGAATATCACTGACAACATTGAATTCCATCGGGTGCATAGAATGGGGAGTAAGGGTGGAACCAGACCGCGGCCGATAGTTGCAAAATTTGTGCTGCACAAAGACCGGGAAAGAGTTAGACGTGCAGCCCCTGGATCTTTAGCTGACAAGCCATATGGTATTAACGAACAATTCCCGAAAGAAATCAATGAACGGCGTAAACAACTATATCCCCAGTACAAAGCCGCCAAAAGACAGAGGAAAAGGGCTACACTTGTTGTTGACAAGCTTTTCGTCGAGGGACAATTGGTGCCATTACAGACCAACCATTTAGGAGACCGATTATCATTTCCAGCATTTGAAAACCGCGCGGCGCCTCCGCCGCAGACAGCGCACGTAAACATCAGGAATGCGAATACGCACTAGGACAACCAAGGAGAACTGCACAAACAGGACTTGCAATGTGTAAACAATGAGACGAAAAACTCTCTCAACACGTTGAAAATAATTAGTCTAAACGTTTGCGGACTCACATCAAAATTACAAAATCCTGAATTTATCGAATTTATAAATGAAAATGATATTATTTGTCTAACAGAAACAAAAACAGATAATGCTGATAATATAGAAATTAGAAATTTTAATGCCTTTTGTAAACCTAGATTATCGTTGTCCTCTAGAAAATCAGGTGGGATTGTTGTATATGTTAGAGATATTTATTCTAAATATGTTACTATAATAGAAAATGAATGTGAACATGTATTGTGGATAAGATTATTAGGGAAAGCTTTTAATTTCCAAAATAATGTAATTATTGGTACTGTTTACATCCCACCCATAAATTCTCGGTTTTCTACAATAGATATTTTTGATGAAATAGAAAGAGAAACATGCAATTTTATTGAAAGTTCTGGTAGCATTTGTCTAATCGGCGATTTTAATAGTAGGGTTGCTCTGGAGAAAGATTTTTTTGAAAATATCAACTGTCATAATAATGATCATTCATTTTCAAATGACATAATTGATGAAAATATTTTTCTTAGTGATTCATGTGATGTTTCAAACCTTGAAAAATACGGATTATCTGTTAATAGAAAGTCAAAAGACAAAATATTAAACCAATTTGGTAAAAAATTGTTTACTTTGAGCAAAAATTGTAATATTTTCATACTAAATGGAAGATGTAACACAGATGTAAATAGTGAATTCACTTGCAAAAACTGCAGTATAGTAGACTACTGCATTGCAAATATTAACTTTTATTATCAAACATGTTTCAGAAATATGTGTTTTACCATTTTCTACATTGTACTCAGATGTGCATAATCCAATAATGGTAAAAATGAGAATGTATCCTGAACCAATGAATCCAACTATAGAAAATATCCCATATGATTGTAATAATCAATCAGAAAAAGCTAAGAGGTGGAATAGTGATGAGAAAGTAATTTACCAAAACTGTGTTGAAAATAAAGCTAGTAAAATTGAAAGTTTAGAAGATGAACTTTTAAACTGTAATGAAATTTCTTTAGATTTTATTGATAATATTGTTGAAAAAGCTGGTGAAGTTTTAGTTGGAAGTGGTAAGGAAGTTTTTGGTGTCTATAAACAAAATATTTTTCCTCAGGTGAAGAAAAAGTTGATCTTTAAAAAACCATGGTTCACAAAAGACTGCAAATTTGCTAGACAGAACTTTAAAAAAGCAAGACAATTGTTTAAACGATTTGGTGGTAACATTCTCAAGGAAGACTTGTATGAAAAGGAAAAGTTGTACAAACAAAAAATAAAATCTGCTCGAAATTTTCATAGGAAAGATATGAAAAGGAGATTACAATATCTAAGATCATACAATCCAAAAGAATATTGGAAAATATTAAATTCTGATGGAACTAATAAATGTTGTAATGTAGAATTGTCTGAACTATATAATTTTTATAAAGATTGTTGTAACATGGGAGTAGAGGGAGAAAGTGAACATGTTTTGCCCGAAGAAGAATTAAAATTGTTATCAAATTTAGAACTTAATAACAGTATAAATCAACCAATCACACATGAAGAAATTACAAAATGCATATGTGCTCTGAAAAATAATAAGTCAAGTGGCCATGACAACATTGTTAATGAATATATAAAATCCACTGTAGATACTATGTCAAACTTTTATGTAATATTATTTTACAAAATATTTGACTCAGGAATCATACCTTCTCACTGGACATTTGGTAATATTATCCCTTTATATAAAAACAAAGGTGACACTACAGATCCTAAAATTATAGACCCATTACTTTGATAAGCTGCTTGGGTAAATTGTTTACATCCATTCTGAATGAGAGACTCAGTCATTATGCAAATACTGTCCACCTTATTTTAAAAAATCAAGCTGGTTTTAGAATAAAACTATTCTACTCTGGACCACATCTTTACTTTGTATGCATTGATTGAAATAGCAAAATATCATAGGAAAGGGTTGTATTGTGCTTTTATTGATTTTGAGAAAGCTTTTGATTCTGTTTGGCGTGTAGGACTTTGGAACAAAATAATATTAAATAATATAGATGGTAAATGCTTCAATGTTATTACACAGATGTATAGAAGCATTAAATCTAGAGTTGTCTCAAACGGTCTATATTCTGAACCTTTTCCTTGCACTGTAGGTGTCAGACAAGGGGAAAATCTATCCCCATTTCTGTTTGCAATATATCTAAATGATCTTGAAGACTTCATGTACTCAAATAATGTAAAAGGTTTATCATTTATATCTGCTAAATTAGAAAAAGAGTTTGATTTGTATCTTAGATTGTTTGTTTTGTTATATGCTGATGACACAATTCTTCTCTCAGAAACACCAGAAGATCTTCAACACCAACTGAATATTTTTAACAATTATTGTAAACAATAGCATCTGAAAGTTAACACTAATAAAACTAAGGTTGTTATCTTTGGAAAAGGCAATCCAAGAATTGAAAAACCATTTACATTAAATGGTAATATATTAGAAATTATTGATAATTTTAAATATTTAGGTGTAAATTTTTGTAAAAATGGTTCATTTAATACAAATATTAAGGAATTATTTCAAAAAGCAACAAAAGCTATGTATGCATGCTGTTATAGGAAAATGTAGAAAACACAACCTTACTGTAGAATGTACATTAGATATGTTTGACAAAATTGTAAAGCCTGTATTTTTATATGGATGTGAAGTATGGGGTTATAATCAGTCACCATTAGTTGAAAAGTTGCATTTAAAATTTTGTAAACATATTTTACATGTAAAATCATTTACACCAAATTTCACGGTATACGGTGAATTAGGTAGATACCCTATTTCAATTAATATTAAGGTAAGAATGATAAGTTTTTGGCGTAAATTATCTCTTTTACAAGGTGATAAATTATCATCAAATCTGTTAATTGTTTTGAAGAACTACAATAATCCATGGTGTAACTTTATCAAATCTATACTGAATGAATGTGGGCTTTCTTATATCTGGCAAACTTGCCAACCAGTGCATGTATCTTGGCTGAAGAAAGTAGTTTTTAACACTCTGTATGATCAGTTTAAACAGTCATGGTACAGTGAAATGTTTAATTCACCTAAAGGTCTTAATTACAGAATATATAAAACTTCATTTTGTTTAGAAAAGTATTTAGTATCTTTGCCTTGTAAGTACTGGAAATTATTATGTAGGTTTAGAACTTGTAATAATAAATTGCCGATTGAAGTTGGGAGATGGCAAAATGTACCAAGAGAGAATAGAATTTGTAAGTTATGTTCAAAAAATGAAAATGGTGATGAATATCATTACTTATTCAATTGTAATGATCCATTTATTCTGAAATCAAGATTATCACTAATATCAAAGTATTACTATTTATATCCAAATGTGTATAAGTTTGATCAACTTTTTAATACAAAAAATACAGTTAAATTGATAAAACTGTGTAAATTTATAAAAATTATCTGTGAGAGAGTTGGCTCTCCTGGTTAGGTCATTGTTATTTTTTGACTGTACTTTTTCTGTTTCACGCATGCACATATGTTTAACTATATTTGTAATCTGTCTCTACACTGTACTTAATGTCAGTTTATGAGAATAAATTCATTGTTATTGTCATTGCACTCTGCTGCAATACAATGCGATACATTGTGATGCCTGCCGAATTGTCAAATCAAAATTAACTTAGTCAATTTTTTTTCTTAATTGAATTTAAAAACTGATTGAATGCACACACTCTTTTTTCATTTTATGCTTTGAAAAAAAAAAAGGTTTCAAAAACAGACTAGAGAGCATTTCTTTTATTCTCATATTCTTAAATATTTGTTTTCTTTGATATGAATCAAAATTAACAATCAGTAATTAAGTCGAAGAACTTTCGCAAAGTTATGTGTTACTGTTTTTTTTTAATCGAATGTCTAGTTTGAGTATGTACATGTATTTTTGGCCGTAAATTATCACAAAAGCGAAAATTAAGTAGATTGTGATTTTTTTAAAATCCCACTCATTTCTGTTTAAAATTGTTAAAAATCTTTCAGAAAATTCTGGAAACACATTTTTATAGGACATGTTTTTAAAAGAAACAGATTATAGCAATTTCCTGTTTACTGCCCATTTTATTTATAAAACCGGTTCTACCCTATAACCTTAGAACGGATCAACCTACACTATGTGTCTTGAATTTAAATCACAATAACATTAGTAGGTGCAGCATGTGAAATGAAAAAGTTATGACGTCTGGCTTGTACAAACTCTTAAAATCATTATTACAGTATGATAAATATTTTATAGAAAAAGAATCTTCTATACACATATTAAAGAATAAGCAATCAAATCTTTATATCCATATTGGCATTTTTTATTCCCTTCAATATGCATGTATAATTTAATAATTCTACAAATCAAGGGGGGGGGGGGGGAGGAGTCCGACCCCTCCCTCCCCCCCCCCCCCGAACTGCGCATTCTCTTCTTTTTCCCTTAAGGACAGATGATACAAACAAATTTTTATCAAAAAATTTGAAAATAACAACTTTAGTCATGACTACATGAGTAAAATGAATAAGTTTAACGGCATAGATTTTAATTCTTTATTCAAAGTTTCACAATAAAGTGATTTTAAGCGATAAAAATTGTATAGATTAATAAGGAAGGTTGCAGAAAGGTAGAATTTTGAACATCATAGAAAGTTTACAAATTCTTACAGAAATTTATTACTTGCATCATTTACAATCAAAATATTCAAAAAATGTATACCAATCCAGTCATCCATTTTTTTGTTTGCATCATCTGTCCTTGAGCGGGGTACACAAATTCTCTGAAATTAGCTTGTTACGTATAATACAGGTTGCCGGCGTACTTTATATTCTAATTACATCTTTAGAACTGTTGAGTAAAGGCTAAATTAGACACCATGTATTGTGTAAAATTTTGACAAACATTATATGTGACCTAATGTTTGCATTTAATTTGATGTATAATCAAGTGACTCCGCGGTCTAGGGGTATGATTCTTGCTTAGCAAGTGAGAGGTCCCGGGTTCATATCCCGGACGGTCTTTTTTTTTTTTTAATGTTTTTTTGTTTGTTTGTTTTTTTTTTTTTGGATTTACTTAATGATATATTTAACATGTGAAATGAAAAACACATATTAAAGAATAAGCAATCAAATCTTTATTTCCATATTGGCATTTTTTATTTGCTTCTATATACATGTATACATTTAATAATTCTACAAATCCAGGGGGGTCCGTACCCCCCACCCCCCGAACTGCGCATGCTCTTCTTTTTTCCTAAGCGGGGGACACATACCTTGTTCTTTTTTTCACTTCTGAATTATTGAAGACAGAAGGATAGATGGTTTTCATATTGTCCCTCAATCGCTTCATGCAAGATTTCCAACATCCATCTGATATTTTTAATCCATTCTGACAAAGTGTCAAAGTCTTCTTTTTCATGTTTGATCCATCGCCTGGCGTTATCTCTTAATAAACACTTAAATGTTTAACTCTACACTCGCGTATGAGTCATTTTGCGATATCAAGTTTTCGTGTAAAATAAGGCATCTGCAGTATATTGTATCTAGCAGTGCACATGCTAAAGATCCAAGAGGGGGACAGGTGAAGGGTACAGGAGACATACAATAAATGCAATATTTAACAACAAATTGATTTAATCTTAATAATTATGTATATTTTGGTAACGAAAGGGGGCCTGAGTGTCCTCCCCTCTAAATACGCCAGTGATCTCAAACCTACCTGTCTTTGTTTAAAGAATATAGTGTACCGGTATTTAGTATCATTATGAACTATTTTGGAAGGCAGCTGTTTTGCAAGTAATACAAAAATATTCCCAATCAAAATGAAGAGCAACACTGCAAGGTTACATCTGACTCCAAGAATAAGGTAGGGATAGAGGTCCTATATTAATGGTTTCTCCGGTTGACAATCATAATCAACTAGCTGTAATTTCCATCTCCAATATACCGGTGTTTTGATTAATAGTGATAACAAATATCAAGATCACAAATCCTCATACAGTGTACCAATATTTCTAAAATAATTACAGGACGCAAACTAGCTTTTATGTAGCTCTTTTGGCTTTAATTGTATGGTTTTTCGGCCATATTTTACTAAATTACAAGCATTTATTACGAAAGTATCATGTAGTTGTAGAAATACAAATTAAATCTAAGCTAAATCGTTCTTGCAATGGTTTCCTTGGAAAATAAGAAATGTAATGTAAAATAATACAAGCCCCATTTTTATTTTTTTTTTTATTTATTTTTTTTTTTTTTTATTTTTTTTTTTTTTATAAATCCCTGTTTGCGACCCATACTTTCATAAAGACCAACATTTCATGTATGTCCCTTAATTTATATCCCAACCTCCGTTCTCATTTAATTGCTTTAGATGAAAGCTGAATGATTTTAATTGTATTCATACCTGGAAAGATTTTTATTAATATTGTTCTCGCACACTATTTTACTTCCATTTATTGTTGGGATGTCGCCACACTGCATTTTTGTTAATCTCCCACAACTTTTAAAATATGAGGTTTTCAGTTGGCAATGTTCAGAATCACCATAAGGTTGGCGAAATATTTTTTGTTCCGAATTCAAAAGATACATAAAATTAGGAACTAGTGGTAATATACGTCAAAAGGAAGACAACTTTTATCAGCGCAAATGTTTATATAGATGTTTAATAATGTCCATTAGCAGAAATCTGTGAAATTATATTCCAAATTCCTATTAAGGCGAAAATCGTTGATTCCGAGAACTAAACGGAGAGCTTGAAAGGTGTCCTGGTAATGTTCAAATCTAGAGAAACTTTAAACTGATGAACTAGAAAGTGCTTTGTAATTATACCCCTCCCTCCCTTGCAAACGAAGTCAGGGGGTATATAGGAATTATCTTGTCCGTCTGTCTGTCTTTGCAATCTTATTTGGGCTATAACGAAGCTCATACTTGGTACGAAGATTATTTATGACGAGGGTATGTCATTATCTTGACCTAATGTAATTCCAGCAAGGTCACTGGCATACAAAGTATAAAAATTTTGTCCGGTCTATAACATCTTTATAGAGAAACATGGGAAGTTCATACATCATACAGACTGCTTATAACCTGAATGTATGTTTGTAACCTTGACACAAGGTCATTTGATCAAATTCAAGGTCACCTATAGTGAAATGTTCAATTCCTGCCCTGATTATATTTTGTAATAAAAAACAGAGGCTTACACTTATCTTTAATATTACATAAGATCTGAGGGTATGTACTGACCATGACTCAACGTCATTCTAGCAAGTTCATGGTCAATGTCAACAAAGTGTTTTATATGCGTCTGTAATATCCGAGTCACGTTGGCAAATCGTCGCCCAATCATCGAACGGTGAGCCGCAGTTTGATTTTAACCGTCGGCTGATATTTTAGAAAACCCAAAAGACTGACCGACGATCGACTTAATAAACTGTCGGACGATGATCGAGGGTTGATCAACGATCTTTCAATGACTGTGTCAATTAAAGGATTTAGCCACCGACGCAGAAAAAATTATAAATAAGCCCGACGGACATAAAAATGGTTGGCCGACAAAAGAGGTCAAATTCGAACAACAAAAATCGGACAAGCCGATGAACTACCGACTATCGCTTGAAGAATTCCTTTTTATTATCTCTAAAACCATCGGCCGCTGGTCGTTTTTGGAAATGTGAAAGGGGTTTATCTTTTAAATGGAGGCCGAGTTGAAAGGTATTTCTAACCTGACCTTATCTTTTAGTGGAGGACATTACACTCATATATTGCATATGAGCTGAGGGTATGTATTAACCATGACCCAAGGTCATTCGAGCAAGCTCAAGGTCATTTGCAAAAAAAAAGTGTGTCCTGACTATAGCTCTCAAAAATAGTTTAATTGGAACTTAAAACTTGACAAAAAGATTGCTTATGATGCAAGGGTGTTTCATGTCTTAACCCAAGGTCATTTTGGCAAATTCAATGTCACTGGCAGAAACACTATGTTGGAAGATGAAACTTCAAACAAAGAATATTTATAAACTAAAAGTATGCAGTGACCTTGACCAAAGGTCTTTTTGACCTGTGACCAGAGAATGTGCAAATTGTTTCAAACGATGTCCATTTGGCCATTTCAAGGTCACATTTGCAAAATTGCAAATGGGCACTTCAAAACAAATTGCAGCGGAGGTAATATTTTGTGAGCACGCTCACAGTATATAAGCTGTTTCATACATTTCTTTTAGGTAATAATAATTATTTTTTCTTTACACAATTTCATTTTGTATGCCCCCGAAGATCGAGAATAATGTTTTGTCCTGTCTTTCCTATCTGTCTGTCTACGAAAACTTTTATAGTGGTTATAATGACACTTCTACAGTATCAAGTACAGATTTGTAATTTAAAGGTCTTGGTGAAAACAAGTAAGTTTTCCAATGTTTGCATATCATTATCTGTGAAAAAACTACTTTCGACAGTTTTGTTATTTTTTGCAAAACTCAACATCAGAAAATACAACGTTTCCTCCAAAATAAAAGAGTTTACTCTATGTTAAAGAAATATTGATTATTTAAAAATTTTACTCCTAGTGTTAGCTCTGATTGAGATGCTTCATCCAGACATTCTACAGTACCCGCATCGTTATTCTTTACAATTCTATCGTGTCCTATCGTGCGTTTATCCTATCGTATCGTGCGTGTATCCTGTCGTATCGTGCGTGTATCCTATCGTATCCTATCGTATCGTGTTTTCCGTTTATAAGGTTTTGCGTTTTCTATCGTGTTTTCCGTTTATCAGGATTTGCGTTTATCGTGAAGATCGTTTATCAGGTTCTATCGTGTATCGTGTTTTGCGTTTATCGTGTGCATTCGGAAACCCTCGCTTTTTATCTTTACCTTGAGAAAAAACACCCGAGATATCCCGAGTTCATTTTTCGTTTTGTTATTTTATTTACGATCCATTTAATTGTTGAAGAGAGAGAGAGAGAAATTAATAATTTATCTGATTCTCTGGTATATAAATTTAAAAAAATAAATAAATAAATTACTAAATAAATAAATACATACATAAATAAATAACAAAAAACGTCAAGTACCGGCCGTAACCAAGCAGAGAGCGTAAATCGAAAGTTAAATCTATTTAGCACATAAAATAATCGGTCTACAAGTCAATCTTTTTTTTTTTAATTCAGATTGTCGACTTGTAAGAAATACTATTTGTCAAAAATAGAAATATTATAATTTCTTTAAATAGTCAGAGTGACCAAAAGGTAGACCATTATTAACTTAATTTCTTTTGATAATTATAGAAACATAAAACAGTAGGTATGTGAACAAAAAAAAAAATAAATTGAAAAAATATCAGCATCTATATAAGGTCTATCTTTTATTTTATCAATAATGGAATTAATCAATAACAAGTTATTCATTTTTCAGAAACACTAGTAGAAGCACCTTTTTATTAATATTTGAAAAGCATCATTTGGTAACACATATGTACATGTAGTTAAATTTTTATGCCTCTATTCTAAATGTATGCACAATCAATTATCTAAAGGATTGTTTCCAAATGATTCATAAAGGCATATACAATGTAATGCATGATCTTTATAACATTTACACACAAATTTTGTCTGTACGTGCAAGTATGTACATGTAGTTCATATTTATTTTTTTTTCTATTTATTTGTTTCTCTTATGTGTCTAACTAAAAAATAAATTACAATTTATAATGCATGAGCATGTTCTATTCAATTCACCATAATTATAATTATATATTATAATGTAGATGTTTAACCATTTTTACTTACTACTGCCTTTAGAAAATCGAAAAAAAAAATCAGTATACATCTTACCTATTTCGGCGTGGAAATGAACTGAGTATATACTGTACACTGACAGACGGAAGCGCTCCAGTACTTAAAGAAATGACACCTATATGTACCTGCCTAATCAGTACACTGTCTTTCTGTCAGGTCAAGACCCAATCCCCTACCCCTACATGACACCTTAGCCCGTGTGTATTCAACGTCAACATACCTGAACTGCTCTCTCACCTGGTGTCAAATATTTACCTTGAACCCTTCTGGGTATAAATATATGCAAAAATTTATATGAAATCGCCCGGTTTTGCTTCGATACACAAGACATGTAAATGCCTTGAATTTAATTTCATAAGTGTTTATCAATTACATATAATACTTGACTATATTCAAGAAGTCAATGTATATTTTATTTTTTTTTTTTTTTGAATCGGATCTTTTTTTTTTTATTTTAGTGGTTAGCGCACCCCCCCCCCCCCACCCCCCCCGCTGACTGTGCCTCAGGTGGGATTAAGACTTTCATAATTTACAAAGTTTTGTTTTATTTTGCCGATATAGCCATAAATAAGATAAGTTTAGTAACAAATAATACAGAGTCTAATAGAAATGATTTACAGTTATTCAGTCCGAAAATCTGCTTGTCATATTGTGGAAATTTACATTATTATTTATTTGTGTGTGAATCAGCTTAGCATACGGTTAGCTATGGTAGATATAAATTCTGTTAATGTGAATATTTATAACCAGCTTTTCCGCGAAAAGAACCCTGCTTTTCCGCGACAAATTACATTGCTTTTCCGCGATTATATTTTTTGCTTTTCTGGGATTTAATTTAGCACTTATCCTTTCCGTTAGTCAGGTTAATACTCTTTTTCCCTGCTATCAACCGGCTTCAATCTTTTTTTTTTTTTTTTTTTTTTTTTTGGTCTTTACTGAGATTTTTGTCAGTATTCTTTTTGTTTCTATCTCTGCAATCTGTAATTGTGGCTTTGCATATTTTATCTTTATCGGTAAGACACATCGCCATTATTTAAAACATTGACCTTTCTATATGTAAATCCATCGTTTGTAATATATATTTGTTACCACGAGTTGGTTCGTTATGAATGATTTCCATGGCACCTAAAACATCACCGACCAGTGTAATATGTGATTCATTCAATTTTTATCACAGTGTGGTACTATCGAGTAGAACTTTACAGAGAGGTACATGATAATCCGGTAAATATCGACAACACTTTGATGTAAAGTACTTACCGTGACAATTTAAAAATCGCGAAAAGGAAGTATCGAAAAAAGGAGAAAACATACAACTTATAGTAAAATTCAATCGCGGAAAAGCAGTATAGGGTAGTCGCGGAAACGCAGACAGGTTGCAAAAATAAAATCGCGGAAAAGCAGGTGGGCGAGGCTTGTGTAGAAAGAATTTTCATTTCTTTAGGGGCGGGGGGGGGGGGGTCTAAAAAGAAATGTTTTGACAAGAAAACAAAAGAGGCTAAAGACATTATTGTTGACGGGCGATATTATATAAGCATTATATTTTACTATATACTAAACATGTTGGTACACTAGCTGTAACATTTTTAGGTACACGACTGCGTTCTCCCTTCTGGGTCCTATACAGGCCTATGACATTGGAAATACCAGAGAATAAATACAAAAGAATGGAAATGCGACATTCTTTTCGGATACTAGACGATCTAGTGACGTTTATTAATTTTGTTAAATTCGATTTCTTTCGGCCGTTATCCTTCTTCATATCTTCATATATATACATATACAATGAGTGTACTTGGAATATGTAAATGATTAATTTTCGTACCGGTTATATATTTGTGACATATACATGTATATTTATAGAGGAGAGATTATATAATCACAGTCCAGTGCACAGCCTGTGTCAACGCAACTAGTACTAGCATATTTCAGCAAGTAACGTGTTTAAAACTGACTAGTAAATTATTTTCGTAAGATTTGAATTATTAAATACCGATAATTTAAATTAATGCGATTTTGGATACATCACAGACTTCTAGCAGAAGATATTGAATCCAAATATTTCATTTATAACAGAGTTCTTCCGGATATATACTCAATATTTGATAATAAATTTATAAGGTTTCATTTGTTAAAATCTGAATATATTTATAGCGTTTCATGAATTATTGCACCTGGTTTTAAAACTTCGATTGACTACGGAATTTTTGAGCCACCATCATTAAATTTAAATCTCTGTTTTTAAACGACTAAAATTCAAATTTAACGATTCGAGGGAATTTCGACATTTGAATTATTATACAAGCAATCGCATAATTCCCACCAAAGAGTGCAATTTACCTAAAATAATTACAGTTTGAATTTTGTTACGAACCATTATTGACAAAAAACAAAAACAAAAACAAAACATGTTTCTTGTACAAAGCATAGTTACCTCAAATGTTTAATCATAAAACATTTAATATATTTAAGCATTTAGATTTGCGGCTTTGTAAGTAATTAAAATCATCATACTACAGTGTATCTAAAAAGGAAACAATTCGTCTTGTCAAAATACGTTTCGCATTTTGAAACAATCCTATCAGGTTTTGCGTTTATCCTATCGTGAAGATCGTTTATCAGGTCTATCGTGTTTTGCGTTTATCGTATTTTGCGTTTATCGTGTTTTGCGTTTATCCTATCGTGCGTGTATCCGGTCCTATCGTGCGTGTATCCTATCGTATCGTGCGTGTATTCTATCGTATCGTGTATCCTGTAAAGAATAACGATGCGGGTACTGTAAATGGAATTTAACTAATATCTTCAACACCATTAACGTCCTCAATGCATTTACAAACATTATTTCTAATTATTTATTAAACATACCTATCCGAACGAAATGTACCAAGTACAGGGTGTTTCATAATATATGTTACATTTTGAATCTTCAATTTCACAAACACAAGAAAAAGATATAAACAAGTGTTTTTATCAACTTGATGCATGTGTCTGTAAGATTCATTATGAATAATTACCAACTAAAATATTACACATTGGACGAAATCTCAAACATCAATGAAAATTAGTGAAATTTCTAAATTACGTCATTTTTGTTACGTTGAATTTCACAACGTCAAAAGCCCACATTACATGTTCTTAATGATCTCCACTATTTCAACTACAAATGAAAGTTGCTTCTTGAAATTCTTGTCACCTTGTCACACATTTTTGCTTAGACACTCCTCATTCGAAGGTTTATGTTTCTTTTGAGCCCTTTAAGTATCTGCAGTCTAGGATTGTAGACCCTGTTCCTAAAGAACCCCTACAGAAAAAGGCCCAAAGATTGAGATTGGCGAGTGCAGAGGTCAAACTATTTCCTTAGGGAATTGCATTATTGAAAAATTGTACGCTGATAACTTCATATCATATTTCAAAGTTCAATATATGCTGGAAATGCTGATATTGCCAGCATCAATCTATCTGACACTTTTCACAGGAGTTTGCTAAACTATCTCAGCGTCTACACTTCACCAATTAAATCTTCGATTATTGAAGTCCTTAGGCTTTCTGGAGCACCGTGTCATTTATCGCATATTGCCCTTCTCTGTGCTTTAACCTTGTTACTAGCCTTCTGATAAGCATTCTAAAAAGCTTCCATTCTTTTGGAATTTTTCATTTATCAACTTCTGAATGAATATTGACGACATGTGTTGAAAAACAGCTTTACAATTCAGCAGTATGTTGATAAGTTAAGTACATTTCGAAAAATATTCAAATTATGACATCGGCGTTTACGTCAGAATTAATCATTGTGATACCATGATTTCCTTGACTTTTTCACATGGAATAAAATGTAGGACTTGGTGTTTAAAATGATATATGGTTTGTAATAGAATTATGATAGATAAGAAAAATAATTAGATTTAAAAATGTAACATATATTATGAAACACCCTGTACATCTAAGTTGCCAAGCGCATTACAAAATTGAGCGACTGGAAGCAGGCTGCTGAAGTCTGTGTAGATAACTGGTTTTGCTGCAGTTGAAAGAGATCTTAATGTTGAGTCTTGCTCGTGGAATAAATACCAATAGCACGGTTTAACACACGTTCTCCAAAAATTTAGGCAAACCAAGCATTATAAACAGCACAGGATTGCTTCATTTGTTTGCAGAGAGGTAGCATCAATTTCCAAAGTGAAAAGGGGTGGGGGCAGTCAGAAAAGAATTAAAAACCACAATTTAAAAAATGCTTTAAAAAATTGTCCAAAATAAAAAAAATATCACCAAGCATACTTGGAACAAACTGGAAAGACGTATCTATTTAGAGTTTAGTTCATTCCTAGAAAGTATTTTATCGATTATTGTATGAATGAATAATTCCTTTCTCTCTGATTTGCTGAGATCGTATAATATAGAAAAAATACTACGTTTAATTCACCTGTACGTGACCTTCCAGGTAAGTATAAATAGTAGTTAACCCATATAATATTGTTGGTTATGTGCAGATACCCAGTGGGCGTGGTCATAATGAAACGAGGGAGCATAGCTCCCGAGTTGTCATTATGACCACGCCCATCGGGTATTTACACATAAACAACAATATTATATGGGGTAACTCCCGGGTAATTAAGTTACTTGTACCATAGTTTAGTAAAATTGATCATATCTATGTTTTTTTAACAAGTAGTACGAATTTTAACTGACGTGTTATTGAAAAATGTGCTTGTTTTCAAAAAACTCGATTTGATTTGATTTTTTCGTATATTTGAAATGTCAAAATCAAATGATTCTAGCTTTTTTAAACTGAATTAATTTCTTTATTTTTCTGTTACCTTTTACCTCTGCTCCTCGTGCATGGTGAGATATAGGGCCATCTTTGCATGATGATTTAAAACATCTAACAATGTAAAGGAATTTGTATACTTAGAATAATGCAACTAATGAAACTCCTTTTTTTTAAGTATGTTTCTGATTTTATGTACCAAATTATCTTGGTTGGTTATAAATAGAACGATATTGTAATCAAATATTTAAGGGCCGGTACACACGGTAAGGTTTGATGAAACTTAAGTTCTAGCCTTACCGTGTGTACACGCTTAATAAACGTTTTTCCCAGCCTTACAAGTCTGCCTTACGAATAGAGCACTGCTCTCTTTCTTAATAGAAGATTTAGCTGACCTTTCCTTGTTATAGCCAATGAAAATCATTCACCCAAATGTCAACCTATTTTTATAAAACGGAACACGTGGGTAGATTTGGCATATTCGAAAGATACAATGGTCGTCTTTACAAACGAGGTCGTGGAAAAACTCGTTAGTTTGTGGGAAGAAGAAGATGAAAATCTCTGGAATGTTTCTAGTGAGGCGTTTCACAAAAAAGAATCTAGGTATATTTTGTCTCTTTCTGTGTGGAGTTTCTAACTGTAACAACTCCATAAATGAGTCTTCATGCACAGGAAGTTTCTGAAGGCGCTTGGGTCTTCTAAGCTGAGTTCTAGCAAGAGTGCATTACGTGCGCTATGCAGGGATCTCCTCTGTATCCAGGGGCGCGTCCAAAAGCGTCTATTTAACTTTTCCTTATTTAAGGAGCACAAATGCAGTTGCAACTAAAACTACTGCTACTGCACCAGTAGCACCGTCTTCCATGTTGAAAATTGAATGTATTGTTTTGGACTAAATATGTCCTTCGCCCTTCGAGCTCGGCGAATATTGTACTCTTCAGGTGGCTAAATCATCGTATTGACCTCAAAAACAGCAATAATTGTATACTGTCTGAAGAAAGTACTGGGCACTGGTCAAACACAGTTTCAGAATTCAGATTTTATTATCCCCTCTCAACGGAGTTGGAGAGGATATAGGAACGCAGTTGTGTTTTTGAGTGTGTTAGTTAGTCCTGTGCGAAATGGAAATGACGTAATATGCACCGGGATCGAATTTTGCCTTGATTTGTGTATATTTTTAATTTATTCATCTATTGTCTCATCTTCTCATATTCCAATCATATAAATAAAACTGAACGAGGTGATAAAAAATATAACATATGGTATGTTGCTTTTCCAAGTGTAAATTATAAAGTTGTGTGGAATAGGGTTCGATTTTTTTGTTAACATCATATTCAGCTACGTAGCTTGAATTAACTACATGTACGTACATGTACAGTGAAGTTGTCAGTTGTAGGTTTACATATCAACGATTATTGTCGGTATTTTTTTAATATATTCGATCAGTGCATATTATCTATTCAAGATATATTACTAAAGTCAGGTACTCTTCACACAATTGCTCCGAAGAAAATAGTTCCATTCATGATCAGTAGATACAACATTACAACAAATGTTAAGAATAATGATGTATATTTAATACGTTAAAGAAAACAAAATTAACGTAAAAAGATTTTAAGAAAATCACTTTTCCCAAGAAAAGGAAATAAAAAGTTTTCATATTCCTACGCTCGCTGCCTCCTCAGTCTTTTTCACGAAAATATATAGGTCATCCTTCGATTGATAGTGATAAATCTTTTCACCAATTATATAACTGTCATGATTATTGTTCGTTAATTGCCGTATATTTTCTTTTGAGTGAGAATATTAATCATTAACTGTGTGTGTGTGTGTGGTTTTTTCCTCTTTTTTTAAATAACGGAATGGTTATTATGTTGTTAAACACCTGCAATCGTAACTTCTCGGCAAAGCAACGTGATTTGCCGAGCTCGTCTGAAAGGATCTTCGCACGTGTGTAAACCTAGTCTATTTGGTCTTGCAAGCACAGGTATGTGCATCGTTCGCTAGTGACGCTTAGATCATGTAGACTGGGTATCAGTATTTGCTACGGACATGAAGAAGAACTATACACCAGTTTCATAACAAGTGCAGGTTTTTTTACTCAAGCCCTAGACTGGGCTAAAGGGGCTGAGTTACCTAAAACGATGCTAGGTCATTGATCTACTCAGTTTAAAAACACGAAAATATACTATTTTTGTAAATAAAAACATTTCTAGAAACAAAAATGAAGTTTATCTTCAAAACGTCTCTATATTCAAAATCTATATAAAGTGTTAAATGTCGGATTTTATTCTATGACGAAGGAGTGATGCTCCACAGCCGCAACCGATCTCGCGCTTTATTTCCTTTGCGTTTAACAACGGCCGTCAATGCATCTCTAGACGAGTTCATTGATTAGTTATAGTTACACTATAGATATTAATTGGTTAGCAGTAAATACACTCACAGTTTTTCATTCACGAGGGGCGGAGCCCCGAGTGAATAAAAACTGTGAGTGTATTTACTGCTAACCAATTAATATCTATTGTGTAAGTTACTTGTACCAGAGGACCAATGAGAGAAAAGCATGTTGATAATTAGCACCGCCTACTACGAGGTGTCAAGCCACGGTCCGGAGTCTGTATAAATAGCTGTCTCCATCTGCAAGGATCATAGTTAGCTGCGTCACTGCTACTGCGAATTGTTGATAAAAAATTCGGAATTGATACGAGTGAAGATATTGTACCTTTGGAATGTTGAAGACGCAGAAAACATGATTTTTGTCAGATACAGGGTAGCGATTGTAGGCTTTTATATTCAATCCGTGAACTCTGACAGAAAATTTATCTTTCTAAATTTTTTTTTTTTTTTTTTTTTTTTTTTTTTTTGAAAAAAGGGGGATGGGTATGGGAAACATCACCATTGAACTTTCTCTATATGGCAATCGGCGTACAGAAAAAAATGAAATGATTTGTGACATTTTAATGAAAGTTTGAAATGGTATTGGAATTTAAAAAAGCGAGGGGACTTCTGATGTGATATTGCTATTTGTATTTGGAGACGGGAAAGAGAATGACGAGAACTCGAGATAGGACGTATCATTTACTGATTAAGGATACGCGGAGAAAATATACAGAAACATTTAAGAAACGAACATCGACAAGCTAATGTTAGTATTTTTTAAATTACAAATGTTGACTTAATTTATTCATCAGCCAGGTCTGGAAATTGACATCATTTATTCATCAGTCAAGGTCTTGTCACAGTATGGCTTGATGCCAAAAGGTGGGCGTGACTTAAAAAAACTGTGATTCTTCTGGCAAATACACCACAGCAACATCAAAGCAAAATCTAAATTTACCGCCAGTCCTATGGTCTTGTTGACCCATCTTTAACATCTGCCTATACTTTGAGTTAAAGTACTTTAATAGCACAAAATTAAAAAATAAATTAAAATCTATCCTTGATAGATCTATAGTTTTGCTATTTATAAAAATTGGGCTATCTTTGATCTTTGCTTGGACTTGTTTCGAATTTTTACAGAAGATTCTAACATTGGAAAGTTAGATGGTACACATGTAGCACAGGCCCATAGTATGCGGGATTTTTTCGGAGCCCCCCCCCCTTTCACTTTGAAAACGTTGCTACAGGCCTGTAACATGCTATTTGGATTAAATATTCCTGAAAATGAGTGAGCTGTTAAATACATCTTTAAAATTATACGGTTAATTATATTTAGTCTATGTTCTATGTGAAATTAAAACTTTTTCTATAGGCATCTGCAACGTTGTGATAATAAAAGTCACTAATCGCATGTAACGTTATATACATGTATGTACATGCAGTTTCCTTAGTACATGCATATTTTATTCAACAAAAGATGTTGAAACCCAGTAGCCTAAATATTATGTCATTTTAGGTTATTTATGGCCATTGTATAGTTGACTTTCTACAGCTTGAGTATCTCTGACGTTTTATCAGTAAATAGTTTTTTTTAAAAAATTAGAAATCATCTGAGTACAATGAAAATTCGAATAAATTAAAAGTCGAATATCTTGGATATGGGGTAACCCATATCTATTCTTGTTTAAACATGTAAACATTTACTTCTCTACAATCACTATTCATTTAGCTACACACATGTAGCTTGCCTACCTATTGTGTAGTCGCCATTTACGTGTTGTCTCAGTTCCAATTCATTCGTACGTATTTTATGCCAAATTGTTTAAACTGAAGTACAGAAAAATGAATAAACACTGGTCAAGAATTGTCTGTAATCAGTAACAGAGTTTCGAAAATCAACATTTAATTTAACGTTTTTGTTCACTGCAGCAAGGCAAAAGTTGTAGTTAAACAATAGTAGCTGCAGAGTATGGCACTAGCATTCAGTATAACTTAGAGATCATACAGTGTATATATTGATCACTGCTGAAATAAAATTACACTGATTAATAAGTCAAACTGTAGGAGCGGTCCACATACCCCATGACATGGAACATATCAAAAATCAACATGTTCATTATCAAAACGTAATGTTAACTTTTTTTATTTACTTAGAGTTTGAAAAAAGTATTCTCCAAGGAAAATATGAAAAGTAAAATTGTGTTTCCCTTGCAAAAAAAAAGTTAAAATAACTTTAAAAAAAAAATCATCCCCTTTCAACAAAGCTTGAGAGGATATAGTAACGCTCGTGTGTGTGTGTGTGTTGGGGGTGGGGCAGTGAGTGTGTGTGTAACGGAAGTTACGCAAGTAATAATTCATATCAGGATTAATATGCTTTTTTGCGAGATGATGCTCCGCTTTGGGTACCCTTGATTTTTAAGCTTTTCCATCCCTAATAGGACCTAATTCTCTATCCTTAAACATCCATCACGTATATAATACTCTGATATTGATTCAAAGCATTTCACAGTAGAAAAGGATTTACCAAGAGAAAGTTTCAAAAATGTAATTAACTAAGCAGTAAATAATTAACAGAAATTGCATTGAAGTCTATGGAGACAAGCGATTTTTTTTTTAAATGAAAAGTCAAATAATAAGAATATCAATAAATACTGTGGTGGAAAGATACATTAAATCATTAGAAATAAAAATGACAATTGAAAACAATTTTTACCGTATAGATTTTTTTAATTGATTTTTATTGCTTAAAAAAAAAGAGGGAAACAAAGGTCAAGGTCATAAATTGAGACACATTCCGTTCTTGCATGCTAATAGTAATAAATAGGATTTATGTCTAAAACATACTGGGTATTCCACCCGTACACATCTGTTATGTATTCAAATTCATTGAGGCTATTAGGGATGGAATACCTTAATTTCTTCTAAACATGATAATACTATAGTAGTTAAGAATAAACTTATTGAACATTTTAATTTTTCTTTCCAAAATCAAAATTAGATTAGATTAGATTAGATTCACCCTCTGTTCCCCTTTCAATAATTATTTTGCTAGTAAATAATACACAATCAGAAAAGCTATTTTATATATATATATATATATATATATATATATATATATATATATATATATATATATATATATATATATATATATATATATATTAGATACATAAACTGTTGGAGTATTTTTCACGTATAAACAATAGAAAAAAGTTTACTTTTTGATGTAAAATGTTATTGAAATCATTGTAACATCATCTATTTGTCAGATAGCTTGTCTCGGTTTTAAATTGTTCTTACATAGAGCAAGCTGTTGCGTATCGAATAAGTTGGGAGACATGAACATCACATTAAGATGATAGAGGAAAATTACTACATAAAAAATTGACGTAGAGTTGAAGGCTTTTATCCTAAATTTGACTGCGGAGTAGTTCGTCCACCTGATCAATACATAGAGCTCACGAAGGGGTTTGACAGGGGGTTCTTTCTATTCCTAGGCATCTGATCTAACCTCTGGTGTTTCCAGGGGTCCTTAATCGCAACTTTGTGAAATTATATAAATTAAAAGTCCTTAACTGTAGAGAATAGAGGCAATATTTAGTCACAGAGGTCATCAATCTTCCAGAAATCTCCATAGAAATTAATAGTTAGTCACACTTTCACATCCAAAGCACATGGGAATATTATTATATCATATATTTGATGTATGTTTTATTGTGTTAAAAATCAGTCAACATGTAAACAATCAGGGAAATTTTAAAGTATTTCCTTAGAATAAATGTTTATAACCGAATTGGATAATATATTCCGAAACATACAATTATAATTTTTCTATATTGTATGTATAAGTATTTTAATTCTGCTGTACAACCGTTTATGTTTCAATTTTGCATTTTCCTCATGCCATTTTCACTTTGAAAAAACCTTTCCGCATTTCAATGCGATATTTCTAAAAACCTTATAGGGCTAGCCCAATAATTCCGTACTGAAAACTCTCTGTGGTTATCATACATTAACTCTAACAACACTACTGTTAACAGCATAGTTTTTAATACAAGATTTTATTCGTATTGTACCACGCAGAAATCAATGTAGGAATAAGTATAATATAATTTGACATTGATTTATTTTATTTATTAGAGGGGTCGGAAAAAGGGACCACAGTATACTGCTTAAGTGGAAACACCCTATTGAATCTGAAAAAAAAACTTTGAGAGTATATACATGTATTGATCATTCACTGAACTATAAATATTACTTGACTTTGATAAGTTTGTAAATACTTCAAGTGTAAATTATTCTCAGTATACTAAAATAATTCCTCAAATTACATACACTTTGTCAAAAAAGCTTCTTTATATCCATATATTCTGTCTTCTTTTAATATATGGTAAAATGCACAGGGTGCTAGCATAGAAAGAATTTTAAAGTAACAATAATATGTTTGTTTAACACAAATGCCTTGCAAATGGCCTTTTCTAGTGACAAATAGTCAGAAATACAATGAATTGAAGGGTTTCAAAACTAAATTCAATATTACGTTACTGTCAAAATTGATAGGCTTATACTGCATAGTTTTCTTACACCTATCAGAAGCATATCGCGTATGTCATCTTAAAAAATTCTCGAAGGAACGAAAAGAAAACAATCAACGAACCCTGCAATCATCTTAAATATATGAATTTACCAACCTTGTTGAAATTGCAGGAATATCCGTGAGAATTCCTCATAGTCAATGAAACCCTCGGTCTCCTTTTAATAAATTCAACACTTTCTTAACACACTGACAAACCAGAAGTCTCTGACAAGACTGTAGCTCTACTGGTTGTACTTATAAAGGAAGATAGAAATAGCACTTGGACTTGAAACTTTGCAACAGCAATAAATAGAATAATGATCCTTGATTTAGTCTCTTTTTGTGGCAAGATTTATTGCAATCAGACTAAAACTGTAGGAGGAGTAGCCCTTTAAAACAATTTTACAGAAATTTCGATTTAAATAACCATGGCAACATCATTCAACAAAATCAAAAAACAATAAAGACAATTATGCATCTCAGTTAGTCTACTTGTATGCCAAGTTATACTGAAATCAGATAAAAAGTGTAGGGAGGAGTAGCGTTTTGAAAGTATTTAAAGGAAATTTCTATTTTTAGTAACCATGGCAACACTTCATTGAAATAAAAAACCGATACATAGAATAAAGTATCTTAGTGTAGTCTCCTTGTGTGCCAATGTACTAGTATATTGAAATAAGATCAAAACTGTAGGAGAAGTAGCGTTTTGAAAGTATTTCACAGAAATTTCTATTGCTAGTAACCATGGCAACACCGTTCATTGAAATCAAAAACCGATATACAGAATAATGTATCTTACTATGGTCTACTAGTGTGTCAAGTTATACTGAAATCAGATCAAAACTGTAGGAGGAGTAGCGTTTTGAAAGTATTTCCCCAAAATCTTAATATTTAGTAACCATGGCAACACTGTTCATTAAAATCAAAAACCGATACACAGAATTATGTATCTTAGTGTAGTCTACTTATGTGCCAAGTTATGTTGAAATCAGACCAAAACCGTAGGAAGAGTAGCGTTTTGAAAAATTGTTTACAGACGGAGAAACAGACGGACGGACGACGGACACCTTACTATCGCATAAGCTCTTCTGGTCTCTGACCAGTAGAGCTAAAAACGAAAACCGAAATGTATTTTAATTGTTAACCACACTAGCGAAATGGCATTAATATGAATATCAAGGACTTTGGATTTAAGTTATCCGATCTATAATTCAATAAAAATTGATGCATGGAAAGCATTTGAAATGTTTATTGAATATTGATGATCACACTGTGGGGGGGGGGGGGGTCAAAAACTAGGTCAACAAATGCGATAACGCATAAGGGAAGACACTCTGGATGTTTTCAAAACTGGATGCATTACATTGATAAAGTAACAAAAATATTTTAAAAACAATAAAACTAAAATTAGATACCTTGTGTACTTAATCATTTATGTATAAATACTTGACAAACACAAATTATATTTCAACATTTACAATTTCTGCAAGTGAAATTATGCAAAAGGACATAATTTAGGAATAATTCTCCCAACACTTTTTCCGATTTAACGCTAGGTTTCCCAAACTATTTTTTTAAAGGAAGACATACCAGTCCATCTTTACCACTTTCTCTTGAATATCAGTCTCAGGTGTCCCAGATTCAGTCCAGATCCATATTTTCTACTGTGCAGGATTTCATAATTTTATCTTGAATAAGAGGGCATGGCGAAGCAATGTTTTTTTGTGATTTACAAGAATTAAACTCTTCCCGGAGAAATTGGCATTCTGTATTGTAAGAATGTTTTTTAAAGTTTAAAACCGAGACAAGTCAAGCTTGTTTAATTTCATCTAGCATGACAACATCATCGAGAGCATTATACGCATTGTAAGTATGACCACAAAAATGCTGAGCTAGACATTCTTGCTTATACTTATCAAGTTTGGGGTATTTTTGTCTGAAAAGATGAGTCACAAAATGCTGAGGCTTTAGGGTAAAATTTCTCTTGCAAATCACAGCTACAAAATGCCCTGCATAATACTAAAAAATCAAATGGTCGGCCATTGTGTGCTGAGAAATTTCTCTAACCACTCAAAGAAATCCTCTAGTGCAGTCTTTATTCCCACAAAATCAATTGGAATTTATAACATCAGTGCTTCAACAATACTGAATTTACAGTGCCTGAACAAGTAAATACAGAAAAGCAAAACAAAGAAAATTAATCAATGTCAAAATTTCAAATAAAGCCACGAGAAATATCAACAACCGAACAGAACAGACCTACAAAAAATTCCCACTTGTACCATCAGAAATATCAACAAACCATAGGACAGAAAGAACCGAACATGCATTATACATGTACCTCTGAAAAGTACTTTCTACCCTCATTAATATATGCTGCTAATGCTTTCACTCGAAAATCTCAAGTCTCACTTAATGGAGATGCTTCGGAACTCTCAGACATATCTCTCTACTGGCATGTTCACATGCCTGACTTGACCCTAATTCTAGAAGAAGATATTTAAGATTTTTCCAATATATATTCCTAAGTAAAACATTGACCACTGTTGTGGCCCTGCCATACCCCGGGGTCATCAATTGAACAAACTTGAATCTACAATACCTGAGTATGCTTCTACATTAATGAAATATATGGAAATAACGAATAGTATTCAAGCTCAAAAGTCCATTAAACATTACAAAATAGGAGCAGAGCAAACACGGACCTCCAAAACATCAGAGGTGGGATCAGGTGCCATGGAGGAGTGAACATCCCTGCCGACCGGTCACACCCGCCGTGTGCTCCTTGTCATCATCGGGAAATAACGGAAAAATCCGTCGACAATACAGTGACTAAATAATGGTCTAACAATTAGTATGAAAAACGTCAGTCAGCATTTGACTCAATGATAAGTTGTATTTGCTGACAAGGTCATTGTATCGACCATAGAACTTACGAAATGATGACTTTAATCGAGACTGCTGATATTCTTGTTTCATCAACTTGTTTGTCAATAATTTACCTCGTTTTAGAAATTGTACATACGTAGAGCATGCTCTTGCATATCGAATCAACTGAGAGATATAAACCCCGGATGCAGGTGATGAAGGTATATTGCTGCATAGGTAAGGGAATTTGACGATTGAAAAGTTAAAGTCATCACGTTTATCATAAAGCACGGTTGTTAGATTACCATTAACGTCTCAATAGCTGTATTTTAAAATTAAATTTAAAAGGAAAAGAAAACAGGAAGAAAGAAAAGAGAAAATAGAGAGAAATTTGATGTATCAAAAAATAGGAGTAGTGCATGCAGAAAGCAAAAGTTATATTGTAAATTTCCTCTCTTTCTCTCCAGTTGTTATAGTGTTTTTAATATAAATTACACTGTGAGTGCAGTATGGATCCAGTATAATTTTAATAAAAAAAAGATCAAATATACAGTGTAGGTACTGTATAATAATTGAGTAAAAAGAATGAAAGATTTCAAATTAAAAAAAAAAAAAAAAAAAAAAAACTGTACTTTTTAAACTTCCAACAGATACCAGAAATACTTTCTCATGAAATGGACCGGGAATTCTCACTAGGTGTTTAAATTAGTTGTTTCTAAATATACTGAAAACTTGAAATAAAACCAACGGCGCATTGACAGTAGACGCTCTTTAAATGTACCACCATGAGAGGATTTCTCTCTCTTACTGTGGTTGTCTTTGTATTCCTTTTTCGATATTTCTGTGTTTTGGCCTTTCCTCCTCAGAGTATTCCAGGAGAACATCAATCAAAGTCGCATCTTACATTAAATATATATGGGATATACCTTTCGACGCATAAATTTTTATTGAAACACAATCTTGTCAACAGTACAGGGCGAACACCGAGCGAAGCGTTAAACGAGTTTTTTGGAAAAGGTAAGAACAATTTTAGAATCAAATCGTGTTCCTGTGACTCTCCAAAAATCAATCAAACTATCACGTCATTAAGCAAAATTATTCTTTTTTCATTCATGAAGTTGTCAGTGAACCATCTAATTCAATACCGCTATTGTGATATGACTAAGAGTAATTTATATGTTATGATACATTTCAAATTGGTGATCACAAAAAACCTAATTGTTTTAAACCATTTACTTAAATAATCTTATTGCAGACAGAGACTCACAGACTCACTTTCTTGAGAATGTTTATGCGATTACCAATTATCAAAACGAGGTTCAAAGAGAGTTGGCCGATAAAGCATATTACCATGTAAATGGGGAACAGATAGTATTGGGTAACTTTGCAATGTTTCAATGACAAAGTAAACAACATGCAGTATTATAGCACCACATCAATATATATTACAAGGTTTCAGTATTGAGTAATTTGCTTCCAGCAAAACATCATTTATTACATGAACATTTTGAGTCTTCGTCCTTCATTTATATATCATGACCTGAATTTTGAATTTTTGGGGTGGAGGTAAATGCAAAATTTTCACCATAACAAATTATCATGTAAATTTTGCATTTACCTCCAGCCAGTAGATTCAGAATTTACATGATATAATAGATGGTGAAAAACAGAAATATCATAAAAGCCAGCTGGAAATGTCGTTCTGGAGAGTGAATTTTGAAAACCTGTCAAAAATCAAAGGATTTCAGGATGTACGATTATCCATACATGTGTTTATTTAAAAATCAGGACATATCATCAAATTGATGTTTTCGGTAAATAATTCTTTAAATGTATTAAAATAACATGTGTATATTTGCATGTTTCAAAATGAAGATGGTTTATCGATTTTGCAATTGGTGTTCTATTAAATTTAAAACCTCTCTTGTCCTTGATTTTTGTTTGCTCTGGAATTGCTTAAACTTCTAGATCATGCATTAACTTATGAGTAATCTTACAACCAGGAAGGTTATTTTTTTATGGAACAAACAAGAGCAGCAAGGGAATTTAATACAAATTTTGAAACAACGCTTCATAAATGATTGAAAATATTTCTCTTGGTTCACTATCTCATGTCATGTTCCCAAGCTTTGAAACAGCTCGAATTCACAGAATCAAATCAACCAAAAACAAAACCTATTAGAATACAAATTAAAACAAAAGAAATCAAGATCTAATACATTATACCGGTCTCTCTATAATTTACGAGCAAAAAGTTATTATTGTTTAATCTTAAGATTTTCATTGAAAAAGTAAATACACTAATTCTTGTTCATTACATGTTTTAAAAATGCCTAAAATAAAACAGCTTTTTACATTCTTTCGATCCTTTACAGTATTGATTTCCTTATATGCACATATGTTTGTATGCAATATATGTTTTTATATATTTTTTTCATTTCTACAGAATGTTGCATAAAAACGACCTGTTTTCTTAATTTTAGCACATAATCACGTGCGATCTTTAAGAAAATCTTTGATTGACCTTTCAAAATCAGCATCTACAGCAGACATAGAAATATTGAGGGAACGAACAGGGCATTGTCTTTATACTATCCAGCAGTTCTACAGTAATACTAACTGGGTAGAGCTAAATGATGACACTATTCTAAAGGAGTTTGGTAAGAAATACATTATTAAATATAAACGCATCAAAAGTACACATTACATGTAAGCCATTAAATAACAACTTCTCGGAACTACATTATATTATGTACGAAAAATATAATGACTAAATGAGTTAAACAAGTAACATTTTGTTCATGGGTAGGTCTGAAAGAATTGAAATGGCTTTTAAAAAGTACATTTTGTACATGCACATTTCATTTTTGTGGGTGATATACATGTACCATATAGTATTAATATAAACACTGCGACTTTTAAGTCAGGACACGACAAAGTCCGGACTTTCAGCTATCCTTTCTGAAAGACATAATTTAAAAATTTTCCTGGATTTTGATGGGATTTTATATCTATATTATGATCACATCATGTCAACCATAACTTTCACAGTGTAGAAGTTTTCTAGAAAAATTCTCCCAAACATGGGTAGGTGTGAAAGAATTGAATTGGTTTTTAAAAAGAATATTTCGTACATGCCCATTTCATTTTTTGTGGGCGATATACCATATGCCATTTATGTTATAGCCGAAACTGATATGAAAGCGATTGACCATTTTTTTTTATCAAGAGTATAACTGTGAAATAAGTTGGAGACATGTCGGATGATATGGTGCGTTTTAAAATATAAGATATTAGACAACGCCTTCGTGTAAAAATAATCTCGTGTTATTGGGTGGAAATTAAAAAGTGAGACATGCAGAAATTATGTCACAAAGAACTGACGAGTAATGTTTTCCGATCTCCTTTTCATTAATCAGTTATCTCCACAATTAAGGTTAGGAATGTTAAGTAGTTTCAAATGTATTTTGACTTAAAAATAAAAAATAACAGCTATGTTAGTTCCGTTTTGAAAAAGCTGCCAAAGCTGCACATATTCAAAGTGTTACTGGTTTTACCAATTTAGTCATTTTACAAAATAATTATATTACAATTTTTGCTGTTTTTGATCAATACGATAATTTAGCCACCAGGGGACTACAATATTTACCGAGCGCGAAGGGCCATGTGAATATTGTACTTTGAGGGTGGCTAAATCATCTTTTCGACCTCAGAAACAGCAATAATTGTACACACAAGTACTTCAAAGTTGACATTAAAAAGATGTTCGAGTTCCTGATTGACAATATCTGTGTGGTTTTGGGAAACCAGGTCTTCCAACAACCTACTGGAATTCCCACAGGTACCAATTGCGCCCCGTTATTAGCAGACCTATTTTTGTGTTCATATGAAGCAGAATTTGTTCAAAATCTTTCACGTGAAAAGAAGAAAACACTTGCTGTTGTCTTCAACTCGAAATTTAGATATATCGATGATGTATTGTCAATTAACAATGGTAATTTCCATTCTTATGTCGACACGATATATTCCGGTGAGCTTGAGATAAAAGGTACCACAGAGTCTGACACATCTGTTTCATATTTGGATATTTTATTAGAAAAGGACGTTAATGGTAATCTAACAACAAAACTTTATGACAAACGTGATGACTTTAACTTTTCAATCATCAACTTCCCTTACTTGTGCAGCAATATACCCTTATCACCTGCATACGAGGTTTATATCTCTCAGTTGATTCGATACGCAAGAGCATGCTCTACGTATGAACAATTTCTAAAACGAGGTAAATTATTGACAAACAAGTTGATGAAACAAGAATATCAGCAGTCTCGTTTAAAGTCATCATTTCGTAAGTTCTATGGTCGATACAATGACCTTGTCAGCAAATACAATCTTTCATAAAGTCAAATGCTGACTGACGTTTTTCATACTATAATTGTTAGGCCATTATTTACACACTGATTTGTCAACGGATTTTTCCGTTATTTCCCGATCATGACAAGGAGCACACGGCGGGTGTGACCGGTCGGCAGGGGATGTTCACTCCTCCATGGCACCTGATCCCACCTCTGATGTCTTAGAGGTCCGTGTTTGCTCTACTCCTATTTTGTAATGTTTAATGGACTTTTGAGCTCGAATACTGTTCGTTATCTTCACATATTTCATTGTATTCTACATGTATGATTCACTGATTAAATGATACTAACAACAACCCTAAACAGTAAACTGACATTCATCTATCAGGCCGTATTAGTTTTAAATAGTTCTTGGCTTTGTATTTCGTCATAAGATTTTTTTTACAGACATCAGCCCTACCATACACAGTGCAAAAACAAAGTTAGAATAAAAAAAGTTAACAAAAATTTTATGATCGCATTTCTGTTCAATTTCTCAAGTTCTGTAACCCATGAAATTTAAAAAAAAAACAACAACAACATTGCAATTTTTTTTTTTAAATTTTGTTTTTGTGTACAATAATTTGTAATTGAAAAAATGATAAAGCTTGTTGATTTAATCGTGGTGAATCTGGGAAAAAGTTGCAATTGTTGATTTTGATTTTCCTGTAACTTTTGTAGGTATTAAAGAATTACTTCCCGAGGCTGTAAATGATCTGTCAGAAGATACTTGTTACGACTGTCCTACAGACTTGGAAAGGTTTTTTCTCATACTATACTTGCATTATTGTATGTTATAGGTTCATATCGTTAATCAAATTCTTCCCGAAATTAGTCATATCACACGGAAAATTATTGCTGCCAGTTGAAAATATTTTTGCCATATCGTAGTTGCAAGATTATAATTCGTACGTACGTGAAAACAAGAAGTCTGTTAGCCAATGCTTACTAGTAATACCCTCGCTTTGATGTGAATGTACACAAGTTCAGTTATGGACAGAGGCACGGATAAACAGGAAGTTGACATCGGATTCGTACAAAATTGATTCCCACCATATGGCATGCCTAAACAAAGTGTGTGCTAAAATTTCAAGCATCTGCGATGAGTAGTTGCTGAGAAAACTCTGACGAAAACTTTGTTACGGACAGACAGACACACAGACAGACGGATGGACAGACACACAAGGGTAAAACAGTATACTCCCCTCTCCTTCGGAGCGGGGGTATAAGTCGTAATTAAGAAAATATGTCATTCATACTTCTAAAGTCGTACGAACTACATAATAAGTCGACATAGTTACACTAGGTCGCACATACGATATGATAAGTCAAAATAACAAGATAATATGTTATAACTGTTAGTTTTAAGTTAATTAACTCTTATTTGTGTTTATGGAACTCAACAGTTTGGGGATTATTATTAAAAATTTTAAAAAAATTAACCCTCCAAAATATAGTCAGTCAAAATCCTATGAGCTTTATAAACAGGAGTTGCTTGCGTGGAAAGAAATTACAGAAATAGAAAAGAAAAACAGTGAGTAGCAATTGCTTTAACATTACCAGAAGATGATAAATCGAAAATTCGAGAAAAAGTGTTTGATCAAATTAAATTGGATGACTTAAAGAAGGAGATAGGGCTTGAAACATTGATTCAATTTCTTGATAAACATCTTGCAAAGGATGATTGAACTGATAGTGTAACAAAGTTTGAAGATTACAGAAGAGCAGAGGGGCAGTCTGTAATAGAATATGAAAGCGTGTTTGATGCTAAATATAGGAAAATAGAAAGACATGAAATTGCCACCTGAAATACTGGCATCAAAATTATTAGAGCTAACATTTCAAAAGAGGAGACAATGATTGTGTTAACAGGAATGAACTATGATAAAAAAGATACTTTATATGAACAAGCTAATTGCTTCTTGAAAAAGTTCAAAGGTGGAGTTTGTGATACTAGCTCTGCTCATTCAACAGCACCGAGTATCAAGTTAGAGCCTGCAGTTTTTGTCGAGAATGAGGAAGCCTTGTTAGCAGCTGGGTTTGAAACCATTCTTATCGCCCTGGATTTTCTGGAGGCAGACGTGGACGTAGTTGAGGTAATGATAGCACAAAGTTGCAGGGATATCGTCAGCCAGAGCACAACTCATTCAAAGCAACACCCATTCAAAAACGAGGGAGGACTTAAGAAGGAAATAAATCCTACTTGTAGTGATGGTAAATTGTTGACTTGTAAATCATGTGGTTCTTACAGACATATGATAACAGATTGTCGACATAGCTGGGAAAACATGGCGAAGGTTAATATGTGTACCACAGAACATGCAGTGTTGTTTACTGGATTTCAACGAGAAGACATATCTCGTTTGTGTGTGTTTCCCAGAACTGTGCAGTGCTTGACAGTGAATGTAGTAGTACAGTTTGTGGTCAGATGTGGTTCAACAACTATAAAGAGTCCTTAAGTGACAGGGACAGGAAGAAGATTGATTTGTTTGTTTGTTTTGTTGTTTAACGTCCCTCTCGAGAATTTTTCACTCAAGTGGAGACGCCACCACTTGCCGGTGGAGGGCTACAAATTTTGACCTATACTCGGCACTCAGGGCCATTGAGCAGTGAGGGATCTTTTTCGTGCCAACACCTACTGCGACACGGGACCTCGGTTTATACGGTCTCATCCGAAGGACTGGTCCCGCAGTGGGACTCGAACCCGCGACGTAAGGATCAACTCCTTACTCTAGAGCAGACGCTCTAACCACTGCGCCACGCGGGCGACCAAGATTGAGTGTGATGACAGTAAGAAGGTGTTCAAATTTGGAGGAGGAACTTGTCTCAAGTCAACAGGAGAGTTCAGTATTCCCACTGTTCTAGCAGGCAAATCTGTGACCATTCAAACAGATGTTGTAGAATCTGACATACCCCTACTTTTGTCCAAAGATTCCATGAAAAAGGTTAGTGTGAAAATGGACTTTGACAATGATACAGCCACAATATTCGGAAAAGAAATAGCTTTAAACTTGACAACAGTTGGCCATTATTGTGTCCCTATAGATAAGTCTGAGACTGTAGTAGTAGCAAATGTGTGCAAGGTGGAGACAACAGATGGTGAAAAACTTTCTCAGGAAAAACTTCTCAAACTTCATAGACCCGCCAATGAAGAAGCTAGTAGCTCTTTTGAAAGATGCTAAAAATTGGAAGGAAGAATATCATGAGATAATGTCAAATATTGAGCGAAAATGTGACATTTGCAAGTTATTTGCAAAAACTCCAGCACGGCCAGTTGTAGCTTTGCCTTTAGCAAAGAGTTTAGTGAAAAGTTGCAATGGACCTGAAAAAGTGACCACAACCAGTGAAATATTTGCAAAACATCTGAACACCTTGCATTCAGCTAGAAAAGCTTACATTCAAACAGAAGCTGAGGAAAGAATACGACGTGCACTAAGAAGTAGAGCATCTGAGCAAGTTTTCAATAATAGAGACAGTGTATTATATAAAAGAGAAGGAAAAGAAAGATGGTTAAGACCAAGAAAAGTTATGTTCCAAGACGATAAAGTGGTTTTTATACGTCATGGCAGTGTATTTAATTGTTCTTGTATCACCAAACAGGCTTCGTAAAATCGAGGACAATTTTTTCTAGAACGGGAAATGAATAGCCAAAGAAAATTACTGAAAGTGAGCAATGCAATGTCGGAAAGACAACTAACTCTAAAGAAAGTGAACACGAGTTGTCAGAAATCATAGTCAAATCTACCAGAAACAAAAACGGTGCTTCCGAAAACGTGCATCAGAAACCAAATGATAAAATAGCTTACAAATTAGATTCTGAAGAACAATGGAGAAAAGCAACTGCTCTTGGGAAAGCGGGAAAAGCAACAGGCACCAATAAGAACATACAAGATGATGACGAAAGTAAAGACAGAAAAGGTGATGATCTTGGTCGTCTACCATGGAAAAATGTTGAAAACAGAGTAGATGACCAAATATCTGTTGATGTACAAGAAGTCAATATAAGTAATGTTGATGAGGGTGAAATAAAAGAACAGACTCTCATAAAGGCAGCTAAAGAAGAGGAGTTACAGAAGCTTCTAGATTTTAATGCATACGAGGGGTGATCAAAAAGTTCGCGAACTAATTGAATTACTTCCTTATAAGAAATAAAATGAGATTTCAGTGTTTATTATTTTTTTAAAGTAGTCCTCTCCGATTTTATTGCACATCTGTCATTGGTCTGCCATTGCGCGAATCACGTGATCCAGGCAGTCACGTGACATGCTCCGTAGCAATCTGTTCACAGAAGCTGAAAGATTTTTCCAAGTCTTATATTTCTTACCATGCAAGTTATTTTTTATAACAAAAACAGTTCATCTGTCAGAAATGGCCAAATCTCGGCAATAGGATGGGTGGATAAGGATATCCCTTCCCACAATTAGTATGGTGACCCATCACAACCCGAGTCCTCTGTCTCGGGAGCGTCGTTTATCCAATGTGGATAAAATATAGGCGCCTTCTTTTTATCATATCTCATATGTTTAAAGTCTAAAGTAAACGATATTTTAGGGATTTAATAATTATATTATTGTTAAGATATTCAACCATTTTTCTAATTGTAACTTGACGATGTTTCATAACAAATTGCTCAACTAAGGACACATCTTTTCCCCGGCTTGCTTTCGCTGGGCAACAGAACAAACAAGTCATCATTTTTAACCATCTCCCTGCCTTCATTTAAACAATGAATCCAATTAATGATTGAAGTTCTGGAAAGTCTTTTTTCTTCATAAACCTTGTACAAATTATCATATTCTACCGCAAAGGAAGTTCTAAGATATACATTAAACTTTACAGCCGTTCGTTGCTAGAGTACGACTGAGTCAACCATTTTTTTGTCAAAAGTGACCTACATATTGACGTCATTTTCACATTGTAACGTCACAAACAAGGAGTAAAACATTATTCAACATCTGTTATTTATAGAACATGTGTATGACTATATGTGTGCAAAATTTCACTCTGATCTGAATAGTGGTTTTCTAAATATAGAGATAGTTCGCGAACTTTTTGATCACCCCTCGTATGATGAGGTCCCCGACACAGGTCAATCAACTGTTTCAACGAGATGGGTCATCACTTAAAAAGAAGGCAAACTAAAGGCAAAGCTTGTCGCAATGGGTTTCGAAGAAAAAGACATGATATAACGGGATAGTCCCACTGCAAGCAAAGGGGCAATACGCATATTACTAACCATTGCAGCAAATAAACAATGGATCATAAAGGCCACAGTTATAAAATCTGCTTTCTTACAAGGCAAAAAATTCCATCGTGATGTTTATCTGAAGCCTCCTATTGAGAGTGGAGTTTCCAAAGGTACGCTATGGAAACTTAGACACTGCTTGTATGGATTAAATGATGGAGCTAGACACCTCTTCCTGAGCGTGAAAGAGGAACTCCTTAAACTTTGATGTAAACAGTACAAGTTGGATCCTGCAGTCTTTGTATTACAGACTCAGAAACTTTATGGAATTATTTGTTGTCGCGTGGATGATTTCTTGCATGCTGGGGATGACCAACTAGAAAAAGTCATGCTGCATTTACGTCAAAGGTTTTTAGCAGGAAAAATAGAGGAGAAAACTTTCAACTACCTTGGTTTTCAAATAAATCAAGAAAAAGAATCACTTTAGATCACACAGATTATATCCAATCACTTAAAAGTATGATGATGGATCCTGACAGAGCTTTACAAAAACAGGATATTATCACTTCTGAAGAACAAACTATATTTGGAAAACGTGTTGGGCAGTTAAACTGTGCAGAGTTCCAGACCAGATGTGTCCTTTGAAATGGTGGACCTTAGTACAAAATTGAAAGCAGCCTACGTCAGTGATCTACTTCGTGCAATCAAGGTGGTCAACCGATTGAAGTATATGAAATCTATAGTGTGTTTTCCCAGTTAAAGAACAAATACGCAGATTGGGAAATGATGGTTTTCACGGATGCCTCTCTCGGTAATCTCAATGATGGTGTGGGAAGCACAGGAGCTCATGTAGTGTGGATTAAAGACAAAGAAGGAAACTGCTGCCCAATAACTTGGCAAACACATAAAATAAAGCGAGTTGTACGATCAACTATTGCAGTCGAAGGGCTAAGTTTACAGGAGGGATTGGAATCCGCAGCTTTTTACAAATTGCTTCTAGATGAAATCATCGGACACCAGTTAGCGGTGGAAGCGTACATAGACAATAAAAGTGTTAGTGAGTCGTTTAATTCTTCTAAACTTGTTGATTACAAAAGACTCCGTATAGACATTGCAGCTATTACTGAACTATAAACGGCGAAGAAAATACAACAGTAAAATGATGTGCCGGAAAGAACCAGTTGGCCAACTGTATGACGAAAAGGGGAGCATCTGGACTTGAACTGTTAAAAATTGTGCAAAACGTAAAATTTGTTTGAGAGCTTACCACATACTTTATAAATCGCAATTTCATTCACATTTATTTTATCTGATTCTTCTTTCTAATAATTGAATATCAATTTTCATCAAAAGAAGAGAAGTATAATTTATGTTAATTTTATACTAAGTTAGATAACATTAACTCTTATTTGTGTTTATGGAACTCTCCAGTTTGGAGAGTTAGTTTTAGGTTGATATTAAATGGAGGGAAGTAGATATTGGTGTTGTGCGTGTTGACAATTACAACGAGATCAGTTGCACGTACAACGTACAACATAATATATAAGTTACCAAAACGAGAAATAAGATAATAACGAGATATGTCGTACAAAGGGCATACATCATGTAATGAGTAGAACGTACGATGTAAGTTGTACAAACGACATATACATGTAAGGGCAGGTACACATGGTAAGGCTTGCTTTATGAGTCATGAAACTTAAGTTCTAGCCTTACCGTGTGTACACTCTTAATACACGATTTTCGAGCCTTAGACTGATTTCAGAATAGAACTGCTCTATTTCTTGATACAAGACTTAGCTGACCTTTCCTTCTAAGCCAATGAAAACCATTCGCCCAAGTGACAATCTACTTTTTATTAGACCATATACGTTAGTAGATTGAAGTGAATTAAAAGTCTTTATTTTCGAATTTTTGAGATAATGAATGTATTCAAAAATGCTACTATTCAACCTCTTCCTGTTTTTAAAAAGTTTATAATCTTTTGTTTTTATGCACATGTATTGTATTTATCCCTTTTTCCCTGGTCAAAGAATTTCTGAGCTGAATTTTTTGAGTGGATATTGACACCCCCTCCCCCGTAAATTTCTGGATCGGCCCTTGAATTTATCATTTACATGAATTCTTTTTAAACTTTTCTTTCTTGTTGCTGAGGATATACATGTATGAAGTACATGTATAGTAATTCTTTGATTAGACCTCGTTGGTACATTTATCAGTTTTTAGTACATGTATTGAATAATCTGTTTAACATCATATATATTTAATCATCATCCATAGGTACATTGTATTGGTAGATTATATAAATTGGCGTGCTTTGTTTTAAGGATATTTCTTGTAGTCATGGTAACAAATGATACAAAATTTTATATTCTTTCCCATTCTTAATATATACGACTATAAACATACACTAACTGGATACTTTTTTCCAACACAAACGACATGGTCTCTCAGTTAAATCCGCCCAAGTAGGTTCGACTTAGTGTATATCGCACGTACGACTCTTCTTGTAATTACGACTTATAATGCCGTTTGTATGACATAGCATCTCCTTTTTACGACATTATCTCTTAATTACGACTTATCTCGTACGTACGACTTATAAAAATTTCACACTGACAGCAATGTTCTTCCGTAATAACGTTAAATTATTTAAATTGAAACAAGAATTTTTCATATCAAATTTACATTAAAATCGAATGCAACATACAATACCTTAGTCCAAACTGCATATACTGAATTTGTGTTTTCCTTTTTTTAAAAAAACATTTAACACAACATAACTTAATGTAAACAAAAATAAATAAATAAAAATTTAAAAAAGCCTAGTCGTGGCAAGAATGATACGACTTTTGTTTAACAAGATATATATTTAATATGATTTAAATACAAGTATCAAGACGCTTTCATATCAATTGACGTTTTATTTGTGCTTGATGTCCAATTTGTGAAAAAATGATACGTACAATTACATGTACTAAGGTTCAAAGTTGTATTTAAAGTACGAATACCCTTTTTATGCATGAAGCATTCAAAATGGAATGTGCATGAACAATACCATAACAACTAAATTAACGAGTGGATACAAAGCTGGGCAAGATGTAGCCAAACCGCTTAAGACTGAACAGAAGACAGGAAAATGTAGCCATGGTTCCCAGGACGACACAACCCGACTTAGAACAGCCACTGGTGGTATTTATAAAGGGAGATCGTCTGCTGCACATGCCCCTCACTACCACCTACACGAACAAGCTTTTGAGGCCGCCAAACAAGCCTCAGTTTATTTTCTATCAGATGAAGGTATTTTGCCTTTTATATAAAAAATAAAAAATCATAATCAAAGTTGTTTTAAAAGTAATACAATCTGTAATTCTGCATATTTTTTGTGATGTGATGCTAGCAAAAATATTGTTTTAAATTCTTTATTTAAAAAAAAAGAAAAGAAAACAAGAAAAATATTGTTGATTTTCGATATGTATGCTGAAATACATCCATTTCACAATATGTGAGTAAACTTAGATTTCCTGAATAACTGATTAAAAGACCAAGCATGTGCCACTAATACAGTGATAGACAGTCAATGGATAAAATTTGCTGGACAACATTTTTGCGGGTTTTATTCCATTCAAACCTCACTGTATTTTTAGCAGTACTGGTCAGAGACCAGAAGAGCTTATGCGATAGTGAAGTGTCCGTCGTCAGTCCGTCTGTAAACGATTTTTCAAAACGCTACTCCTCCTACAGTTTTGGTCTGATTTCAATATAAATTGGCACAAAAGCAATCTACTAAGATACATAATTCAGTGCATCGGTTTCTGATGAACGGTGTTGTCATGTTTACTTATTATAGAAATTTAAATTTCTGTGAAATATTTATTTTCAAAACGCTACTCCTTTTACAGTTTCAATCCGATTTCAATATAACTTGGCACACAAGTAGACTACACTTTGATACATAAATAATTCTGTGCATAGGTTTTTGATTTTTTGAGCAGTGTTGCCATGGTTTCTAAAATAGAAATTTCTGTTAAATGCTTTCAAAATGCATCTTCAGTTTTCGTTTTCAGTAAAACATGGCGCACAAGTGAACAACACTCTCTTTCTATCATTTTTTTTCTCTGGTGAGCTTTGTTACCATGCTTACTAAAAATAGAAATATAGGAAATATGAAATACTAGTACTTCATGGTTACAAATAACATTTTAAACCTTAGGGGTCATGTTGGCCCCCGACTTTAAAAGTTAAAAAGCCTATATTTATATTTTGGGGCCCACCATTTCTCTCCACTTTGTAAAAAAAAAAATCACAATCTTTTCGCATTTTAACTCTGAGAGTATACTTTGCTGTCCATAGTCTTAAATTATCCTGACTATTTTGACACCGTTAGTGATTTATGAATGACATTGCATGAAAGTTATAAAATTAAGGCAGTTCGGGGTATAGGAAACATTTTATAGGTAGGAAATAGTGAAATTAAAAGTGCATTTAATTGTAAAATGGTCAGGTCTTGGAAAAATTTCGATAAAATCAATTGGGCGTTTACATCCTCAAGAGTTGGTCGATCACAGACAAGATTACTAGCATATGCTTGTGGGTGAGTGGTTATTTGCAACCCTGTACTTTCAAAATGCTACTCCTTCTACAGTTTGAATAATTTGAATATAACTTATAACTGAAGGCAATAAATCTTGCCACAAAGAGACTAAAACCAAATGCCATTATTCCATTTATTGTTGTTGCATAATTTCAAGTAGCAAATGCTACTTTTCCTTTTTTTCCTTTGTTATAAATACAAACCAGTAGAGTTACAGTCTCATCAGTTACTTCTGGTTTGTGAGAAGCGTTGATTTTATGCAATCACTCTGTTATGTCCCATATATATATCTAAAGCGTAGAGTATATATTAATTTCTTTTTTCCCTGTAGAGATTTATGTATTTTTATGCCCCCGTAATCGAAGACCTTTCATTGGATTCCAAGAACTTTGACCCTTTGATCTTGACCTTGGAGTTTGGCTTACTTTTGAAAAACTTTAACCTATGCCATTACTTTTGAACAGTTGGTCCTAGGGCTTTCATACTTCATATTTGTACTCCTTGTGACAAGGCCTTACTTCGGATGCCAACAACTTTGACCTTGGAGTTTGACCTACTCTTTGAAAAACTTTAACCTTGGCCATAACTTTTGAATGGTTGGAGCTATTTCACATTTTTCACATGTGTATTTTTTGTGAGATGGCCTTTCCTTGGGCACCATTAGATTTGACCATTACCTTGATGTTTGACTCACTTTTGAAAAACATTAACCTTTTCCATATTTTATCAATGGTTGCTGCTAGGGCTTTCATATTTCACAGGTATATTCTTCCAGAAAAGAACTTACTTTGGGTATCAACATATTTGATTTGCATTTGAGAGATTTTAACCTTCGCTTTAAGCTGCCATACGCGGGCATCAGTGTTTCACAAACACATCTTGTTCTCTATCGAACTATGCGCAAATTTATGGACCAAATCATTTGAATGATAAGGATAACCATTTAAAACATGTTTCGTCATAACTTGCATTTTTTTTTTTAATTTTTAGATGACGGCCTTTTTAACAAGCTCGGGATTCACCTATCTACAGAGATATTCCAAATCAAATCAAATACTGGAAATAAAGAAATAAAAGATTATTCAATCGCATTTATCGTCGACGTTACTGGATCAATGTCAGACAATATAAACGGAGTAAAACAAGGGACAACGTCATTCGTGAACGCTATAAAGGCATCTGAAAATGTGCCAGAGAAATATATTCTCGTAACATTTAGTGATCCAGGTTTGCGTCAATGTTGTATTAAACTTCTACATATCTGATGTAGAATAAATACATTCCTTTGCATTATTCAAACTCAACAACTTAATGTGTAGATATGCAATTTTTAGCTCACCTGGGCCAAAGGCTCAAGTGAGCTTTTCTGATCGATATTGGTCGGTTGTCTGTCGTTGTTGTCGTAAACTTTTCACATTTTCATCTTCTTAAGAACCACTGGGCTAATTTCAACCAAACTTGCCACAAAGTGTCCTTGGGTAAAGGGGATTCAAGTTTGTTCTAATGAAGATCCACACCTTCTTCCAAGGGGAGAATTATGATTTTGCGAAAAATTAATGGCATCATATGAAAAACTTCTTCTCCATAACCACTGTGCTTGAAAGTATGAAACTTATGTTTAATCATTATGATGTAGTGTAAATACAAGTTTGTTCAAATAATGGCCACAATGGGGGATCTAGAAAAATCTTTAAAAAATCTTTCAAGGAACAGCAAAGCCATGATTGGTCATATTTATATGGAAGCATAGTCAGGTAGTGTAGATTCAAGCTTGTTCAAATTATGACCCCAGGGGTACATTGAGCCACAATAGAAAAGTTGTAATTGATGATATTAATATAGAAGCATCCTCAGGTAGTGTAGATTCAAGTTTGTTTAAATCATGACCCCCCGGGGGGAAGGGTGGGGCCACAATAGGTGATCAGTTTTACATAGGGAAATATCTTTAAAAATCTTCTTCTCCATCTTCGCTAGCCAAAGGTTTCTGATACGCTACTCCCCTCATAAACCCTTGGCATACGGTGCTGACAATAGACGGGATTGTTTTCGTCACGTGATCACGATTCTTACCAGGTTCGCACATATTGCGTCATCGACAGAATTAAAAAGCGTATTTAAAAACATAATGTTTTTAAAGAATAATTAACAAGAAGGTATTGAATTATGTTACTTTGTTATTTAAACATGTTAAAATGCAAATCTACATCTTCAGTATAGATTCTAAATCACATGTTTTGCACGTAGCTTAATATATTGGATGACACCATATAGCTATTCATAGAATGGCATGTTATCTTACGGATCGTTGTTTACTTGCGGTTTCATTCCCGATATTAAAGAGTCAAGATATATCCCGAACGCATATATCGTCATTTACAGAAAACAATTCCTGATTGGTCGAACGATGTCGATCAACTCCAATCACAACTTGAAAAAAAATCCCAACTTTTTTTAACACCGTATGCCAAGGGCTTATGAGAAGAGTAGCGTATCAGAAACCCTTGGCTAGCGAAGATGCTTCTTCTCAAGAACAGCAAAGCCATGATTATTTAAAATGTTTATATGGAAGCATCCTCAGGCTTTGTAGATTCAAGCTTGTTCAAATCATGACCCCCGGGGGTAGGGTGGGGCCAAAAGGGGCGATAAAAGTTTTACACAGGAGAAATCTTTTAAAAATATTCACAAGAACAACAAAGCATGATAGGTCATAATGATATAAAAACATCCTCAGTTAATGTAGATTTAAGTTTCTTCAAATCATGACCCACCCACCCCCCGGAGAATAGAGGGACCGTAACAGAAGATCATAGTTGTGAAACAGAATATAAAGGATATATCGATAAAAAAATTCATCTTAAAAACAACAAAGCCATTATGTGTCATATTAATTCAAAAGCATCCTTTGGAAGTTTAGATTCAAGCTTGTTCATCCCCCCCCCCAACCACTTTTATATTTAAACTTTTCAATACTGAATTGATTTCTGCTTTTTCCTAAGCCAAAGTGCTCAGGTGAGCAATGTGGCCCCTGGGCCTCTTGTTCTTATACGAGTAAAAATTGAAAATTTCAATGTTATTTATTAATTTTGATTTTTAGTTGATTTTGAAACAAGCCGAGTAACAGCCGATGCAGACGAAATGATTGATTGGTTAGGCAGTCTCTCTGCTAGCGGTGGTGCGGACTGTCCAGAATACAGTCTGTCTGGTTTAATAACAGGTAGCTCTAACTCTTATAACTTACTGTTGCGTGATGTTCTCGAGCACAATTTTACAAATTATCACATTTTCAGTTATTGTTCTTACAATATTAAAAACAAACGACTTAACCTGTCGAACTTATGAAGTCTATATGTATACTATTCTTGTGCTAAATTGTCACTTTTTAGGTCACCCTAGTCAATTACGTGACCTACATGTATTGCTATCCGTTTTTGTCCGGCGACTGGCATTGTCCTTTGACAGACATTTGAACATTTTCAGCTTCTTCTCTGGAACTGCTGAACGCATTTCAACAAATCTATAGCATCTGTGAGAAAACAAAATTGGGAACAAAATTGTGAATTTTATGGTCCCTGCCCCTAGAAGCTCGGGCTAAAACCATAAAAATTAATGCAATCTTTAAAAATCTTCTTCACTCCTGGACATCACGCAGTTGAACTATTGTCATGTTGTAATAAGCATGGAACCGTCTACCAAAATTGTGAAATTCATGACCCAGGGTTATGGCACTGGAGTAAGGACGGGGCTCTAATGATCCTGTAGTGTAAATGCATAAAATCTTAAAAATCTTTTTCCTCTCCCCCTGTATATTTACAATGTAGCAGTTAAACTGGATGCATTATTCTAATGAGCAAGGGTAACTGTACCAAATTGTGTCCCCAATGTCAAAGGTTCTGTTTGGGAGGGGCTTTATGATTGATTGATTGATTAGGGTTTAACGTCGAGTCGGCAATATGTCAGCCATATTTCGGTGGAACATTAATTCTATATGACCGGTTTTGAAAGATTTTTGGTTTCTCTGGCGGCCCCCAGTGAGCCTACTCCTTTCCGAAAACCAGAGAAACGATCTTCTGCGTGCTAAGGGGGTTGCAATCCTTGACACGGGGCACCATTTAACGTCCCATCCGACGGACTTAAAAATTTAAAAACATTTCAACAGTTTAAAATAAAACTCTCTCTGTGTTTATCAACAAAATTAATTAAATTGTGTACCTTTAGATTTTACTGTAAAAATCAGTTTCATGTAAATAATATAATCTAAAATTGTATTAACATTAACATTTGTAAACAGTTCACTCATCGTTCGTACATTATTGAAAAGTCTACTTCGAATAGGCGTAAAATCAGAACATTCTAAAAGAATATGATTTATAGTAAGAGGACAGTCATAGGATATACATTCTGGCTGAAGTTCTCGATTTAATATGTATGCATGTGTTATTTTAGAATGACCTATACGTATTCTTGAAATAATCACTTCGTCCTGACGTTTCAGGCCGAAGTTAGATGATATGTTAACTTTGTTTCCTATTGCATATAGTTTACTTGTATCACAAAATTCCCAATATATTTTGCCAAAGAGAATTTACATAAAGTTTCACAATATATTTTAGGTCAGTATAAGGAATTTTAAAAATGGTAATGTCGTACTGAAGTGTACGGTGGCTGGTATAGGACATGGTATGAGAATTTTTTTTATTAATTCGTGGCCACGAAATAAAGTTCGTGGGAACGAAATAAAATTCGTGGCCACGAAATAAAATTCGTGGCCACGAAATAAAAATTCGTGGGAACGAAATAAATTTCGTGGCCACGAAATAAAAATTCGTGGCCACGAAATAAATTTGTGCTACATAATGCCATTTTTAGCTTCTTCTGTTTTATGTCATTCAAGATGAACGAACTTATATATAATTATCATTTAATTGGAATGAGCCAACGGGATATATGTGTAATGAGCAATGAGATTCGATGCTGTTACGTAGAACATGTTTCACATGAGAAGTTATACTCCTAACATGCTAAGATTTTGTGTCTTTATTTCATTACAACTATGTGACAGGATTCAATAGAAAATGTGAGAAAACAGCAAATAAGCCCTTAAAGTCATTAATGTTCGGGTTGCCTTGACTAATATCAGGAACAAAACTTGCCAGAGTTATTATAGTTAAGAAAAATACATAACTTGGCTAATATAAAATTGTCCCTGTGTATCATATCATCTAAAAAATCGTGACTTCATGCTGTGTCATGTAGCATGATGACAAGCTGAAGAGAACACTTTCATTTTGTTTTATCATTTGGTTAGGATGTCATTTTGGATGCAGTATCATTGAACTGCCTTAAACTCCAGAACAGTCAATTGAATCGGCTTGAATGTCTTGTTTTAATTTTGGGCACAGAGCAAAAGAGATAGTTTATTATTATTATTATTTTTTACAGCTAGACTATGTTCATAATGCATGTACCAATTCTCAGCTGCTTCTAATATATATGCAAATTAAATATATGGGTATTTATAATGATGTTTATCAGTGCGGGCCAGTTACAATAATCTAACTGTGTCTGTGTGTCATGGGACAGACTCTCACTAGGTCCATAGCAAATTATCATTTTAACACTATATGTACATGTAATTGTGAAATAAAAATTCGTGGCCACGAAATAAAAATTCGTTCCCACGAATTTTATTTCGTGGCCACGAATTTTTATTTCGTGGCCACGAATTTTTATACCATGTCCTATAGCAGCCACCGTAGAAGTGCCAATTTTGCAGCACTATCAGCCTTAGTGTTTCCAATAATTCCAACATGACTTGGAATCCAACAAAAGTCAACTACTTTACCTTGTTGAGTGAAGTGATAGTACTGAATAAATATATCTAAAATGTAGGGTTGATCGATGGTCATATTTTGTATAGATTGCAAGCAAGAAAGGGAGTCCGAAAATATTGTAAAAGAGTTGTCATTAGATTTAATAAATTCAAATGCAAGCTGTTCGGCTTTTGCCTCTGCTGTAAATATTGTAGCTTCATTTGGAAGCCTTAAAGAAAAAAAAATATTTTTATTCACTGCAGTCGCTGCTACTTTATTTTTGTCTTTAGAACCATCTGTATAAATTTCGACTGTAGAATTTTTAGATTGTTTTATTTCGGCTAATTTCTGTTTAAAAACAAGAGAATTGGTTTCTGATTTCTTAAAATTAGTTAAAGATGTGTCTACATTTGGTTTAATTAATTTCCATGGCGGTATTTCAGAGAAAATTGTAGGTTTTATAATGTCCAAAGGTTGGTCAGAATCCCTCTTATGTTTTCTAGATCTTAGACCAATAGGTTTTATACATGTTTTACTTTTATCATATAAGTTTTCGTACTACGGATGAAAAACACAATCGTAAGCAGGATTATTAATATTCGCTTTTAATTTGAAAATATACTGTAAGGTAAGTTTGATTCTTCTTAAGTCCAGCGGTGGCTCATTTGCTTCAACGTATAGACTATTTACAGGAGAAGTTCGAAAAGCTCCTAAGCAAAGTCGAAGGCCTTGATGATAGACTGCGTCAAGAGCTTTCATGTATGAAGTTCTTGCCAAACCATATACAATGTAACCATAGTCTAATTTAGATCTAACTAAAGATCGATAGAGTTTTAAAAGAGTATTTTTATCCGCCCCCCCCCCTTTTGTATTTGCAATAACTTTTAATACATCTAATGCCTTTGTACATTTTTCTTTAAGCATTTTAATATACATGCGAGATAAGAGAGTTTACTGTCAAAGATAATACCTAAAAATTTTACTCTTTTACTATTTTTATAGGGATTCCATCTAGAAGCAAATGTGGATCACCGTGGGCTTTCCGTTTGGAGCAGAACTTAAATCCATTTATATCAGCCCAATTTTGAATTTTATTTAGACAAAGCTGTAATTTTCGCTCAATATAAATCATACTTTTGAATTTAAAACAAAGAACAAAATCATCGACAGATAGACTTTCATGCATATTATTTTTAAGCACTTCTGCTATACTGTTAATTTTTACGCTAAATAATGTGACCGATAAAATACTTCCTTGTGGCACACCCATTTCCTGTTCAAAATTGTCCGAATATGTAGACCCCAAGCGTACTTTAAAATGTCTATCATTCAAAACATTCTTTATAAAATTGGGCAAGTGTCGTTCTTATTATATAGTGCAAATGCATTTTTTCTTTAGATATCTTCGCAGGAATGTTATGGCTACACCCAGAGATATCCTACTTGCCTTTACAATATGACGTCATAGTAAGCTGTATGACGTGAACTTTAGAAATGACGAACTCTTAAAATCTATATTTAAAGTTTAATTTCAGATCCAAGAAATGAATGGAATCATTCAAAAACATAATATAAACTAAATCTTGTCGTTTTTGGGTGGTATAAATAGCTAAGTATTTATCACGGGGGTAAATACCAAACCCATGACGTCATAACTATTGATCAAATACTTGCCGAGTGAAAATGAAACGTGACGAGAATTTATGTAAACAAATATATGAAATGGGAGTTTTAAAGCATATACATTGAATGTTATGTGTGATTCATAAGGAATTAAAGATTAAGAATCAGGTACGCTGATATATTCTTATCATGTTTTCTTATAATGAACAGAGGCAGTGCTATGAAATCCCGATCAGCCTTTTCTCTGTCGCTCTATAACAACAATGATGCAAAAATTCAACACTACGCCGCATACTGTGAAACATGATTTTTGTTTGTATCGAAAGCTTGTATTCTATAGTACATAAATTGATGACAATTCCTTGATCGTACGTATAAAATGTAAAAATTTTGGTAAGGTTTCATGCGAAACTTTGGAATAATTTTTTCTGTGTCGGGAGAGTAGGATTCTAGCAGCACTTTTCATGGTCCAGTGATGTTTTTACATAATTATTTTCACAAAAAGAAATGAATTATCCCCGGGGTAGTGTTGAACTTTTCACTTTTTCATTAAGGTAATTTTTCTATTTATAGACGTCACGTGATGACGTCGTAGTGGAGTGCTTCTTTTAGCCTCAGACTCAATGACGTCTATACAATGGATAATAATAGTAAATGTTTTATCTATGGCTTTTCCGATTTATCAATGTTACATCTTACGAAAAAAGTCTAAATTCGCCGAAATATGATCTGTGTACTGCCTTAACGTACCCGCGTTATTACCTGCTCCTGGGCATTGACAAACAAAGTGCAAAATTATGATGATTAAGAGTGCCTCTTCCGAAAGTGTGAATTTTATAATTTTATTGCCCCTGTGTAAAAGGTTCTGATGTTAGGATAGGGCCCTATTGATTATACTTAGTGAAAATGCATTATTTCTATGAAACTCTTCTTCCCTACTCTGGACATTAAGCAAATACATGAAATGTATAGTTATGATAAGCAAGAATCCCTTTTTTTAGATTTCCTGGATCAGTTATTTTAGCGTTAGGATGGGGCACTATTGATAAATATATAGTGAAAATGCATTAACTCTTTAGAAATTGTTTTAAATACCTCAAGGTATTAAGCAAACTAAGTGTAAAGTTATGATGAGCAAGGATGCCTCCTCTATAATCATGCATTTCATGCCCCTGGAGGAGGGATTCTGGTATTAGGATGTGTAGGCTTTGTTCATTATATAGTAAAAATGTATTATTCCTTTGTAAATTTTCTCTGCATCTAGGTTTTAGGCAAACAAACTAGATGCAGGGTGCCTCTACCAAGTCTGTGACATTAATTGCCCCTGGGTCAGGGGATCTGGTGTTAGGGCAGGAATCTATATCTTAAATGGTGAAAATGTACGAATTCAGCTTCTAGGCAGAGAAAATAATCGCATTGTTTTAATGAGCAAAGGTGTCTCATCCAAAATTATAACATTCAAAGCCCCTGACTCAGAGGCTGTGGTGCAATTGCGGGGCTCTGTTGAATAAAGTCAAAATGCAATATTTCTTAGGGAAAGTCTACCCTCGTCCTAGGTATTAAGCAAACAAACTAAGTGCAAAGTTATAAAATAATGAGCAATGGTGTCTCTTCCAAAATTGTGAATCTCATGGCCCCTGGGTCAGGACTTGTGGTGTTAGGACAAGGCTTTATGGATTCTATTTAGTGAAAATGCATTTATTCTTTGAAAATCTTCCTCGCTCTTGCCTATTTAGCAGATAAACTAAATACATAGTTATGATGAGCAAGGATGTTTCTCCTAAAACTTTCGTGGCCCCTGGGTTAGAGATTCCAGTGATAAGCCGAGGCTGTGTTGAATGTATAGTGAAAGATGCATTATTTCTTTGAAATTCTTATTGCCGCTCCTGGGCATCTAGGAGGCAAACTGAGTACAAATATGTAATAATCAAGGGTATTTTATCAGATTTGTGAAATTCTGGACCACTTCAACAAGTGTTCTGGTGCTGGACAGGGCTTTATTTTTTAGGTCACCTGAGTCATTCAGGTGACCTATTGCTATCTGTTTTCGTCCGTCGTCGTCCGTCGTGCGTTAACTTTTGAACATTTTTAACTTCTTCTCTAGAACCGCTCAACCAATTTCAACCAAATTTGGTATATAGCATCTATGGGTGAAGGGGAACATAAATTGTTAATTTCATGGTCCCTGCCCCCCTGGGGCCTGAGGGGTGGGGCTAAAACCACCAAAAATAATGCAATCTTTAAAAATCTTCTTCTTTACTCCTGGACATCAAGCAGTCAAACTGTTGGCATCTTTGTAATAAGCATGGAGCCCTCTACCAAAATTGTGAAATTCATGGTCCCAGGGTCAGGGGTTCTGGCCCCAGGGTGGGGCTATATAGATCATATAGTGAAAGTGCAATATTTCTTTGAAAATCTTCTTCTCTGCTCCTGGGTATTAAATAAAGTTACTAAGTACATAGTTATGATGAGCAAGAGTGCCTCTTCCAAAATTGTGAAATTCATGGCCCCAGGGTCAGGGGTTCTGGTGTTAGGGCGGGGCTCTATTGATTATATAGTGAAAATGCTTTAATTCTTTGAAAATCTTCTTCTCTGCTCCTGGGTATTTTAAACAAACTAAGTACATGGTTATGATGCATAAGGATGCCTTTTCAAAAATTGTGAATTTTTGGCCCCAGGGTCAGGGGTTCTGGTGTTAGGGCGGGGCTCTATTGATTATATAGTGAAAATGCATTGATTCTTTGAAAATCTTCTTCTCTGCTACTGGAGATTATTTAAACAAACTAAGTGCATGGTTATGATGCATAAGAATGCCTTTTCAAGAATTGTGAATTTCATGGCCCCAGGGTCAGGGGTTCTATAGATTATATAGTGAAAATGCATTGATTCTTTGAAAATCTTCTTCTCTGCTACTGGAGATTATATAAACAAACTAAGTGCATGATTATGATAGACAAGGATGCCTCTTCCAAAATTTTTAAAAATATGGCCTCAGTTTTTGGGGTTCTTGATGAAGGGGGGGGGGGCTCTATTGATTATATAGTGAAAAAGCATTAATTCTATTAATCATTAATTAATCCTGTCTGCTCCTTAGTGTTGAGCTGATAAATAAATTGCTTAGCTATGATGAAAATGGGAGCTGCGAACAGAATTTTTAAATCTTGTGGTCCTAGGGTCAGGGGTTCTGGCATAACGAGGGGGGGGGGGCTTTTGATAATATAATGGAAAAGTGTTAATTCTTTGAAGTCCATAGTTATGATGATGAGGGTAACTCTTCCAAATTTGTAAATTTCTTGACCCTTGGTCTTGGGTTCTGGTGTTAGGGTAAGGCTTTGTTGAATCTATAGTGAAAATGCATTGTACCTGTGAAATTCTTCTCTGCTTCTGGGCATATTGGAAGCAAACTGAGTAAAAGTTTAAATGATATGAGTAAGCGTATTTCTACCAGATTTTTAAACATCTGGACCATTGGTCTAAGCATTCTGGTCCTGGGCAGGGCTCTATTAATTTGTATTCTACTGAGAGAAGTTATTCCCCTTTTCCATTCACCTTTGATAATAAATCACTGTAAATAATGTATTTGAAAGGTTAATAGAATAAGATAATTATGCAAGAATGTTTATCGTATAATTAAAAAAGTACTTTCTTAGTTTTAATAAACAGGTAGACCAGTAAGTAATAGATAAATAAAAATGAGACAAAAATAACTTATCTTATTAAAAGTTCTTCAAAGACCATAAGAGAGGTCAATGCTAGAGGTCTTAATATGGGTTTAAAAATAGTACAGAAGCACTAATAGTTTGTTAATAGTCTGCATAGTGTTAAGTGGGGGACAGATTAGAACTTAATTTATGAGTTGATACTGAATACTAGACTAATTATTTTGTTGATCCTGATCTTCCTACTTCTCTTGCTTTAGGGCAACAAAGCTTCAACTATCAGTGTATTTAACTTCTAAATTGTTGTATTATACTCAGGTGACCGTTAAGGCCCTTGGGCCTCTTGTTTAAAATATGTATTCTGCTGACAGAAGTTATTCCCCTTTGCTTTTCATCTATAATTAGGTAATTGATTGATTGTATGTTGTTTAACGTCCCATTCGAGAATTTTTCACTCATTCAGAGACGTCACCGTATGCCGCTGAATGGCTTAAAATTTATACCTATGCTCGGCGCTCAGGGTTATTGAGCAGTGAGGGTCCTTCATCACGCCAACGCCTACCGTGATAAGGGACCTCGGTTTTTAAGGTCTTATCCGAAAGACCCATGACTTTCACCTCTTGTGCCGAGCGCTTGGCGAAGGAACAGTCACTTCCTATGTTGACGTCTTAGGCTTGACGCGGCGAACGAGAATCGAACCCGAGCCTTCCGATCACGAGGCTCTACCACTAGGCTATCGTGACCGGTTATAATTATGTAATTGAAATGTCAATTGAATAATATATTTTTGCAAAAATTTTCAAAATATACAAAATACAAAAAGTATTTTCAGTGTTTTTAATTGTCAGGTAGACTTGTAAATAAGAGATAAAAATGAGACAAAAATACCTTATCTTTATACAATAAATATTATTCCAAAAGAGGCCAATGTGAGAGGGAATGAGATGGGTTTATTAATAATGCTCTAGCACAAATGTTTTGTTTGTTTTACCTGGATAAGCGCTATAGTGTCAAATGGGGCAAGCACAGACAAGTAAATAGATCTACTTTAAGATTTGTTACAGAGTACTAGACTTATTATTTTGTTGATCCCAGATCATGCTATTTCTCTTGCCTTTGGGCGAATAGCTTCATTTATGAGTTTATTTTGTTTTATTTTATACTTCTACGGATCCTTTACAGTGTTTTATTATACTAAGATGACAGTTCGTGGACAAATGCTATATTTTTTTCTTAATAATGACCGCACTGGAAAACGTTTATGATATTGTATTTTAATATGGACCATGATGATTTAGTAAATATATAAAAATTAAAACAATACAAATAATTTATAAAAGTAATGGTGTCAATATTTTGTATATGCCAGCCGCACGGCCCAGTCTGAAGTAAAGCTAATTTCATGATAACGTCAAAATTATGGATTTTGAATATTTATTCTATGTTGTTCAGTGTGTGCAATAATATTTATGTATATATCATAATGGATTTAATTTTTAAAATTCAAATCGATACACGATACTATTAATTTACGAGCATTTCATTATATACACTTCGTATACCCACGCTGCGCCGCCCAGTCTGACGTTGCGCTAGAATTATAACAATGTCATGAATAAGGATATCCTATTTTCATCAAACAACAGTGGTTTTCCACTTCTTGTAGTTTCTGGTTTTCCACTTCTTGTAGTTTCTACAAAATTGTACACATTGTTGAAAAATCGTATATACCAATTTCATATCAACGAACTAAATTTATTACAATAATTTCAAGTTTGAATAAATATTTTATCTCTGACGTCGTTTTAACCATATTAAAACATGATTTCATGATTTGACGCCGTTTTCTGTTCGGATGGTCAAACCGCTTTTTCTGTCATTTTTTGAAACATAGTTCTTGCGGTTTTTTCCCAATATTTTCACTATCTGAATAGTAAGCGATACTAAAGATATCACACAGCGACGATAACCGCTTCATTTGCGACATATCTAATTTTTAAGTCTTGACTTGCTTTTTAAAGAAAATAATCATTTTAATTAGAACAGTTTATTTCAAAGTTTATGGCATTTTAACCCTGGGTCGTGCACACTATCTGCAACTTTTGAAGACCGTAAATTTTTACAAAAAATATGAAGTTCAAACAATTAAAATCAAACTATTCTGTCTTGGATAAAATATTTTTGTATACAAGAATATAAGGACCATTCATTTAAGGAATGAATTTAATAGCTACCCATTTTATACGATATAAACTGGGTTGGGGCAGTTTACGCTTTATAAACCGCGAAGCGGTTTATAAAAAAGCGTAAACTGTTCCAACCCAGTTTATACCGTATAAATTGGGTAGCTATTAAATTCATTCCTTATAATTTAATTTTCATTCATTTGATGTAAGAAAAAAAAGATGATTGTCCTTAAAAAATGACTTCAATTTGTGCAAAATTTGAATGTAACGTCAGGCGGATCGATACGTTTTTGACGCAAGTCATTGTGACGTAGGCAACCCATTTTATACAAAATAAAGTAAATTTTTTGTCCAATAAAATAAAGCGTTACAACTAGAATTAAATTATTTTGACATAAAAGTCACTGTTCACGAACTTTATGGACAACCCTCGTATAAGTTTTATTGTTAGTAGTAGTTTATTTCAAATACAAGGCCAACAACTACAGCAAATGTATGCTTTATTTTAATTAATGCTTTAATGTTTAAACGATATTTCTAAAATCATCCTTGATTGGTCTTTGCAGGGGCAACTCTGTCTAACCACAACTCACCTGTTTACATTTATACGGATGCTCCTGCTAAAGACCCTGAAAAGGAAGCGGAGGCTATAAGAATTCTACTAGAAAAGAATATTACAGCAAAATTTCGTCTGACTAATGAATGTGGACGTCGACGAAAACGCGCAATAGGTTTGAGTATACAGAGTGTGCATACATGTACATTGATTTGATGTATTAATTATTACTAAAATGGTATTAGAGAGGAATTGTAATATGTTTTATACAAGTATTACTTAATTTAAAATGTATGTAAATGTAACTCTTCCCTTTATATCATTTAGAACGATATAAGCGTCAGTCTTCTGTGTATGATCGTATTGCACAAACCACAGGTGGCGATGTCCAAAGGTTTTCGTCGTCGTCCGAGTTAGCTTCAAAAGTTGAAGAAGATTTACTGGTAATTGTTTTAAAGTTTCAAGATAGACAATAATGTTCCGAATCAGATAGAACATTTATTTGAATAATAATATGAGAAGTACACAGTTTCTTGTTTCATGTTTAGAATGATTTGAATATCATACAAAGTAACTCCTCTCAAACCTTGGACACGGTAAGTATTATTTATAGTAAGTATAAAAAAAAATTATAGACTCTGGAAAAAGGTTCATCAACTATAATGACGAATTTTATTCATCATCTTATAATTATTCTCTGATACAGTACTTTACAAAAGATTAACTTTATAAACAGAAATTTTCAAAACTAAATAAAAAACGAAAAGCCATTAAGAGATAAAATTAATATTATCATAGCTTAACGTAAATAACGAGGGGGCATTTGAAAAGTTCAAGGGCCGGTTTTACAAAAGGTCGTAAATGGAAACTGTCGTACGACCGAACTTACGATATACGACCGTTTTACAAAGATTTGGGACTTGCGAGTTACTACATAATTCGGTCATAGGTCGTGCTTACGACTCGGAGGCTGTTGCAAGTCATAAGTTTGGTCTAAAAGTTGTTCTATAAATCGCTGTTACCATGGTAAATAAAATTATTCATCATGGCTGTCTTTTTTTTTATTCTTGAATCGATTGATAAAATGCACAAAAAGAGAGGTTAGAAGGTGTTTCGAGACGGAAACAATCCAATGGACCATTTGTCCGATGCTGAGATAATCGAGAGGTACCGCGGTTGCCGAGGCAATACCTCTTCATCGTTGATATAGTGCGGGAGGATGAAGAAGAAGCCAATCTGTTCCAGCAGAAATACAAGTACGTTCCTTTATTATTGACAGCATTTCATTTCAATAGTCATTCATTACACCACATTTGTCGTTAAAAAGAACCAATCTGGAAATATTTTCCTTTTAGATATACAGACTTATTCATAAATATATTAATCATTTAATATCTTCAGTGTCGCCTAAAAATAGCTTTTCAACCCATCAAAATTACATATATCCATCAAAATAAGAAGCTCATTTTCAACCTAGCTCACCTAAGCATGCCTTGTAACTACATAAATTAAAAAAAAATCATTTTTTTAAAGCATACTGAGGCAAACACGTATGATTACTGATCTTTAGAGAAAAATTTTAAAGAAAACATTGAATTTTATACATGTTTCTTCTCCATTACTATTTTAAATACAGATATGCCATGGAATGGACAGCAGATTTAGCCTATAACTGCCCTTAACAAACATGTTTTTATTAATAAGGGAAAGTGTGAGGACAATTTCATTATAGTGAACCCACCATAGCCCCAGGACCATAATTTGTACAAATATGACTAGTAAACTAAACATTATTGCATTAAAAAATGCCTTTATACCAGTTTGACTACTTGTACACTATATAATTGTACACTATATAATTGTGTACAGTATATGATTTGGTTACAAATATGAAATCCAATTATTAACAGGTTTTGGCCACTGTAAGGCGCCTTACAAGGCTGTAAGGCGACTTACATGTACATGGAATTTCAAGGTCAAATGTATGTGTTACGATGGACAAAGTTTTACATTCTTTTGTCATCACCTTTAGAATATCAAGTTTCCATCAAGTAACGAAGAAATCAGACGGACAAAAACATTTTTTTTTTGGAAAGGCAGGATTTCCTAATGTTATGGGGGCAATAAATTGCAACCTGATAAAAAATCCAAGCCCCATCAGGGAATGAAGGTAACTACGTCTGCTGCAATGAATTTCAAGCCTTAAATGTACAGGCTGTTGCAGATCTATGCAGATAAATAGTCTAAATATAAAATAACCGGAGAGGGAGAGAGAAAGAAAGAGAGAGTATTTTTCTCAATACACCACAATTTAAAGTTTTCGATTTTTAAAGAATATGATTTGCTGTGACAGCGATCTTTATAATTTTGCAAATTCACTGCTTTGGTATGCAAGAGGCCTTGGGCTGATCACGACAACTTTGTCTTTGAAAACTCAAATTTGAATGTCATCTTGGGTCAAAGTTGCTGTGGCTGGCTGGCTGGCTTTTAAAAGATTCAGGTACAAATACACAATACTTGAAATTGCATTTGTGCACAGATTAACCCATCTATTTACCTTAGTCTTTATGAATTACTCCTGCGTCTTAGGTTATCCTTTGAAGTTACACCCCGTGACTCCAGTAAGCAACGCTAGAAACCAACAGGAGGACAACTCCAACACTTCACATTGCAGAGCCCGTGTTGTGGTGGAGAGAGCATTTGGTGTGTTTAAGTCAAGATTCAGGTGAGTTGAACTCCAGTGATACCATTTATGTAAAATATTATGATTTAATTACTGTAAACGTATTACATATGGCTGTTTATATTTTTAGCGCCTTTTGCGGAAAGAAGCTTTCGCAAATTCAAGTACAGTCAATTCTCGAATTATTGCCATTCGATTTATCGCCATTCTCGCAATACCGCCATGATTTCCCAAGAACGTTTTTCCTGCTATATAAAATTCTCTTTATAACACCAAATTCGCATACCGCCATCCGCCACCCTGTTTTCACAACAAACGTCCATTTCAACGTGTCAATTATCTCGACATACCGCCACAGGTGCATGTGGTCAGTGAAGCGACTAATTGGTTGTCACTGTCCAGATCACCGTAAGTTACACGTAATTAAAGAATTAAATATTAATAATTTTTATCGTCAACTGTATATACGTAATTATAATTTTCTTTTCTGTTCATTAAAAAATGATTTAATTATGGCTCGAAAGCGGCTGTTGTTAAACTTGAGTTCGCCGACAATATTAGTTCGACGAGCCCTACTTCAAACAATGCAAAGTTTGTTTAAAAATAGTGATACAGTATATTAATTGCGAAAGTTTTAGCAACGATAATGCCATAAACTATTAATGTATTTACAGGAATTCAATATATCGGCAATCTTTCGGCAATAGATTACTAAGATCAGCATGTTTTCTTTAAAATATCAGACGTTCAGATTTACATGAATGTACCTGTGTTCATGTATTTATTTTATAAATGTGTATTTTGTTTTAAAACGAAATTAGTGTACGTAAAAAACTATGTGAGGCATTTTCAAATTTTGAAATGTGTTTTTATATAATACTAAGAATATAAACGCTAAATGTTTTATTTCCAAGAACGGTAACTCTATTTCTTGTTTCCCCAAAGGTGGGAAATTCAATTAATCGCCAAATTCGTTATACCGCCATGATTTCTAAATTACAAAAGGCGGCGGTTTATCGATAATTAAATGTCTTGCACATATATACTAAATAAGAAATGCACTAAAATAAATCTACGTTAACTTGTTCGAAAATCAATTTCCGCCAAATATCGTGCACGCTAAATATAATACATTAATTTTACAGTATTCTCATTCCACTAAAAGAAATCTGAGTTTTACAACTATATAATTTTATAAATCTTACTTAGGTGTTTACATCCAACTGGTGGTGCATTACCCTCCAGCATACAGAGATGTATTCACACCTGACCATTGTGACATGTTTCAAGCTGCAGGGACAAGAGATCAGACACCGACTGATACAACTCTTTTGAAGCTGCAATATCAATGTGATTTACATGTATACCCCCATGACATATCCCTATCCCGGTGAAGTGAATCTCTCAAATATACTCATGATCATGACTTACTGATATACTCAATTGTCTAGATTATTACATTACTTAGCATGTGATCAAAATATCTGTCTCAGTTGTAGGCTACATTTTTTTCAAATACACGACTCTCTCCTCATACTTTTTAAGTGGGCTCTATATTTCCTAAGGTTGGTTTTTCGTTACTTTTACATATAGATATTTAATAACTCAAATGGAACATTTCAAAATGAAGGAACCCCCCCCCCCCAACTCGCCTCATATGAATCGTACATAGTTTTTAAAACTTAAGATCCCACGTTACCTGCAGTCCGTAAGCTTTGTATCCGATTCCATGCTTCTTTTGATACAAGATTAAACAAAAACTGCATTTTTTGATGGATGGTCTACTCAAGCATAGATCAACCACAAATTATGAAAATCGCCCTCCATTAGATCACTAAAGTTAAAGATTCATATACTAGTATATATCGCCTTAATTTTTGGCAATTAATCCTTCCTGTTGATTTATTATTATCAACTTGCAATATTTGAACGAAGCCCATTTATCTTTTAATATATTTTTCAGTTACACCAGTCCACTTGCGATCTTTTAATAGGAAACAAAAAATATACAGTGTATTAATTTTTTAGACCCGGTTCTTCACGGCTCAATCCCATTCCGAGTGTCCGAATATCGGGCGTTATCAAAATTTTAAATAAATATACCGATCGTATTATGATTTAAAATAAATATTTTAAACATACATGTACGTAAACTCACCCTAGTAAAATTTGAAAGAGACTTCACAAAATTCCACCTTTTTTTCGTATTTTGTATCTTAAAAAATATTCATGGTAAAATAATTAAAAAGGATTGGTGGTTTAATAAAACTAGCTGCAATAATGTAGCCCCCTCCCTTTGGGGGGGGGGGATCCTCTCCAAAAAATATCAGATAAAAAATATCGGAGAGGGCTACATTATTGCAGCTAAAATAAAAACATAAACAGTTAATTATTTAATAAATTCAGATTTAACACCCCCCACCCCGAATTAAAGAAAAACACACACACACCAAAAAAAAAAATGCTCGGTCACTTTATGCTATACTAATTTAACTGAGAAAATCAACACTTGAGAATTACTGAAAAAGTAAATCAATAAGTTTAAAGCATTATAATAATGTATTCAAAACGACTCAAACCAAATCGCTATTTTAGTAACTGTGTTTTTATTCTCTCTGTCTCTCTCTCTTTCTCTGAAATTGTATTTGTCTATATATATAATGTCTTCAAAGGAACAACTACACACATGTACATGTAATGTAAATGGAACTCACACGAGTTAGTAAGGAAAAGGTCGATATTTAGAAAAATCGCATATTTCGTAGCACGTACGTACTCTAACGGATGGGGGTTGGGGTGGGATGGATCGAGTTTCACCCATTTTTTTTTTTAAGAAATAGTCATTTGCTATAATATAATACATGTATTTAGTTTATATTTTTTTAAACTCAAAGATGGCTGTCCCCTTGCCGTTTTTTCTTTCTTCTTGAAGCCGTAAACAATAGTGAGAATTATCAAAATAATCACCTTTAATATATATATTTTTTTTGCTTCTTGTTTTTCATTTTTCTCCCCCCCCCCTTCCCCATTCTGCGCTTTAGGCAAGTTTCTACTGCAGTTTTAAATAGATTTTAAATAATTGTTTTATATTTACCTAGTCCCCAATATATCATTTACCTGATGCATGAATAGCATTAATTCAAAGGGAAAATCAGAAAATTATATAGGAACACTTTGTAATTTGTACACGCCTTGATTTTGTATAGTCATCATCAGAGAGAGGTGCAATTTTTACTTCCTTTGCAAAAATCTAAATAATCTGTACTTCCGGTCAAATTGACACACGTCACCCGCGTGGCGCAGTGGTTAGAGCGTCTGCTCTAGAGTCGCGAAGTAAGGAGTTGATCCCTACGTCGCGGGTTCGAATCCCACTGCGGGACGTGGAGACCGGTCCTTCGGATGAGACCGTATAAACCGAGGTCCCGTGTCGCAGTAGGTGCTGGCACGAAAAAGATCCCTCACTGCTCATTGGCTGTAAGTGCCGAGTATAGGACAAAATTTGCAGCTCTCCACCGGCAAGTGGTGGCGTCTCCATATGAGTGGAAAATTCTCGAGAGGGACGTTAAACAACATACAAACAAAACAAACAAACAAATTGACACACTAGTGTAAGGAGTATATTTAGGATATATCCTATACGATGAAAATAGAAAGATCAATAGCCTTATAACAAAATAAAATAAAAAAACAACAAATAAAAGTAAAAACACAGATATAGCAAATTTAATGATATAACCCCTAGGAATGTAACAATAAACATTTCCTGTATTTAGTAACTTATTATTTGGTGATGTTATATAAACAAACTCGGATATAACGAATTAAAACATACATGTAATATGACGTCAAAAAGTATTTCTGTGACGTCATTACTCCTGAAATGACATCTTAATTTTGTGTGTTTAGGGCGGTAAACCGCTCTTTTGACCATATGATGACGTCGAAAGTAGAGCAATAATGAGCTTCTTTCTAAAGCTTTTCAAAGAAAATTTGCCTAGAGCTCGGCTAGGATTGTAATGTTAATATGGTTAATAAGGAGTTCCAAATATCGGAAATGGTACTTTTTCACGGCAGATTTTTATTCCTCCTGTATCGGTTGAGAATTAGACAAAAGATATTTCGTGTATAGCTGGTTAATAACAACTTTATGTTTTTAAAAATAAAACTCGAGTAACAAAGACTCTAAGAATTATTGAAAAAAAACACGTATAACTCTTCAACCAGACTTGTTTCTATGTGCATTTTCAGGCGCGGATCCAGGAATTGAAGTTAGGGGGGCGCACAAAGTAGGCAGGGGGTCTGGGGGGCGCCTTGAGTAAAGTAAGCAACTAAATAATGATTCAGTTCAGAAACATGTAAATAACCTTATTAGCATTATTAGGTAGAACAAGTAATTAAGTAAAGGAGGCAGGGGTCTTGAATTATAGTTTATTGCTTAAATCACATAAAAATAAAATAATTAATTTTAAAAAAATTCGCTGCTAGAGGATTGATAAGAAGCATTCTTCGTGGCTGCTGCCTGGCATACATTTCAACGACTGATTCGACGTCAATGTTGATGTCCTGGCATACATAAAGAAGAAGAAGTGCATTTAATCCTTCTTCTCCCATAGAACTCCTCGATGCTCGTTTGGTATATTTTAAAGCTGAGAGTTGAACACGTTCTTCTGTCTGATAGTGTTGAAGTTATGGTGTCTGGTCGGTCTTCCTGGCTAGAGCATAACCTCTTCCAGAGCTCCAGTTCTTGAGAAAAAGTAGAAGAGGATGGTAAATCAGTGTTATGGAAATCAACTAGAGAAGAGACCGTTTCCTCTGTGATTTTGTTAAAATTGTTTGGTAGTAGGTAAAACCCACGAAGAGCTGCTTTAGCAAGAGTAACAAACCTCATATCCATTTGCTGAATAACATTATCCAAAAACGGTATAAAAACTGTACGTTTGAAATATTCTTTGACATCTTCTTCTTCAATGTTACTTCTGTGAGTTTGTATACCACATCTTCTAGGAATTTCTATTGTAATGTCAGCTAATCTTGCCATTTTTTCTGACTTTGTATATATGATATTGTAATCAGCTTCATTGGTTCTTGCAAATTTTACGGTTTCCTTTACCAGTTCTACCATGTTGTAAGCTTGAATAACGTCCATTTCAGTTCCCTGTAGTTTCTTACTAAGTCTCATCAAATATCCAAAAAGATGTCACTCTGTTTGGAAACTGACAATAAATGTGCAATCTGTTATGTGCTTCATAAGTCCATATGCCTCGGTAACCGCTTTGCCATCCCATCCGCGTTCAGAAAACCCAATGGCATCTAAACAAGTAAGTAAAGCTTCATATTGGTCTTCAAAATCCTGCAGTGTTGTTATTTTCTCCACCCATCGAGTTTCACAAAATATTTTCATTTTTGATTTTGTAATGGCATCTTTTGATGGCCTTCCTTCATTCACAGTAGTTACAGCTTGTTTGAGACGCCTGCTCCTCTTCGGGGAGTAATGAAAAAAAATTCCAAGTTGCTTCAGTGCATCCAACATCACATGCACTTCCCGGACCTGACAACTCTGGCAGAGTACTAGATTCAAATCGTTGTTACTGCAGTAGTGATATGTTGCCTTTGGAGAAACTTCTTGGAATTTTGCAGCAAAACCATTGTATTTACCGGAAATGTTTGCTATCCCATCCATTGTTTGAGAACGGCAGCATTTCACATCAATGCCAGCAGATGAAAGCAATTTAATGACATTGTCGCAAATTTCTAACCCACTTGTGCCGAATTACTGGCTCAGATATTTTTTTTTCCATTTTTTCAGGATAATGGGTATGGCACTGTGCATAACACCTGTTCTCAGGAGACTCAATCCCTAACTTGCTCTCCAAAAACATATATCCATACCTAATTGATTCCAAATCGGTGTAAATGAGGGTAATGTCTCCCGCCCTTTTGTAGACCTGTTACAATGTCTCCTAGAATTTTGTCAAGGTCGTCTTCTTGTCGCATGCTAGGTAGTCGTTCGTATTTGTGATATTTGATGTTTGGCCTGTCTGGATTCTTTGAAATAAAAATAGCATCCCTTAAACCAATGTTTTTTTACCAGCTTTTCTTTTGTCGATTGTGATGCTGATGCTGTAGAAAGGGATACAGGTACTCCAGGGAAAATACCCAGCAATTCTTGTATTCTAGCAAAATCCTTCCAAAAGTCTTCCCCCTTAAAAAAAAATAACATTTACAATTTTAAAATAGTTTGTTGGCTTAGGGGCATTTAAAATGAAAATAAGTTTCGGAGTTACAATCTTCTGCTCACCAAAAATTTTGTCTAGCTGTCTGCCTGTCCATAAATGTTTCACATTTTTAACTTCTCCAGAATCATAAGGCCAATTTTAACCAAACTTGCAACAAAGCATCCTTGGGTAAAGGGGATTCAAGTTTGTTCAAATGAATGGTCATGCCCTCTTGAAACTGAAGGGGAGGTTATTAAGAACTATTGAAAATTTGGTGGCATCATTTAAATTTCTCAAGAACCACTTCGCCGGAAAAGTTCGAACATCTGTGAAACCTTCACTACACATTGTAGATTCAATTTTGTTCAAATCATGACCTCAGGGGGTGTGATGGGGACACAGTGGGGGATCAAAGTTTAACATAGGAATATATAGGAAAAAAAATCTTTCAAAATATTCTTCTAAAGAACAAAGCCATAATAAGTCATAATGATATGGAAGCATCCTAAAGTAGTGTAGATATAAGTTTGTTCAAATCATGACACATGGGGGTAGGATTAGGCTATAATGGGATCAAATTTTTACCTAAGAATATATAGGAGGAAAAACCTGCTGATAAAGAACATGTTCATATTGACTCAGGTGAGCCTTTTGGCCTATGAGCCTCTTTTTCTCTTAATATATATCGTACCATTCTTGTATCATGTGTGCTTCATCTATGCAGATACCACACACATGATCCTGCAAAGCTTGGCTTTGTAAAATTTTCCTTCCTTCTCTTGAAGAAAGGAATGCCTCGGGATGGGCATAAATAAGGCGACATTTTTCAGTTGCCCTTTCTTCTGGAGGGACTTTCATCAGTAGCTTCCCAACATCTTCATCAGTGTCAGCATCATTGCTGCTGTCATTTCTTTCCTCATTGTCATCCACAATATCTACAGGATTACAGAACTTAATATGCTCATTATTGTTTGTCTGTATCTGTTACAAAAAATCTTCAAGTTGCCTCATTTGGCAAAATGTTGCACTGCATAAGCATATCAATGAATCATACTATAAATTCCATATTGGTGACAACAATTATTTGAATTTATTATGCCCCTTCATGAATTTGACCGGTGCATATAGCCTCTGTCGTATGATGACATTTCAATCCTTCCATCTTGACTGTTCCAAGAAATTGTCCAGAATATTTCTGTCAAAGTTCTTGCACTCATGCATATAATTGTGAAAGCTATTCAACTGTTTCATTATGTTCTGACTTATATCGGTTTCAAAGAAATTATTCTATTCCTTGTTTTGCATTTAACTTTACACCTGATTAAGAAGAGGGTATATATATTTTTTCATTTAGAAAAAAAAACTTACATTTCAACCAACAGATATTAGAGAGGTCATATTATATGAAAAATTTTTATTTCTTTCATCACATAATTAGTTTAGACTATGCATACCAAAAATCTTCATGCTGCATTATACATTTTTGTACCTTGTGTGCAGTTGCTCTGACATATTTTTTTGATATTCCCTAGTTAACTCATCAGACAACTGGATGTATGGGTTACACACGCAGGTCTAACTGTTAAAATTAGTATATATCTTGGTCATTTGGATTTAGTACAAATGATTCTTTCAGTTAATTGCAATTCAGACTGCCCCCAGGATTTGAACCTGGACTTCCTCAATGTCAGCAAATTAGAAACTGCCAGAAGCATGAGGTGTGCTGACCATTTACACTAAGACAATCTGTAAAGTACAATGTATCCATAACACAAAAAAACTTGTAATTAAGAAAATAATTTACTTGGCTTCTGTTTTGGTATGTCCTTCATTCACCAAATCTTTCAACAGAATAGAATATACATGTATCTTTGTGTGTTGGGGGGGGGGGGGGAGATTTATATGAAAGATGTTAACAGCTGGTTAATGCTTATTGTGTCTCTGTATGTGTGGTAGTTTTTAATCCTGAACATGAAGAGTGTTGTGGTCAATAAGGGACCGGGCATAATCAAATATAAATAAATATTGCCTGGTCCCGATAGCATTAGAAAGAATTAAGCATTAGAAATAAATGAGGATTTTAAAAAGATTAAAAACTGGCATACCTGTCCCCAGTGCAGGTTTCAGCTTGTAGGTGGAACCATCTCTTCCCGTAATATCAAGAGAACAGGCTGGAATTCCCTTTCGCATAGTTTCATAACTTGATCCTTCATAATCGCGTTCATTGGCGATATCTCAAGGACAACTGCCATGGGATCATCGGAAAGAAATGGCATCAGTTGAAAAATAACACTTTTTCCAAAGCCAGTCGGAAGTAAACACATGAGGTCCTTTGACTCTATGAAAGCACAAAGTGTAGTTGTTTGTTCTAACTTTAATTCATATGTTATTCCTAACTTCTTTTTAGCACTTGTTAATCTGTCTGAATCCATGTTTTCATTGAAGTGAAAGTAGAAAATATTATATTTGAAAAAATATTAATTTTCGTTTTTCGTTATTTTTTTTTTTTTACATGTTTTTTAAATATATATTGTATATGTAATTTGTAACTTCGGTCTCATTTATGAAGTTCTTGGGGTAATATCTACGCACTTATTCTTTTCTGTAATTCGGCCGCGTTGTACGCGGACGTACATTATCCCAATTCGGTATGCGGTATATGGTAGTGTCTCTATGTGCGGAGACGCAGAGAACTATGAGTAGTATGCATTTTCTTCATGTTTTCCATGAAACCAAATAGGGCTGGGCAATAATATCGATATTCAGGCATATTCGTTAGCAAAAAATATTGTATTGCGGTACGTTTTTTCAGTACCAATATACTGGCAAAATGCTTGGGTATTAGATTTCTGAAGTAAAATTTAATAAGTCGGAAACGTTTTCAAGCGTGCAAAGCGGTAAGGTTGTTGCATGGATGCATTTTGTTGCAAAACTAGTGAAATCGGCAAGAACTTTCTTGTGACAAAGTATTTATAATAGTTACATGCATTCTGCTTATAAATTAGGGAAAAAAAACAAACATTTTAACTGTTATTGAAAACATTGCAATACATATCGCAATACAGATAAAAATGTTGTAATATATTGCAATACGTAATTTTCAGCCGATACCAAGCCCTAAAACCAAATAATTCAACTTCGTTAAACGCACAATTTGTCAAACGATATTCAGAACTTTTCAAATACCCCTCATATGTTCCTTCTTAATCATAATTAGTGGTTATAAAGTTTACTTGTTCGTGTTGGTCTATGGTATGATTTTTTTCTCTCCTTTTTTTTGAAAATATTTTAGTAGTCAAATTAAAAAAAAAATTTATTGTTAATACACTGATTTGTACTAATAGAAGATATTATTTTTATACAATACATACATACATACATATATATATATATATATATATATATATATATATATATATATATATATATATATAGGATCTCCCATGGTTTGTGGTCAGAAATGTTTTTTTTTAATCCAACGACACAACGGGTTGGATGAAAAATCATATCCAAACCATAAACTAGGGAAGATTCTTTTTATTACATGTTTGACAAATAGTTATTTCACGTTTTGTACTGTTTTGTAGATGTTAATCCACTAATTTGACTTACTCACATCCACGCAAAACCCATTCTGATGTCACAATCGTGGATATGAAAACGACTATATCTATTGTATAAAGGACTAAACATGTGTTAGATATAGGACCTCCAATGATTTGTGGTTCGATATGATTTTTAGGTCACCTGAGTCACTCAGGTGACCTATTACTATCCGTTTTTGTCTGTCGTCGTGCGAAAAAAATGAAAACTTTTAGCTTCTTCTCTGAAACCGCTCAACCAATTTCAACCAAATTTGACATATAGCATCTATGGGTGAAGGGGAACAAAAATTGTGAATTTCATGGTCACTGCCCCCTGGGGGTTGGGGCTAAAACCACCAAAATTAATGCAATCTTTAAAAATCTTCTTCTTTACTCCTGGACATCAAGCAGTCGAACTGTTGGTATGATTGTAATAAGCATTGAGCCCTCTACCAAAATTGTGAAATTCATGGCCCCAGGGGTCAGGGGTTCTGGTGCTCGGGTGGGGCTATATAGATCATTTAGTGAAAGTGCATTATTTTTTGGAAAATCTTCTTCTCTGCTCCTGGGTATTAAATAAACTGAGTACATAGTTATGATGAGCAAGAGTGCCTCTTCAAAAAAAAAAAGCATTGAGCCCTCTACCAAAATTGTGAAATTCATGGCCCCAGGGTCAGGGGTTATGGTGTTAGGTCGGGGCTCTATTGATTATATAGTGAAAATGCATTAATTCTTTGAAAATCTTCTTGTCTGCTCCTGGGTATTAAACAAACTAAGTATATAGTTATGATGAGCAAGAGTGTATCTTCCAAAATTGTGAATTTCATGGCCCCAGGGTCAGGGGTTCAGGTGTTAGGGCGGGGCTGTATTAATTATAGCGTGAAAATGCATTAATTCTTTGAAACTCTTCTTCTCTGCTCCTTGGTATTAAATAAACTAACAAAGTACATAGTTATGATGCGCAAGAGTGTCTCTTCCAAAATTGTGAATTTCAAGGCCCCTGGGTCAGGTGTTCCGGTGTTAGGGTGGGGCTCTATTGATTATATAGTGAAAATGCATTAATTCTTTGAAAATCTTCTTCTCTGCTTCGGGGTATTAAAGAAATTAACTAAGTAAATAGTTATGATGCGCAAGAGTGTCTCTTCCAAAATTGTGAATTTCATGGCCCCAGGGTCAGGGGTTCCGGTGTTTAGGTGGGGCTCTATTGATTATACAGTGAAAATGCATTAATTCTTTGAAAATCTTCTACTCTGCTCCTGGGTATTAAATAAACTAAGTTCATAGTTATGATAAGCAAGAGTGTCTCTTCCAAAATTGTGAATTTCATGGCCCCTGGGTCAGGGGTTCCGGTGTTAGGGTGTGGCTCTATTGATTATACAGTGAAAATACATTAATTCATTGAAAATCTTCTCTGCTCCTAGGTATTAAATAAACTATTTTAGAAGTAGTTATGGTGAACGTGGCTGCCTTTTCAGAAATTATTAATTTCATGGCCCCTGGGTCAGGGGTTCAGGTGTTAGGGCGGGGCTCTATTGATTATATAGTAAAATCGCATTAATTCTTTGAAAATCTTCTTCTCTGCTCTTGGGTTTTAAATAAACTAACTTAGTGCATAGTTATGATGAGCATGGTTGCCATTTCCAAAATTGTGAATTTCATGGCCCCTGGGTCAGGGGTTCTGGTTTTAGGGCGGGGCTCTATTGATTATATAGGGAAAATGCATAAATTCTTTTAAAATTTTCTTCTCTGCTCCAGGTTATTTTTCAAACAAAGGAAGTTCATGGTTATGATAAGGATGAATGTAAATAATGTATTTGAATGCTTAATAGAATAAGAAAATCATGCAAAAATATTTATTGTATAATACAAAAAGTACTTTCATAGTTTTGATGATCAGGTAGACTTGGAAATAATAGATGAATAAAATTGAGACAAAAATAACTTATCTTTTTTAATTGTTCTTCAAAGGCCAATAGAGGCCAATGTGAGAAGTAATAATATGGGGTTAAAAATAGACAGTTGTTGATAGTCTGCATGGTAATAGTATAAATGGGGGACAGATAGATACTAGATCAATTATTTTCTTGATGCAAATCATACTATTTCTCTTGCTTTTGGGCAACAAAGCGTCATTTATCAATTTATGGATCCTCTAAATTGTTGTATTGTACTCAGGTGACCGTTAAGGCCCTTGGGCCTCTTGTTATCCAACGAGTTGTGTGTTTTTTGTCCCCGAGCCTTGGCGAGGGGGAAAAAACACACAAGAGTTGGATAAAAATCATATCCAACCACAAATCATGGAAGATTCTTTTTATCACATATTTTTTTTTCATTACTATCATTGTTTTACATTGTTTTCGTATTGAATCTACATTATTTTACTTAGTCACTTTCATTTAAAACCCATTGTGATGTCCCAGTGGGATATGAAAAAAATATCCAATGAGTGATATCTACGGGATAAAGGGGTAAACATGTGATAAATGTACATATAAAATGTTTGGTTTCTCTGCATGAAAATTAATCATCTGCAAACAAACAGGATAATTTACCATCATCTACATCTGTAATTAAATGGGGGACTATCGACCAAGATGACACTAATAATTTAACAATAGAGGTAGATGATTCAGTAGATTCTCTGCATATTGAAATAAATGGAACAACAAATTCAAGTGACATTCAACTGAGAAACCCAAATGGTAAGTCAAAAAATACTTAATATTTAAAATTAAAGAATAACCGTATCAAAACAGTTTTCTTTTTAAAATTTTTATTTACTACGTAAATCACTTCAAGAAACAGATAATATAAATTAATATATTTTGCCAGGTACATTGATTTTACTTGAATCTGTAAATGGGTATGTACAACAAACTGGGATACAGATATCAATTCAGGTAAGAATTTTGCTTTTATTTAGAAAAACCATACTCGCTACTCGCTTATTTCTTAAAAACGATTGCTCATCAAATATTCAATTTCAACAACTACTTTAATATCCGATAAAGATTTAATTTGTTTTAACGAGGCCGAGTCTAAATCGAGTACGCATGACTTTGCGCAGCTCTTTAATTTCATGCAGTCGTATGTGCAACATTACACATTTCCCATATATTGTGGTTTAAATACAAAATTAACATTATCTTTAACGCCTATGAGTCTGAAAATGTGCTTTTCCAACAATAATTAGGAAAAACACTGAAATGACTCTTAACAACGTTACTGTTTTCCGATTTTGTAAGCAATGCATGACGCTGAAGAATGACGCATGACTCGCTTGTATATTCAACTGTTCAAGATGTCCATAGACATTTTACATAAAACTGTTGACAGAACATTAAGGAACATACTAGCAATCTAAACATTGTTATTTTTTACCAGAATAATTCATCTGCGCTGATAATGCATCTGTTCCGATATATATGTTCTGCAATATGGCAATTTTAGAGTTATTGGACATTGAAAAAAATAAACTTTGTAATAATTCCTAGACCAACCTAGATGTAAACTTTTTTGAAAGAACTAAGTACGTTACGTATTATTCGAAGGCCCACAATTTTTCGTATTTTGATATACACGTTTGCAAAAATATAACTACTATGTTTATGTAGAAGAAGATCGGTAGTTTTGATATATGCATAACAAAATTTCGTTAGTACGTTGATTAGAGGTATTCACAGGATTTGAACATCCGTTCTTTCCGGAAATTGCTATTTTTTCCATTATTTTTACAACAAATTCCCAAAATTGAAGTAGTGCACACCCCTCGAGCAAAATAAAACATATATATATTTGAAAATAATTTGATGAAAGACAAGCAAAAATAATGGTAAGAATTTGCTCGAGGAATGTGCAGTACGTTAATTTTGACATTTCATGACTATTTCCGGTGGCGGATAACGAGTTAGTCGAGAGGCGAATTCTTATCTAGGAGTAATAATAATGGTGTATTTCGTGTAATAATGTTTAAAAAAAAATTATCATTGATCGACCATATTTATATTGCTTATACAAATATATTTGTCATGAAATAGCATAAATTTTAAAAAAAAAATGTTTTATAGAAATGACAAATTATTTTATACAGATAAGCCTTACACTTGATAAATGTTGCCAGCAAGAAGGGAAGAGATCAATTTAATATACTAAATCTAAAGCAATAAAATAAAAATGTTCAGCTGACAAATAAATTCACTAAAAGTATTATTGCAGAAAAGAAAATGCTTAAATCCTAGTCTTTATTTTATTTTGCTACTTACATGTAAACGGCCTAGTTGACGTCACGTCTGCATACATGTACACAATGTATGCAAATAAATTACACCCAATAAACTCAAAGATGACGTCACAATAGGTCCCCTTGCAACAATCTTTTTTTCGGAAGGGGGGGGATAAATTCCCAATCTTTTTGGATTCCGTTGGTTAGGATTGATCAGATTAATTAATATTCTGAAGTCTTGTATTTTCAGTCATTTATACAAGTGCACGGTTGATGTTTCAATATATTTTCAGATTTTATAATTTCACGCACAATATAAGCGTATTGCATCTGCATAAGTTTATATTGTAGGCATTGCCGTTAATATTATGCATATAAAAACAAAGGCTCATATTTCACCTCGTAAAATTTTTTTTTTACCCGTATATTCTGCTTAAGATCATTCTACATATGCCAGAGTTGTGATTTCTTATCTGTCGAGGATCTAGTGAAGTTAAAAAAGACTGGATCGAATGAGAAAGCGACAGAAAGGTCCTAAAAAGAATTTCGGAAAAAAAAAAAAATAAAAAACTGAAATCGGATGAGGGGTTCACTTTTCAGCAAGGTTACATGTCACTTAATTCTTTCACCCCTTTACGGCGGTGTATGTGTATCACACAATTTAATACATTTATAAGTACTGTGGAACAAAATTATCTGTCAGTGTGGACAAGTCTGAAAGCAAGTTATTTATCAGGCACGAAGAATCAGGGGAGCAGGGCCCCATCCCACTTTTTTCCAAACTTTGAAAATGTTCCTTGAAAGGCTCCCCCCCCCCCCACCTCTATCTGCTGTAGCATAGGTAGAGTTTAGGAATTTAATATATTGGGGGGGATCGGTTTTGAAAAAAACGTGTGAAAAAAAGGTTTGAACCTACCGTGACACGGGGCCTTGGTTTTTAAGGTCTCATCCGAAAGACCCGCAACTTTCACTTAAAGGTACCGAGCGCTTGACGAAAGAACAGTTGCTACCTATTTTTTTATCGACTTAGGTCGGTCGCGGCCGTGATTCGAACACACGACCTTCCGATCACGGAACGAGCGCTCTACCTTAAATGGATTGAAAAGCAGGCAAAAAGGCCTATGATCTTTGGTATCGAAGGCTTACAATACTTACTTAAAGATAGGCTGTCATATTGAGCGAAACTTCAAGCAACAGAGTCGAAACTTCAAGCTACTGTATTTATTTATAATTATAAGTACTTATTTTAAAAAAGATCGTAAAAGTGTTCTTCAAAGAAAGTAAATGTCTATACATGTACATGTTTATTTTTATTTTATTTTATTTATTCATTTATTTATTTTGAAAGGCTATACTTAGTTGGTGAAAAAAGCCTCAATTGGTTGAAGAAAATGCGATAGAAAGTTGCCTATGCCAACTATCCAAAAGAAGTGCTGCATCTCTACCAGCTTGTAAAAGGGGGGGGGGGGGGTTACTTGATCCGTGCATTTGAGAAGGGCTATCCAGTGACATAAAATTATTAATCTAATGACAGTACTTTTTTCATTTTTTTTAAGGGGGGGGGTGAGGTTTTTTCAGATGACAGGACTGAGAATACTTTCTTAAACACATTTTTTTTGATAAATTCGTGAATGACGTCGCGACTCGTTAGAAAGGATGAGCTGGGGAATTTGCCCTTTCAATGTTATCTATTAATTAAAATATCTGATCTTTAATACTTTCTTATAAAATTTTATAGGGAATCTGACATTCTATGAAATAGTGTTATAAGTTTTAATGCAATCTTAAAAACAACCAAGTAATTCGCATAAGAAATATTATCTAGCTTTTAAAAATAAAAATCTTGCTTGAATTAGAATAATGGGATACTTAAAATAAACGCACTATTAAATATGCGTTAGGCATCTCTCCCCCCCCCCCCCCTCCCCCGCCTCTCTCTCGTTTTAAAATCATATAAATTAATCTTTCATTTGTACGTATATTGTCAGACCCCAAAGCCAAACTATTTGTCTGAGGCCATTAATTAACCGATCGATGGAATGTTTTGTTTTACCTTTGTATCTTGTGCTGGCTTCCATGATTTAAATTTACTTAAATCACACTGCAGTTAAGGAGGCTGGGGGGTCAAAAAATTAACCATCAGATATAACTTAATTAATTTTTTAGATATGATATCTTAAGCTGTCAACCATCATTTGGCAAACAAAAATTTCATACATTTTAGTTTTAAAATTTGATCATTTTTGTATATCTTTATATGGAGCTCTTCTTCTAAAGGAGATCAATACAGTCTGAAAATGGCCACAACCTCCCAGCCCTCTTAAACGTGGTCAATTTCGTCACTGTCGAACACCAACGAATGCAAATGAGATTTAGCTGATCCCGCCCACAATTTTGACGTAAGCGGTCCAATTTCGGTCCAATTTCTCATCGACAGGTCAAATTTCTTACCTGCGGCCAAACATAGATTTTTTATGACCGCTCAGTACAACATGTGTTGTGGAAATGTGTGTATAGATTTATATGGAAACCAATTTTTAAAGGTAAAACAAAATTTTGTGTTGTACTCTGGAAATCTTCAGAATAAACTCTGAAAATATTGTAGGGAGCAAATGTCAAAAGCTATTTGTGCATATGTTTATAAATGATAGAGGCTGTGTTCGAATGATTAAAACTCTGTATCAGACAAGGGCGGTCTTTGAGAAAATGGATTATCTGTAAAAAATCTGAACAGAAACTTTGAGTTGGTAAAGTCATGGAAAGAGAAAGGCGCTTTACAGTTGCTGATCTTGTAAATGCACAGTTACGCGGTAAAATAAAACAAAAATAAACATGGAAAAACAAAATTATGCTACTGGAACTATTGTTAGCAAAATAAATTAAAATTGATAGAGAAAGGTTTTTAGTAAATGGCTATTGGACCCAACTGTGTGAAATATAAAGGGAGATTAAAAAAAAAACAAAAACACCATGACGCACTGTTTTTGACGTAATAATGTAGCTCGGGGTTACCAAATATGTTGATTTAAAATTAGGTAAATTGATTTCTGTTAAATCGAATGGAATGTAACTTCATACATCAACAAAATAAATATTTTTATATAAGAAAATGTGTTCTTTTTTAATATTTCTTGAAAGTAATATAAAGAACTTTCCAAAAACCCTCATAGTGTCGTTAGGTTAACGTCATAGTGTTATTTTCCTAAAGAAACTATCTATATTCAGATAGCTTTGTAGGAAAATTGACTTGAGATAATTAAAAAAATTAAGCTGAATTAAAAAGAAGACATCTTAGACATGTCTCAAAAAAATCATCAGATTTTGGGACAGGGCGGATTTTGGTACATAACGTACCTTCTTCTTTCACAATTTGGTGACATTTTACAATAACTTTCATGTACTTGGCTGAAAAAGAAATCTCTAGGGCAGAAATACAAAAAATATAGAAAAAATGTGATAATTTGGCACTTTTCCAACAAATTCCCATAGGGTCCAATAGTAAAATTTGACAACTTTTGAGATGGCCCCAAAGAAAACATTCGATTTTTTTTAATCCTAAAACAATAAATATGATAGTAAAAATTAATTTAAGAAAAATTATTAAAATCTCTAGGGTAGAAATAGACTCGGCCTCGTTAAAAACAAAGCATGCATGCATTACATTCAGTATCACTTATTCACATCGATCTCTCGCTAAAATGTTTTATTTTTTTAGACCCCGGAAAAAGGAGAATGGACTTTAAAGAAAGTTAATAATAATAATCAGTGGAATGTGACTATCACAGCTAATAGTTCATTTGATATTACATCAACTTTACTTGAGATGTCAACGGAAGGCATCCCTTACCCAGTGAAGGGAAACCCGCTATCGGGTATAAATATGTGTATTGAGTGTTAAATGTAATTATTATCACGATCTATTTGTGGTTGTGTTAGAATGTGCACATCGGGAAATGAGTCGTTATTTTTTCATTGTTCGATGGAATAATTTCTAGTTAATAACTTTCATAAAAATCATGAATAAAAGTTTTTAAAATTTGCTTAATAATAATAATAATAATAAATAGTTGTACTTATTTTTTCAATTTGTTTTTCATTTCTCATCAGATATTTATTAATTTATAATTTTTATAGGAATTTATTACATGAACTGTTCCCCAACATTGGAGTGTGTAAGATATAAACACAGAACGTAATCTTTCTGGATATCAATTACAGTGACAAAATGATTAATAAATATTGGAAAAAAAATATACATGTATAAGCAAATGTACTACAGTTGCAAATGAAACAATGTTTTTTCTGCACTTCGCATTTATTGTGATACATGCCTTTTTCAATAAAATATTGGCATTATCACGTGACAAAATTCCAGGGATCGAATCAACACGTCACAGTGAAAAGTTTGCATGTCTTTTTAGTCAGAAATCATTGAGACATTCATCTTGTGATAAATAATTGATCACGAAATAATCCTATTCTTTATCACCGATTTCAATATCCATGAATTAATTTATTTTTAATTAAATAGAACTTTTACAATTCACCGAAAACTAAAGTGTTTAAAAATGCACAGAAAAGTAAAGTAAGTGTATATTTTTGCAAGCAAAATGTATACTTACTGTACTTTCAAATTAATTATTAAGACTCTTCCATATGGAAATAAACATGTTTGTGGCCGATTAGATGCTTTGCATCAATTTCACTTGTTTCCAAAATGAACTATGACAATAGAGCGTTGAAATTTAATTTAAAGCCAAAACATATTTTGCAGGCAAAGAATATTTAGTTGTTACATCATTGCAAAACCTCCCTACAAACTATACCGTGTCATTCCTTACGCTAGTGGACGAAACAGGGCAGACTATCAGTAAAATGAATGCCAGTCTTCTCAGCGCTTCTCCAAGCCTCCAGTATTATGCTAAAACAACGATTACCAAGCAGGTTATATTGTACTTCTATCAATTTTAAATAATTTAAGAAAAATATATAGTCCTATGTAAGATGTTTTTACATAAATCCTTTAAATTTAGATATCAGGAATTCAGTTTCATGGTGCAGATTTTACTGGTCGTCCTTTTTTACGCTCCGTTAGACATGCCATCACCCCTGTAGATGTATCCCTCAGAATGCGCCCTTTTGTTGGTAAGAACTTTTTATCTTCCATTTGGAAATTTTTGCTGTAAAAATTCAATATTTTTTTGTGATCGGCACACATAACACATAACGCGACGGACAACTTTGTTCACTGTGCACTGACAGCTTCATGTAAATCTATCATATTAAGTACTAAGGAGCTTTTTTTAATGAAATTACTTTGAGATACAAACATTTTTAATATACGCGCAAAAAATTCATTATCGTCTTGGAAGACTGTATACAACTATACAGAGTTGAAGTATATTACACTCTTCGGACTATGCACTTCCTCTCTTTCGTGATTGGTAGAAATTGCATGATGTAAAAATTTTCAATTATTTCATTGGTTGTTGAAATGCTGTTCAAGGCAAGGGAGATAATTTTCTGGTGATTAAATTTTCGTACGTCTTAACAATTTTTCGAGATTTTCAATCTTAAAAAAATTGACAAAACGACAGAGGAAAATGGCAATAAATGAATCTAAATAACACTTTTATTTTTGTAGCAATTATTATAAAGCTTTTCTATATTTTCATGGTAATCAGAAATATTTTTATTGCATGCAAGCATTACAGTTTGTATTATTTTTTTCTATGTTTTACAGTCTTTCTACTTTCGTTCAAATAGACGCTCGGCTGTCTCCGTAAACTCCAACCAGCAGAGTTAGAGTTTACGGTTTTGATTTTTAACTAAGCTATGTATGTAGAAACTAAAAATATACTTGACAAAAAAAGTTTAAGACTTTAAATATCAGGATCCAACCTCGTTAAGTTGTTGCTAAAGACGGCAGAGCGTTTTGAAATAGCTCTACTTGTTATCAATAGACAATTTCCCATTAGAGTAAAGTTTATTCATTGCTGTTTCGACAAAGTCTAACTCGTACATTATTTTATTCGTTTATTAGGTAATTGTTCTTTGACATTACGTAAGTCTGAATATTACACTCCCCGATCACTTCCTTTAAAAGGAATACTTGTCCACGTTTGATTTTGCAAATTTTGATACAAATAGTAAAACTTTTTATTTTCATAACTCACTTGTATCAGTATACAGGTAACTGATACTATTATACAAAAATTATAGGAGATCTGTCGCTTTCAAAATTGGAACAAATTCAATACACAATTACCAACCATGGAACAGCCAACAAAATTGTTGTTGTGACAGTGTCTGATGACAGGAGTTATATTGTTGGGAATAGATCCCTAACGTTAGTCATTCAACCAGGAGAAACAACAGAGGAATCCTTCAGTATCAGAGGAACAACCCCTTTGACTATTGTGTAATGTAGCTTTTTTTCTCAATAGATATTTTTGAATGAAATATGGAGATAACGAACAGTATTCAAGCTCAAAGTCCAATTAGACAATACAAATCGGGAGCAGAGCAAACACGGACCTCCGAAAACATCAGAGGTGGGATCAGGTGCCATGGAGAGTGAGAATCCCCTGCCGACCGGTCACAGCCACCATGTGCTCCTTGTCATAGTCGGGAAAAATCCGTAGACAATTCAGTGTATAAATAATGGCCTAACAATTAGTAAGAAAAACGTCAGTCAGCACTTGACTTAATGATTGGTTGTTTGTGCTAACAAGGTCATTGTATCGACCAAAAAACAAAATGATGGCTTCAAACGAGACTGTTGATATCCTTGTTTTATCAACTTCTTTGTCAATAGCTTGTCTCATTTTAGAAATTGTTCATACGTAGAGCATGCTCTTGCGAATCGAATCGACTGGGAGACAAAAAACCCATATGCAGGTGATAAGGGTATATTGCTACATAAGTAAGGGTACTTTTTTATTGATCAAAACATGTTACAGTGTAACACGATATCAAAGAGGAAAAAGAGCTAAAAGAATAGAAATGAGTTGAAAAAATGTTCTCATTTGAACAGTACTGTGAAAATATCTGTGGAGGAAAAGGAAACATTAGTAGAACTCCAGACTGTTACCAAGAAACTGACGGTATGTACATAGGTTAATTACAGCATTAATTTACAAAACAAATCCAAGCAATTCTACTTACCAAATAGTTTATATTTGAAATGTTATTATTCTGAACAAAATGGAGAAATGTAGAGTAGAACTCACAGTTCTGATCGAAACATTTTAAGGTATCATCTGCCATACGTCCATCGTGTAAAGTGACTTTAGATGAGGATACGTGTCGAAGTCAAATTATTAATAGCAGTAGTTGTGGCGATGTTGTGTGGCAAGGGGGAGCTGAATTTAATTTTTCTGGAACGCTTCTAAGGTCTCTGTATGTGTCCAGTTCTTCTGTTAATTTGACACATAGTTCCTTACTAGTTTCATCTGGCCTGGTGGACGCTTCACTAAGGTACATTTGTTAAATATTTCTTACATTTTTTTTAATAAAAATACTTTTACTCGTATACGAGTAAAATGTTTCTTACACACTTAATATAGTGTTTACCTTAATAACAACTAACTATGGCCTATGAGGGCTGTTTAGGAATTACTGAGACATTCTGCTTTTCCTCCCCTTTAAACTACTCTCTCTGTATACGTTTAACAAGGAGTAACAATAAATAAAAGCAAGAAGTAATTGTATTTAAGAATCATTATTAAATGGTAATGTATATTAATTTTTCGATGATATGAGTATACAGTGTATTTATCTAGATATTAAAAATTCGTTACTACAAGTTAACAAGCACTGTAAAAAGTGTTGAATACAGAGTAAGTTGCATTTCCGATTTTATTGTTGCCATTTTTTGCAAGTGCCATAGAATTTTGATTTGAAATATCGAATTCATAAATTTTTTTGCATCAAGCTACATGTATAGAAATTTGTTTAAGACAGCAAAATGAATTTCGACTTCAAGGTGGTATAGGAGATTACCTCGTTATAAATGTAGCGTTGATCTATAGGACCGGAATTGGTTTTAGTCTTTACAAAAAATTATCGATTTCCGTTCTGGCCAATGCCTTTAGGCTATATACTAATTCGTTTCTCATACATTATTTTATTTCCAGTCAATGCATGTAGTATGTAGAAATAGGAGGAATCTTTTCATAGACATTAACTATGAAGTCATCCTTACAACGTCAGGGGGTTATGAGTAAACTTGTTGCCGTTGGACTCCTGACAAATTTTATTTGATATCGGGCTGACTGGAGCGACGCCTTTTGGGAAAATTACAAATCTTGATTGTTTTCCTTATCTCTCTACCAATAAACAATGCGTAACACGAATGCATGATTCCTTTGTGTTTATAATTATATCTTTATACTTCAATTTGATTGGTGCCTCTCAATGAGAGAAGAAAGCCCAAAGATGTCGACTGAAATTTGTCAGGGGTCCAACGGCATAACGTTATTTGCACGTTTACAATAAATTATTAACGGAAAATTTTGTATGGAGAGGGTAGGTATCGCCGAATGTTAACTAGAGATGACAAAAATGCATCCGTTTGGAGGGTGGGTGCTGTGAAAAAAAAGAACAAATGATTGAAAGAAAAGAAAAGAAATTGACGCTTATCTTGAGATGTTTTATAAACGAACAACTGAATTATGCAAGTTTATCTCAACAGGACCAGGACGTACCTAATGAATTCATCGACTATGAGTTTTGCATATTTGTTTAATTTTTCCTTGGTAATATTTTGGTGATTTTCTACCAATTCATCTCCTTCTACGGTTGGTTAATTGCCTTCGTATGTCCCTCATGTTTGTTCGCAAAATTTAGCATGTACTCAGCACTTGTGACTATTTGTGCAACGATGGATATATTTTGTACCAGCATTTATTGCTACACGCGGGACTTCAATTATAGTTTCACTCGAAAGACCGGGTTTCACCCGCAATGAGATTCGCACCTGCGATGCAAGAATCAACTCCTTATACTCAATTCTAGAACTGGACGAGGCCTTAAAATTCAATGTGAATGTCGCAATAATTTCCTAACAGCCCTAGTATGTGTATATTAGAGCCTGATATAACATGAATCCCTTCTTTCATGATCAGTAATATTGATTTTAAAAACGTATTTCAGAGGTGACTGTTGTTCCTCGTCGGTTGTCCTCAGTGCTATTGATGCTGAAGGCTTCGTCTCTCAATGTAGATTTATCTTGTATTCAGAGGCCCCATCTGACAACATTGTAATGGATTCCATAAATCCCATGATGCAGGAGGTTTGTATGTGATATCAACAATGGTGCAATAAATGCGATGCTGATATTGCCCTTGCATCAATTAATAAGATAGAATACTTGAGAGCTTTTATTTATTTATTTTTTGTCTTGTTACACAGACATGGGTCTGATTTTAGTGAAAAGTAATCTATTACAATGTAAATTAAAAGTACATTGCTTTATATATTTAATCGATTGAATTAATGATTGCATGCGGATTTTTAAATGTAATTGAGTGAATTACTAAGTAATTATTACAGTAAGAACGTAATACTAAAGAATCTGATTAGAATTGATTACTTTTGAAAATAATATGTGCACAAACTGAATAAAGACATAACCATAAATATTTATCTACCTATATTAAAATATAGTAATAATATTCGATATATATAATTTAAAATATAGATATGGTTTCAAACCTTGAGGCGACAGTATTGTTTCTACATTATTCACGGAATTGCAAATCATTAAAAAGTTCAAAAGATTCGCATTGTTCTTTTCAGAAAAATTTTTTCCACAGATTTATTATAAGCACAGTAAAGATCAACACAAAATTCGTACCATTACTTACATGCACCGAGTTGTTCCAATTTTTGTAATTTACAAATTTAAGAAATACTGAGTTATGACACTAAACCAACATATAAATTTACATATTGGTTTAATTTTCATCCAAAAATGTCTCGTGTTCAATAAATCTCATAGGAGTGGATATTTTATATACATGTATCGATTAAGAAGTCAAAAATTGTAGACAGTGATGCATGCATGAAATAATAGAATGAGATATTATTCGACAATCAGGATTACAGGTGTTTTTCTTTGAGTAATCAATTAAATTAGATTATATGTTGTCAAGGTTTCTGCTGCTTTACGATTACTGACTAAAAGATGTAAAATATGGTTGCAATGGTGTATGTAAAAAGCTATATTTAATGTATGATTAATACTTTACAGAGTTCTTTGCCGAGTTCTCGAGATTTGACCATCATTGGTGGAGCAGTGGGCGGCGCAATAGCTGGAATAATTATTGTCTCTATGGCTGTATTCCTGAAACTTCATATATCAAATTCAAAGATATATAAGGTCAATGACATAAGTCATAAATTTGTTGATCGATCTGAAAAAATAAAAAATACGCACTTTAAAAACACAGAAAAGCTGTCACAACCAAGCGCTGCTAGAGATTTAGATATTAATTTCTGAACTGTTATTTCCTCAATACACCTTTACTTGACATGTGTGTAAATTAGAACTTAAAGTTATTTGTGATAATTAACATTTTTTTGTTTGCTTATCAACTTTAACGTAGATTAAAGATTTTTGTTTTGTTTTTTAAAGAATATTAATGAACAAGAGCACCGCTAAGCGGAGCATCCCCTCGCGCCAGGCACTTCACCGGTAATGGCAAAATTCTCAAGAGGGACGTTAATGAAGATACAATCAACTAGTTAGGTTTAAAATATTTAAAGGTAAAGAAAAAATATATTGCAGCACAATTTTAATAAAATCAACTTGGGGGGGGGGCATTTTTAAATCAAAGTGCATAAAATCGTGGGGGAGGGTGGAATAACATGCATACGTAAGTGGGCAGAGTTTCCCTTATTCCTAGCAGAAACATATCACGTATGCTCTAAGTTTCAGTAATTTACCTACCTATGTAAATCTCAAAGTTGTATGCAATATACATAAAATCTGAGAATACCCGCGGAAGCAATATTTCTTCGTAATAAAAAATGAAAATATACCGGTGTTGAGAGGTCACTGAAACTTGTGAAATGTCTTTATAGCTTTCGGGAATTGCATGCGCCTCAAGAATAAATTCCATGTTGTAAACAGACACCTGTGGAAATTTGGTATTGAAACCGCGACATTCATCAAATCATTTCAATTACTCAGCGTCAGAGATGACACTTTTAGTTTATACAGACTGTCTCAAGATACGCACAATAATATGACAATACGTAAATACAAAGTAGAACTTACTGAACTCTTAAGCGAGTCTGTCGAAGCGAACCGAATTTTCCAGGTTGATTAAGCGGAAGCGAGTATTGTCAAGTCGTACATAAAATTTCAGGGTTTGAAGGTAGTAAAATCTCGATATTTTAAGAAATATTTTACCGATTAATTTGAAAATGAATAGGGTTCGTCCTTTTACAATGCCACATAAGTATGTGGAAGCTGAGAATTGATAGTCCAAAGGTTCTCTTTAAATCTTGCCCACAAGCTGTAACGGACACACTAACACACACACATACGCACAGTACCGATGCTATATCCCCTCCGCAACTAGTTGCGCGAGGGGATAATAAATATATATGTACCTTGTTTACATTTAAGTGAAATGTACATGCATCTTCGGTCCAAATCGCTTTTAAAATATGTTGTTTTTTTTCATCACATTCTGAATCTGTTTTTCCCCATTAAACTTGCTCGTTTAGGGTTTTAAATAATCTATTTTCTCACCCCAGGGACCTGTTTTACAAAGGAACTTACGACTAGACCAAAAACTTAGGTTGATTGTAGACTTTTTTAAAAGAAAAATTAATGATTCCTTTTAAAAAGATTTAAACCATTTTCAATTTCATGCAAATCAGAAAGTTATCAGTAGAATTAAAATTTGGTCTTGGTCGTAAGTTCTTTTGTAAATCGGGCCCCAGATCTGCATAATGCTTGCCATAGTGCAGTTTGCACGGCCAATGATGTGCAGTAGAAGGTTTGTTTAGTATGTCCTCTTTAAAGTTCGAAGCCTAAAGCATAAAAAACCTAAACAAAACACCTGCATGTGTTTGCTGATAAACTAAAATCAGTTTGACATTTCCTTATTAAATGCGATTCCTTCGTCCTTTTTTTCTTTATCAAACAAATAAAATCGAAAATTCGAAAATTTTTAGCCAAAATTCATATCCTTTCCTGGAAAGTTTTTAATGAATGTAGGATGTCTGTTAGGTTTCGTACAATTGATTCATATTTATTACAATTTCTTTTCTGCTTGAACTTTCAATAAGGCGTGAAAAAAAACATTAACATTAAGAATGTTATTAAAAAACACACACTTTAAAGTTTCTATTCCTAAAATACACTACGGTAAAGTACAATATAGTGAGTCTCTAAAAACGGAAAGGTTTAGCACTCAATTTCGCGTTTTTGTTTCAGTTCTCTACATGTATGAAATATAACAATATTATTCAATGCAGTGTTCGTTTTCATTTCACTTATGCAATGCTTTGAATATTAGTGAGCTCATAGGGCAACCAATGAGAATCTAGGTCACTCTTTGAGAGACGCTAATTAAGTATCGCCAAGAATGTCATGCCTTACTGAAAGTTCAAGCAGAAAAGAGAATTGTACTACATGTAATTTGTATCCAGCGCCGAAGTCCTGTTAGCGATAAGTGTTGAATAAAGTCCTCCATCCATATTTTTTCATTACAGAGTTGACATACAAAACAAAACGAAAATGTTCCCGTCATATTGTACATCCATTCTTACTTTTCTTTCTTTGCACTACTGAATTATGTCGACTTTGTTACTATTGTGCCATCGTGACAGGGGTTTAATTATGTGCAACTGATTTATGATGTGATCGTAGTAATTGAACTTATTTTAAATTACACGCCTGCATGAGGATTGGAATTGTCAGATTTCGTGATATGGCTGATTGTTACATGTAATCGAAGGAGACAATGTTTTATGACCATTATAAACAAATTTTCACAAGATCATTTTGTACCGTAAAATTATGTTTTATGCTCGATGTTTTATGGAATCTAAATATTTTATGCAAGATTCATTATAAAGTAATTTTCACGAGATCATTTTGTACCGTAAAATTATATTTTATGCTCGATGTTTTATGGAATCTAAATATTTTATGCAAGATTAGATTGGTACTATTTACGACCAGATTAATATTTCTGTTCAACTTAGTTTTCCAAAAAATAAGCTTATGATAAGGTTATATAATCAACTAGTTCTAATTGTAACGGAGACCGTTACAGATGTTCCCCTACTTCCTTTTGGTGCCCCATTTTCTGTAAGTTTCATTGAATAAAGCAGTATCACAGACTTGCAACTTATTTTCCAAAGTATTTTAATAACAATGCACAATAAAGGAGTGTAAGCCAATCAAATTTCAGTGGACGTGCAAGCACGTGTTTTCAAATATTACCAAATACATCATCTCATATTATCTCATAATGTAGAGCTACATTTTAGTTTTCGAAGAATTTACTGAAAACATAGAAGCTACATTTTAGTTTTCGAAGAATTTACTGAAAACATAGAAAATTCCAGCAATCGGAATATTGACCAATTAGAATTCAGCACACGAGCAAGTGTGTCCTCGTATTCATTTCTGATAAAATCATAATGTAGAGACATATTAACATCTACTCTGAATTTCGTCTTGTTTCTTGAAAACTAAGAAAGTTACAGCCATTTACAAATCTTAGCCAATCACATTTCAGCTCACATGCAAGTAGATTTTCTAGATTTCTCACATAATATTAGTGTTTCACAATATATACCTATGTCTTAAGTACCAAAGTTATTCATTGAATAGTAATAGAGCAAATAGGGTATTAGCCAATCAGAATTCAGCACACGTGCACGCATGTCCTTGTGTTTAAGTTATGTAAGAACACATTATAGCTATCAATATTCTATATTTCATCCTGTTTTGTTGAAAAATAAAGAAGTTAAAGCCCTTTAAAGTATCAGCCAAGCAAATTGCAGTGCACGTGCTTTCAAGAATGTTCGTATATATCGTGTTGTAGATCCTCATAATATACACCTAAATTTTAAATATATCAAAGTATTTTGACAAAAAACAAGGAAGTTATTGAAATATTTGTTTTAGCAAATCAGAGCAAAGCGTACGTGCATGCGCGTGAGTTCATGCTAATTTGACCTTGCCATCTTGTCTACACTACTAATATATCTTTTTGATATGAGTTTCAAAGTATTTTACAGAAAAAAATAAAAAAGTTGCGCTATGTCAAGTATATCAGTCATTTCACCCATTGCACGTGGATGCATGTGCGCGCAAAATGACCTTCGTTCCGCACATCTACACAACATGTCTGTTCACCCTAAAAAAAGTAAAAACTCTCAATCGGATGAGTAGTTTCCGAGAATACTCGCGGACAAAAAAGTACCGGAGAAGAAATTTAGAAAAAAAAAGTAAAAACAATATGTTCCCAAACTTCGTTTGGGGAACATAATAAACCGGTGTTCGTCGTACACTTTGTGCCATTTTGCATACTTACTGCTAGCTGCTAACGTCGTTATTCGTCGTGTATCGTGCGTTAACATTGGAGCATATTTTCAGCTTCTTCATTGGTACTGCTGAACCAATTTCAACCGATTTTGGCAAATATCTATGGGTGAAGGGGAACAATTTCATGACACCCGCCCCAGTGAAGCTTGAGGGGTGGGGCTACAGTCATGAAAATTATTGCAATTTTTAAAAATCTTCTTTACTCCTGGACATCAAGCAGTCAAACTGTTGGCATGATTGTAATAAGCACTGAGCTTTCTACCAAAGGGGGAGTTTCGATAAGGTCGCTCAGCGGCCCACTTTTTTTCATAAAAATAAATTTCAATTTATTTTTTCAAAACTAGTTTAGAATTCAAGATAAATATATTAACTTTTGTTATTTACATTTCAAAAGTTAATATGAGATGAATTCACACCGTAGCTGATACATACTTAGATGTACCCTCAGATCCGTTAACATTAGGCTTATGGGAAAATATAAGAGGGAGGCATTTAAAAATCGATGTTTAGAATATGAAGTGCATGAGGGACACTCACCTAATTTTTTTCAGTAATTAGATATACTCTGTACACTACTTTCTTGAAATATGATGAGTGTCGCGTGTGCACTTCATATCCAAAAAATGAAAATTGCATAAAATTTGCATATCTAAAATTAGAAGCTCCTGGTTTCTTGATCTGACTCTGTGTTAAAATACTAGGCCAAAAGTAGCATATTTTTTTTTAATCAAAGAAGATTCTCTATTATATTAACAGTAGAAAACATTATCGTATCCTATCTTCATTTCGACACTTTTTTTGTCGCCAACGTATATCGTTAACGTAACATTTTTAGCTCACCTCCTTGAAGTTGGGGGAGCTTTCGTCATACCGTCGGCATAGGTGTTCCAGGTAAAAGTTTTTGAAGCAGATTTTTCTTTCAAGTATATCTATGCCCTATATCAATCAGAGTTACCTGATCCAGCGTGTTTCCTTGTCACCAGTCAGGTTTCAGATGCTGGATTTTTAGCCAAAGAATGTTCATGTAAATGTTTTAAAAAGCAGGTTTAAGTTTTTGGAGCAGAGCAGCTGTAAGCACTTGTTGACCAGACTTGCTTTATGATGCACACTACTATATTGCTCCAGATGCTGGATATGACCTACATTTCATTAACAAGTAAGCAGGTTAAAGATTTTAAAGCGGGTCTCATTCTTATATAGCTATAAGCCCTATCGTGACCAAACTTGCATTGATGATGCATCTAGGATTGCACATTACCAGACATGGTTCAGATGCTGGATCTTTCTTACATTTTCCGACTGACTGAACAAAAAAATAAGTTTTAGGGCAAGTCCATTCCTTAACGTTATTTATCATGCATAGTTATATTTTTGACTTTCTTGTAAATAGAAATCCACGCTCCAACATGCTAGAGAGGAGCCCATATATTTATGTGTGGTTGATATAGGAAACGTGGCTTGTTTTAAGTCTAGATGTCTAGGGGCATATGTCTGCTTGATTACAGATTAAACACATATCTTTGGCGTTTTCACATGTAATTCGAACTGCGCTCTGTTCTAGCAAATCATATATAATGAATTCTAGAACTCTCTAAATGAGAAGTGACTAGAAATGCATGGTGTAGAAACTTAAGTATCTATGAAGATTTGAGAAGCGAGAGGAAATAAGTCCTGGCTGGGATTCTCTCAGTTATGCTGAAAACATAATGTCGATCTATGTGGGCAAATACATGATACGTAATATGATGAAAAAATCTTTAATGCATTAAATTTTCCTTCTCATTATGAAACTTATAAGAAATATTTTTGACTGTAATCAATATTATTCATATTATCAAATACATTGCAATATACAGAAGCCAGTAGGTGCAAGGTAAAAAAAATGTGTTATCTGTCGGCCGTCAGATAAGTTTCTGCCATTGAAATATCAGGCGGCCGCCAGATAAAATTGTAGTGTTTTTGCCAGTCAAGTTGTAGCACCCAATGATATACCTTAAAGCACTTGATTGACAGAGGTACTCAGACCAGGTATTTTTGAAGGCGGTGCTTAAAATATCTGCCTTTAAGGAGGCTGGGGGGTAAACATATTAACCATTAGATATAACTTAATTTTTTAAATATGATATCTTAAGCTGTCAAATTATTTGGCAAAGAAAAATTTCATACATTTTTGTTTTAAAATTTGATCAATTTTGCATATCTTTATATGGAGCTCTTCTTCTAAAGGAGATCAATATAGTCTGAAAATGGCCATAACCCCTCAGCCATCTTAACGACATCTACAGCTTCTCTTTGAATCAAATCTTGAAGTTTCATGCCTTATTAGCAAAGGTAAAATCTACACTTCATAAAAAAATTTACTTCATAAGGTCTTCACCCCATAACTTTAAATTTATGTTTTAGTAGATTACATGTCTACACCGCAAGGAACTTATTTGTCGGATTCTAATTATTTATGTTGCGGCCAACAGATAAGTTTCTGGTCGCCGCCAGTCATTTATGTGGTGGCCGCAGGAAAACTATTTGGCCGCCGCCAAATATATTTTTCTAGCGCCCGCCGAATAATTATGTGGCGGCCGCCAGATAAAATATTTTTCTTACCTTGCACCTACAAAGTACTGGCTTACCTAGCAATATGAAAAGTTTATTCATGTATGTATATAAAATTGCATTTATTTTATAATCTTTTTATTTCAATTTTATGATATTAAGGTATATTTTTATAAAACATGTAGTTGTATAACCTTGTTGATGAAAATGTAGTGCATATACCTGTATATGACGTTTTTACATCCACCTATCTCATGTCTACATATCTTTTCATTTACATTTTTCGTATGGGAAAATGTTAAATATTGATTATAAAGTTTATGTATAAACTGTCGATTAATTATGATGTTAAAACTTTCTATATATGTTTACGTTTCATAAGTTAAAACATCCTCTTATTAAAAAAAGTAACATTTTACACACCAGAAAAATATCGCACCTTAAAAAAACATTCGCATAAGATAAACACCATTTTCCGTAAAAAAAAATTGTTGAGATTGGTTAATTTATGTCTTTATTCATATTTATCCTATTTCATTTCCGATTTTGACGGTTAAAAAATCCACTTTCCCCCTATGAAAATGTCTACTCCCAAAATATACGAAATGGGGGTATACTTAAATTTTCAATTAACACGTGACCGGAAAATGCGTAACATAAATTATTTTCATATTTTTAGGAAGTTTAGAAATTTTTCTACAAAATATCAAAATTTCATAAAATTTCGTGAGGGGCCGAAAAACGGCCTTATCGAAACTCCTCCTTTGTGAATGTCATGGCCCCATGATCAGGGATTCATGAGTGGGGTGGGGCTATTTATATATCATATAATAAAAAAGCATAAATTCTTGAAAAGGGTTCCTCTCTCCCTCTGAATAATTCAGCAGACAAATTAAGTACATGGTTACATAAGCAAGGGTGCCTTTTTCAAAATTGTGAAATTCATGGCACCTAGATCAGGGGCTCTGTTGTTAGGGCGGGTCTCTATTCATAAAACTGTTAAAAGGCATACATGTTTTAAAAGTTCTCTTCTCCCGGATATTAAACAAATTGTATCATTATGATAAGCAAGGAAGCCTCTTCCAAATTTATGAATTTCATGGCCCCTGGGTCGAGGATTCTGGTGATGGGTTTGGGCTCTCCTGATTATATTTTGAAAATGCGTGAATTCTTTAAAAGTCTTCTCTGCCTCTTAGTATTCAGCAAACAAACTAATTGCATGGTAATGATAAGCAAGGATGTCTCAAAATTGTGAAATTCATAGTCATTAAATCAGGGGTTCTGGTGCTACGGCGGGACTCTATTAATTACATAGTGAAAATTCATGAACTCTTTGAAAATCTTCTTTTTTCCAGGGTTATTAGCAAATCAACAAAGTCCAATGTTTATGACGAGCAAGGGTATCTCTTCCAAAATTGTAAAATTCATGGCCCCTGGGTTAGGGGTTTTATTGATTATATAGTGTAAATAGATTAAAATCTTCATTTAGCAGATAAACTAAGTGCATAATTATGAAAAGCAAGGGTTCCTTTATCAAAATTTGTGAAATTTCTGGCCCATGGGTCAGAGGTCCTGGTGTTAGGGCGGGACTCTATTGATTACATAGTGAAAATTCATTAATTATTTAAAAAGCTTCTCTGCTCAGGGTTGTATTACAATCAGGTGACTGTTATGGCCGTTGGGGCTCTCGTTTTCTTGTTGAGTCTGGAAACATAACAAGAGGCCCAAGGGTTTTAACGGTCACCTGAGTATAATACAACACTATTAACTGATAGACATAGCAATGTTGCCCAAGAATTTCAAATATCTGATAACAATACCCTCGCTTATTGTAGCGTGCTAGACCCGGGTGATCGCCTTGGGGTCATACTTGGCTTTCCAAAGCCTTAAATGGATGATAATGAATGCAAAATACACAAATACAATGAACACTTGCCCATTGTGTAAGGTATTAAATATATGTCACTTGCCTAGTGCTACACTTCAGTACACAGAGACTTGGCTATATAACGTTGCTATTTGTCACTTGCCACTAATTATACCCCCGCTCCGAAGGAGAGGGGGTAAATTGTTTTACCCTTCTGTGTCTGTCTGTCTGTGTGTGTGTGTGTGTGTGTCTGTCTGTAACAAATTTTTCGTCGCAGTTTTCTCAGCAACTACTCATCGCAGATGCTTGAAATTTTAACACACTCTTTGTTTAGGCATGTCATATGGTGGGATTCATTATTGTATGAATCCGTGGTCAACTTCGTGTTTATCCGTCCGTCTGTACGTACCATACATAACAAATTTTGGTCGCTGTTTTCTCAGCAACTACTCATCACAGTTGCTTGAAATTTTAACACACTCTTTGTTAAGGCATGCCATATGGTGGGATTCATTTTTGTACGAATCCGTGGTCAACTTCCTGTTTATCCTTGCGTCTGTCCGTACCATACATAACAAATTTTCATTGCAGTTATCTAAGCAACTACTCATATCGATGATGCTTGAAATTTTAACACACTCTTTGTTTAGGCTTGCCATATGGTGGGATTCATTTTGATACGAATCCGTGGTCAACTTCCTGTTTATCTGTGCGTCTGTCTGTACCATACATAACAAATTTTCGTCACAGTTTTCTAAGCAACTACTCATCGCAGATGCTTGAAATTTGAAAACACTCTTTGTTTAGGCATGCCATATGGTGGAATTCATTTTTGTATGAATCCGAGGTCAACTTCCTGTTTATCCGTGCTTAGAGTGTATATTCACATCAGAGCGGGGGTATTACTAGTGAGCATTGGCTCACAGACTTCTTTTTACAACAAGTCACCCTGGCTCTCTGTAACTCTTCGTTCACTTTGATAAAGTGTAAAACATCTTTATCCAGTCTCTTGTCAACCTTGACTTAATCTGTTAATACCTCATCCACTTTCAAAGAGATTACCTCAGTGTAAACATACTATGTACAATTTCAACTTTGCTAATGAGATATATGGAGATAACGAACAGTATTCAAGCTCAAAAGTCTATTAAACAATACAAAATAGGAGCAGAGCAAACACGGACCTCCAAAACATCAGAGGTGGGATCAGGTGCCATGGAGGAGTGAGCATCCCCTGCCGATCGGTCACACCCGCCGTGTGCTCCTTGTCATGATCGGGAAATAACGGAAAAATCCGTCGACAATTCAGTGTGTAAATGATGGCCTACCAATTAGTATGAAAAACGTCAGTCAGCATTTGCATTTTCACTATATAATCACTAGAACCCCTGACCCAGGGGCAATGAAATTCACAATTTTAGAAGAGGCACCTTTCCTCATCATAACTATGCATATTGTTTGTTTGCTTACTACCTAGGAGCAGAGAAGATTTTTAAAGAAATTATGCATTTTCACTATATATTCAAAAGAACCCCACCCTAGCACTAGAACCCCTGATCCTGGGGCCATCAATTTCACAATTTTGTAGAGGGCCCAATGCTTATTACAATCAGGCAAACAGTTTAAACGGTTTAACCTCTTGATGTCCAGGAGTAAAGAAGAAGATTTTTAAAGTTTGCATTAATTTTAGTGGTTTTGAGTAAACTCAGGTGACCTAAAGAGTCTTACATGAATCAAAATATAATGAAAATCACTATAAAATACAGAAATCAGATAAGATGAAGATAATTGATTGATTTTTGGTGTTTTACGTCCCATTCGAGAATTTTTCACTCATTTTCAAGGTCTCATCCGAAGGACTCGCAACTTTCACTTCAAAGTGCCGGGTGCTTGGCGAAGGAACAGTAGGTACCTATTTTGATCGACTTAGGTCAGTCGTGACCGGGCTCGAACTCACGACCTCCCGATCACGGAGCGTGAGCTATTGTGACGATAGATGAAGATGATTACCATTTCATACTACATGATACCTATATGCCTATTACACAAGGAGTTGCACTTAAGTTTCATTTAAAATATAAATGGAATAAGCCAATGATGCATGAAATTTGACAATTATTTCTTCTTACTAGTCTTTCTGTTTATGGTCGCCCGCGTGGCTCAGTGGTTAGAGCTCTGCTCTAGAGTCGCGAAGTAAGGAGTTGATCCTTACGTCGCGGGTTCGAATCCCACTGTGGGACGTGGAGACCGGTCCTTCGGATGAGACCGTATAAACCGAGGTCCCGTGTCACAGAAGGTGCTGGCACGAAAAAGATCCCTCACTGCTCAATGGCCGTAAGTGCCGAGTATAGGACAAAATTTGCAGCTCTCCACCGGCAAGTGGTGGTGCTCCATATGAGTGAAAAATTCTCGAGAGGGACGTTAAACAAAATACAATCAATCAATCAATCTTTCTGTTTAAATATATTTCTAAGTCCCATGGAAAAGAGATAGTCAACAGAAATGAAATCAATTTATACTACTTCAGTGGGAACAAAAGACCTTGCCTGCATAAGCTCTTTATAGAAACAGGGTTTCAGTTGTACAATTTATCACTTCAACGTTTGTAATACAAACTTGAATATATTTTGTGTGTTTTTGTGAAATCGCGTCACCATATACCGGTGAAGGGCTTCAAATTTAGACCTTTACTCGGCACTCAGGGCCATTGAGCAGTGAGGGTTCTTTATCGTGCCAACGCCTACCGTGACACGGGGCCTCGGTTTTTAAGGTCTTATCCGAACTTTCACTTCAAAGTGCCGAGCACTTGGCGAAGGAACAGTTGGTACCTATTTTTTATCGACTTAGGTCAGTCGCGGCCGTGATTCGAACACACGACCTTCTGATCACGGAGCGAGCGCTCTACTGACTGAGCTACCGTGACGGCTATAATTGCTTGGAAGTATATATAATAATTAAAATGTAAGGCCGTGGTTCTTAGGTAAGGTAACCTGCACTGTGTTCCTGAAACAGCCAGGGTTCCTATTGTTTTGAGAAAAACCAGTTTTCTTTCACTCTTATTCATGATTACTTTGCCCCAGTACCTCAAAACAATTCCTCTCGACTGCTTTCTTAACCCAAATGCTTTGTTTCCAACCTTTGTTCTCCATCGTACATATCTTTAGTTTCCTATAAAAGAATGGCTTTATTTTATTACCTCTCGTCCTCTGCTTTCTTCTCCTCAACTGATTCAGTCAGATAAAGCCTAGCAGCTGCTAGCGTCTCTTTTTTTCATATGGCTTAGTCTACCTACTAAAGGGGTGATCAGTTCTTTGGGAGATTCTATTATCCAAAAATTCCCTCAGAGTTGGTAGATATGGCCCATTACACTAAACATACACAAACTACGCCTCCATGAACGGGTTCCTTGCGTATTAAATGATTAAAATATACTTTAAAACCTGTTGTTTTTTTTTCTTTTTAAGTTGAAAAACCATACGAAGATACATTAAGAACGGAAATTTCTTTCCTTATATTTACTTAAAAATACTACTTGTGTGTTATACAGACTATGTACATAAACACACTACAGTGTGTCATTGTCCTATTGTGTAACAGTTATCTTGCACAGTCTCAAGTGCTCCTAATTTCTTTACCATACTTCTCAACGCTCTCTCCATCTTTTTGGTATCTTCTGATTACCTTACTGTTTTCTTGTGACTGTCTCTATCAACTTGTACCTACGTCACTCCTAGTTTTACAGCAGGGACAATGGAATGGTAGCAAAGCTGCATTTGAGTCCCCAGAATTGTTTCTATCCAAACTGTTTTCTATATGTATATTGTGGGCTGGACTCTCCTTCGCTATTTTTCTCTTTACTCCAGGTAAGCAAAGTGTTGTTGCTCTTCAATGGTTCTGTGGGATTCAAGTTCGGACTTATTTAAAGATGAGTTCCCCTGGATTCTCCTGCCATTCCTGATCATCGTCTGTTTCTAAAGTCACGAGAGTCACGCAGCTGCTAACCGTATCAGCTGTGTTTGCTGTCGCTTTTGTCGTATACACTCTTCTGGTGTCGGACGAGAAGCGATGGTTTTGCATAGGGCCTTTCCTTCATGTCTTCATAAGCGCAATTAGTGATGAGATGTTCTCTCCACTTTTCATGCGATTGGAGTCGGTGAAGACATATGGAACACAGGAAACCCGGTTTCCTCGGAGATATTTTTGTCAAAGGCATTTTGTGGTCAAGGATCTGAAAAACACAAAACTAATTATTATTTTGCAAATTATAAATTGATAATCTGAGTGCCAATTTGGCCCTTTTGGCTGTCTTTGACTTGTATATTCGACTTCTATTTCATTCAAATCTGCATTTAGTAGATAATCTTAGTGTAAGTCGTCCCCCTTTTCACTAATATCTTCTACGTATTTATTTTTGTCCCCACCCACGTGTAGGCACTCATCTTCATTTCTGTCACGAGACTGATGCTTTGCGACCTATATGGTCTAAGTCTGTCTATATGCACCACCATAGATTTGTTTCCATCCTCTCGTTTAACCTTAAATGTAAGATATGTGTGTTTCTTTAAAATTATATAAGAGCCATACCAAAAGCCAAAAGACTTTCCTGCAGTTCTCATACTAACACTTTGTTACCAATTTCAAAGTGTTTAGGGGTGATATTCCTATCAGAGTATCTCTTCTGTCGTAACATAGCTTGATTAGTTAATTGTCAAGTGTATCGATGGGCCTCTTCTATAATGCTATGTAAATTTCACACATATTCATGAACATTCACTTGTTCTTTATCTCCCGGTAATCCGTACATAATGTCTAAAGGAGTTGAGACCTCTCTTCCCAACATTAGCATGTTAGGTACATACGTATAACCTGTACTCTTTATATCGATCCTGGTTTGTGTGAGGGAACTTGTAGCCGCTTTAGCACCATGGACTTGGTTATTTATCCTCTCAGATTGTTGTACATAATCGCCTACTGCAGTCTTCTTATTTGGATCTTGCCTTGGTCACCAGCCACCTTTTTCTTTGCAAAACAGTTCTTCGCTTGGTGCCCCCGTTTTCCACAGTTATGACACTTGAATGGAAAACTTCTTGCAGTTGGAAAATTTAACAGCCAGAGTTCTTATTGTTTTATGAAGCACCAGGTTTTTTCCCTTAGTCAGAATCACTTTGCTCCCAGTACCTCAACACAATTCCTCTAGACTGCTTTCTTTACACTAAAGCTTTACTTCCAACCTTTGGTCTATATGGTTTATTTCTTTTGTTTCTTTCAGAGTGGCTTTATTTTATTACCTCTCCTCTTTTGCTTTTTTCACTTCAACTGCTTCAGTCAGAATAGGCCTGGCAGCTGTTAGCGTCTCCTTTTTATACATTTGACTCAGTCTACCTACCAAAGTGGTGATATGGCTCCGGGGCCATAAAACTTGGACGAGCTCACTTTTACCAAAGGAATTAATTGTGGATAAGTGAGACCGAGATCAAAAGTGAGCTCGTCTAAGTTTTATGGGCCATAAAACTTAGACGAGCTCACTTTTACCAAAGGAATTAATAGTGGAAAAGTGAGACCGAGATCAAAAGTGAGCTCGTCTAAGTTTTATGGCCCCGGGGCCATAAAACTTAGACGAGCTCACTTTTGATCTCAGTCTCACTTTTCCACTGTTAATTCCTTTGGTAAAAGTGAGACTGAGATCAAAAGTGAGCTCATCTAAGTTTTATGGCCCCGGAGCCTGTTCTTCGTTATCCATATCCCCCCAGATTCAGAGTTGGTAGATAAGGCCCAATACACTAACCATTATAATGTTAATTTGAATAGAACCACTATATATTGTAACTGAGGTATAACCTAAAGGAAGTAAAGTACATGAGAATGTTTCGACTTTAAATAAACAAGTAATTAGTAAAACAAAGGATAACCACCCACTATGTATATTTTCTGATTATTGTCTGAAAATACAGTCAAATTACTAACTTTGTTTATTGATTGATTGTATTTTGTTTATCGACCTATTCGAGAATTTTTCATTCATACAGAGACGTCACCTGCTTTAGGTGAAGTGCCATAAATTTCGCTCTATGCATGGGGCTAACAACCTTCCCCCTGGAATTTTCAGAGTTATTAAATTTTTATGTAAAACTAACGAAAAAATGACCTTGGACCCTATGAAACACGTGTACGTGTGAGGTGAGTCATGAAGAAAACTGACTTAAGAAAATATCTTCTCGTACCTAACATCCCCCCGTATTGAAATAGGTTCTCAAGGTTCGTCAAGTTAACTTGGGGGGGGGGGGGGGGGCTTGTCAAAAAAATTCTGAGTCTGATGATGTGGAACCCCCCCCCCCTTCCCTGGAAAAAATTCCTAGCCCCTGAAGTGGGGGATCTTTATCGTGCCAACGCCTACCGTGACCTCGGTTTTTTTAGTCTCATACCTGGTCAACTTTTTAATGTTAGAAATAATACTGTTTAACGTTGTGAATGGAATAGTTGTGGGTGGGAAATTGTAATTACCTGACTTACGGAAATAAGCAGAAAATTGATTGCACTGATTTCACGGTATGCATATGGATATGGACTTGTAAGTGTAAACTGTACTACGTTAGAACCATTCAAATTAACTATCAATCCAACCAAATACGTTCGTGGAATATTCATACATTACAGATGACTTGTACAAGGTTTGGTTTGGTTTGTTTGTTGTTTAACGTCCCTCTCTAGAATTTTTCACTCATGTGGAGACGCCACCACTTGCCGGTGGAGGGCTGCAAATTTTAACCTATGCTCGGCACTTAGGGCCATTGAGCAGTGAGGGATCTTTTTCGCCAACACCTACTGCGACACGGGACCTCGGTTTATACAGTCTCATCCGAAGGACTGGTCTCCACGTTGTACAAGGTTAGGAAATGCCAATGGTTTTCAGTGAATACCTACCTATACAGTAGGCTATCTGGGTTGTCTCATTAAATTCTGCACAATACACTATATATCATCTCTAGTGGCCACATTTTATCAACTGAATTTATATATTCTTTTTCTAAGTAAGCTCAGAAAGTTACACTATAATATTTGTTAAATAAATTCAAAAATTTAAGACAGAGGGTGCAAACGAAATTTTTAAAATAGTTGTCACACCCGATTCAAACAGTATAAAGTCAAACTTCGCGCCGTCACGGTAGAGCGCTCGCTCCGTGATCGGAAGATGGCCGCGACTGACCTAAGTCGATAAAAAATGGGTAGCAATTGTTCCTTTGCCAAGCGCTCGGCACTTTGAAGTGAAAGTTGTGGGTTTTTCGGATGAGACTTTAAAAACCGAGGCCCCGTGTCACGGTATAGGCGTTAGACGACAAAGAGCTCTGCTCAATGGCCCTGAGTGCCGAATAAAGGTCTTAACGAGGTTGGATCCTGATATTTAAAGTCTTAAACTTTTTTTGTCAAGTATATTTTTAGTTTCTACACACATAGCTTAATTAAAAATCAAAACCAAAAATGGGGGTCAATATGCTTCTTTTGGCGCTAGAGTACATTTAATATGACCTTTTTGCACTTAAATTTGTGTCTTAATCAAAAATCACATCTTTGACGTTTTCACTCCAATGATTTTATCCAAATAAATCATGGGACAAAATAAATTATTCGTATATTAAAAAAAAGACACTTTAAAATTGTAACTAAGAAAAAGTTTCAAATTGCTACCATAATCAATTATTTGACCTTTCTGCACTCAAAAAATGTGATTTTTCTGTCATTAGAAATTTAACAAGCAAGAAAATTATTTTAAAGTCTTAAACTTTTGCTGAATTTAGGTAGATTGATCAAAGTTATCTTATATATTCAGAAAAGAAAAACAAAAGTGGGGGTCTATGATGTAAATTTTTAGATATTACTAAAAAAGTATTAATTTTATGTTAAAATTGGCTAAATTTTTTCCGGACTTTCAGAATATATTTACTATATTTGTCACATTATAATGAAAGGATTCATAAGAAATAATTGAATAGGTATTTCAGAACCGGCATAAAACATTTCACTGCAAAAACAGTTCTGTGTGCAACCAGCATTGAAAAATAGGAATCTAAACTTAACAGTACTGTATATATTTCAAAAGGGAAAAATTGATCATTTTCTCCTAAAAAACCTTCCGCCATAAAATATAGTTTCTGGCTAATTCCTATCTGAATGGAATTTAATCGCGGTTTTTTCATTGGAAATAGTTTAATTTGCATTGTAGAATCCAGATTTAATGTTTGAACTTAAAAATGATGCAGAATTTTATAAATAAAGGTTCAGACCAAAATCTGCCCAAAAGCTCAGGATCGAACCTCCTTAAATTTGAAGCCCTTCACCTGTATATGGTGACGTCTCTATATGAGTGAAAAATGATCGAACGGGACGTAAAACAAAAACAACATACAATCAATCAAGCAAACTTCGGATACAAATTACATGCATTGTATATTAAATTTTGATAAGAATAGAAACTATGTAAATTGTATACTCAGTTATATTTAAGTAGTATTTGAAAGCTAGGTGTTTATTGCTTTTGAGTATAACTAAACAGAACTTGGCTAGGAGTTTATCATTTGAGCAGTATAAGCACATTTATTTAGGTCCATGTATGATAAATCAAGAAATAGATTTATTATAAAAATTTGTTGCTGAAATTACATATCATAAGACTTTTTTTCATTTGCTTGTCATAGTGAATAAAAACAGGGTTTTTCAAGAATTTGTTCAAATGTTAACTCGTTATCCAGTTGCCTTCCTGAAGCAAGTGGTCATTTAATTGGTTGATTCATTCAAGGTCACCATATTTACGTGCAGAATCATCCTATTGTACAAACGCCTGAGCTTAAACTTACTCAGGCGCGGATCCAGGATTTTTTTCCAGGGGGACCCACCCCAGACAAACAAAAACAAAAAACGTAAATTCCATTTCCCAAACGTGAATAATAAATTAAACCTATTTTGTGGTGGCAATAGTGGGGTCCACGTTTTCTAGGGGGGGGGGTCCAAAGTAATTTTTTATTTGCTTCAGTACTAAACGTTTAATAACTCGGCAAACTCCAAAGGGGGTTGGGACCCCCCCCCCCCACCCCTCGATCCCCTCTAGATCCGCGCATGTTACTACACTTTGTCTTTCTGTCACATGAAGTACTTGACTGGTATCTTCTCTCAGCTTTTAGGTCTGTTACATCATACTAACGCACTGCCAATAGCACTGGCATTGCTCTTGATTATGTCCGTGCCAGCAAATCAAGTTTTCCAAATTGTCTGCCCTTGATGAATGCAAGGCGGTTTACTCTGAATTGCAGCGTCAATATCATCATTAACTCTGTTAAAAATTCTATACATTATTTACAAGTCAAATGAATTTTAAACCAATTAAAACAGAATCCTTTTCTTGAATTTATAGGTCTTTCTTGCTTAATGTCATTCTACATGTCTATTCCTGAATTTTAACATCATTCTTCTGTTGTAAATTTTGTGTTAACTGCCATTTGGAAATTGAAAGAAATTACACTACGTTACTAGATTACCAGATTGTTCATCTCAATCAGGATTTCTGTTACAAATTGATACAAAAAGATGCAATAAGTAAATTAAATAAATGAATAAAAATAGATTTAAAAAATATTTTTTACATTTTTATATGGACACGTTCTCTTCTTGATACAATTAATGTATTTTTTTTCAAAATCGAAAATAGGTTGATCTAGTCATCTTTCAGATTTATCGACTATAAGAAGTGCATTGATCGAACTGGGAATGCCTGTTTTAAATGTTCTTTGGTTGGTTCTATTTTTGGTACAATATATATACATACCGAAGTACACAGATTTTAACAGATAGTAACATTTATACCTTGAGGAACCATGAACATCTTCATAAATGTTATTTTATTGGTCTCTTACCAGGCGTCGAACTTTGTTCATGGTTTCCCTCTGAAACCAGTTCAAGGAGAATCTGAAACAAGATCTCTTCAAATATTAAATATATACGGATTTTATATCTCAGCATACAACTTTCTAGTTCAACACAATCTTGTCAATGGAAGTGGACTTTCAATGTCCGAAACTGTAAACAAATATTTTGGTGACGGTAAGACAAATTTTTGCCATAGTTTTCAAAATGATAAGATCATTTTATTTCTGTTTATATGGTATAAGGAAAAGGTAATCATCTTATGACAAATGGACGGGTTAATAAAATTGAGAATTCCTGTTATGCCAGTTTTTAATGCCTCCGGGATATATAGTAGAAATATTTTACTTATTCCATATTGTTACAATGCCTCATTGGTTCATATTGGCTTAATATGTTTTTCTCATAGCTTGTGTTGTTTACCCTAGTATTTGTTAGCTCTACTGGTCAGAGACCAGAAGAGTTTATGCATTAGTAAGGTGTCTGTCGTCCGTCAGTATCTCTAGTTACCGTCTGTGTGTACACAATTTTTCAAAACGTTGCTCCACCAACAATTTTGGTTCGATTTCAATAAGACTTGGTACACAAGCAGTCTAAAATAAGATACATTGTTCTTTATTAGAAGTACACACCAGTAGAGCTAAAGTCTGGTAAGAGACTTCCGGTTGCTTTTACCTCGATTAGGAAGATAATGTATTAAGTTGCCTTTTCTATCGAACCATTTTGGCCAAATTTTACGCTTTATTTCATAAATATTTTGTCAATCAGAAGCAGAAAAGAAAAAAAAAATAGGTGACATCAAACATAATTGTTGAAAGTTTTAAAGTTTTTCTAGCAGAGAAAAACACATGCAGAGTTTTCTGATGCTATTTCATAAAAAATTATGCAAGAATTATACAAGGCATGTCCAATTTTGCTATTTTTTATTATTTGATAAATATCCAAGGAAACAGAGGGTCCTACACGTTTTTTGTCTTGTATTGCAGTTAAAAAAGAGACAAGATATTTACACAGGTTTAACAAATTTAATAACTTTATGTATGTAGATGCTGATTCTCAAACACACTTTTTGGGTAATATTTTCGTTATAACGGATCATCAAAGCGAGGTTCAGCGACATCTTTCCGGTACCGCCCTCTACCACGTCAACGGGGAGCAAATAATCATGGGTCTGTATTCAAAAGTTTAGTTTTACATTTTTTATGGTCCTGGAAATACGTTTGTAAAATACACAAAACTCATATACATTTATATTTCTTCTTTTTTTCAGTTCTTAATAAATATTTTTCTCTGTTGAGGATCTGCATATTACACAATACCTCTTCATTTAAGTCAAAATGAATTAGGAAGATAAATGTTAATGAAATTCCTTTAACTGGACTTTAAATTTATACTTTGTATGATAGTAATCTTAAAATTTTCCCGAACAATACATTGAACAACAATTTGTTTTAAAAGCAGCCTCAGTAAGTTGTGTTTCAAAAATGTCCTTTAAAATTGATTTCCAAACCAGGAAGTATTAACTGTACCTTAAAATAACTAAAACTGCTGAATTACTGCAATAATTCCTTTTAAAAAGTATACATTACAGCATTCAATAAACAGAGATCATTGTCTTATTTTTTTGAGCACGTTCCAATTGCAAGAACATTGTAAATTATGCAGAATTTCAAACTCCTCAGTGTGTATTAGGTTTTTTATGGTCCTGATTTTCAAAATGCCCATCTAAAACAGTTTTTTAAAATAATAATGGACGTCCTCAAAAAGGGACCAATTTTCATGCGCATTTTCATTATAGGTCTTAAATAAATTTTAAGACCATATGATTTGTAAACATCTCATTTCCATTCTAAGTTGAAATAATTTCGAGACAGGTTGCATTGACTTCGTACTAATGATTTTAATCAACAACAATCACATTCAACTTAGTCTATATCTATCCATCTATCTATCTATATATAATACCTTTCTTAATTAAATGAATCCTTAATCAAACATATCTAACCTTACTGTAAATATTTTTTAGCCCACAACTATGTACGGTCACTTAGGAAAACACTGATAAGCCTTGCTAAGACGATGCTTCCCGAGTCTAATATAGATATCATGAGGGAGAAAATGGCGCAATGTTTGTACACTATTCAGCAGTTTTACAGTAATACTAACTGGATAGAAATCCATGGAGAAACCATTTTGAAAGAGTTTGGTAAGTCAGCACTGTAAATCATTACACATGTAGGGAATATAGACCTTGTTTTAATACTAACAATCGATACATTTGTACTACTCAACCTGATTAAAATTTTCTTTGCTAGGTCTCCAACTTTTTATTGTTTCAATTGGGGAAATCTTACTTGCATTTTAAAAACAAAGGAAATATAAACCTCAAATTCCACGTCTGCTTCACGAAACAATGTAAATAAAAAAAAGGAGTTAGTGAAGGTCAGATTTTAATCAGACTGCCTAACTTCTTTCTTTGCAGCAGCACCTAACAGATTTTATTTCCTTTTGTTTATATATATATATATATATATATATATATATATATATATATATATATATATATATATATATATATATATATATTCCTTTCTCTTTTACCATAGGTATTGCAGAATCACTTCAGATCAACATCAATGACCTGTCGGAAAGTACGTGTAAAGATTGTCCAACGGACACAAACAGGTATTACTTCCTTTATATGTTTTCTACTGGTATTTAAATTCACACACACACACACACACACACACACACCCTGATTTTTGGACGGTGTAGTCAAATCCATCCTCGCATGACGTAGTAACCCTTGGTCTTCAAATCTTTTGACTGTACATATCGCGCATGTACATATACAAACGTGATTTGGTATGCTTAACACCTGTAACACTTTTTCTTCTTCATTTTGAAAATATCTTATACTGGAAGCAACTTTCAGGAAGCCTTAGCATTAAGGAAAAGAAACGAGAAATTTTTCATCGGAATTAAGCTGTCATACTTATAATTCGTTTTATCCATTAATAAGAAAATATGCCTATTATTTCTCTACTTGAATTATTTTTCAATAAAAATTAGATTTTTATATTTTTTTCACTTAGCATATCAAGCGGTATGTGTAGGAATAATATTCTGTCCGCCACAAAGTTGACAAGTGGATACAGATCAGGTCAGGATGTTTCCAAGCCACTGAGTAGTGCGTCAGGCGAAGGAAAATGTAGCCATGGTTCCAGTGATGACGATTCCAGACACAGTACAGCGACTGGTGGGATCTACAAAGGAAGGTCGTCTTCTGCGCATGCTCCGCACTATCACTTGCATCTTCAAGCATTTGAAGCTGCAAAGCAAGCATCTGTTTATTTTTTGACCGATGAAGGTAGGTTTTCAAATGACTAACACAAGTCGGACTTTATTATGTAGCGTATTTCATAGCGTCTTCTCTGAAAAACTAAGATAAATATATTTTTTCAGATCTATTTAACAAGAAAAAGATCCAATTCTGTCAATTTCATGTCTCTAAATCTTATTTTATTGCTACCCTGGAAAAAGAAGTCAACAAATTAAAATGATTACAATTATTTATGTCAAGGCTTTCTTTATTCAATATTGTACGGTGAATTGTTTTATATACTTTTCCAGCACTATAAACTTAGGAATGATAAACTGAATACAATTTTAAATTAAGGATATGAAGAAGCAAATTTAGTTGTCCCTGCTTCCTTGCCATTACCTGTTTACTGTTTGCCAGAAGAGAAAGGGCATTTGAACAAATTTCATATTAATATATCGTGTTTTCTTGACTTGGAAATATTTTGTAATATTCACTTACTATAGTAAACATATATATATATATATATATATATAAACAATATACAATTCACATTTTCAGATAATGGATTGATGAACGTTCTTGGTTTTGATCTCTTCAAGGAAGTGCTTAGTATTAAAACCAAACAGGAGAATTCTGCTATCAAGTCTCGTTCTATCACATTTGTTATTGACGTCACTGGTTCCATGGGGAATAATATTGCCAGTGTGAGAGAAGCTACGACGAAATATGTGGAGCTTATACGAACGTCAGAAAATGTACCCGAAAAATATATCCTTGTGACCTTCAGCGACCCAGGTATTTTATTTTTAAAAAAGTATTATTCATTTGAATGTGGTAAATAAGTATTTTTGTATTATTATGAACAATTAGAATTAATGTTGTTATATTAAAGAGTTTATTTCCACAGTTACTTTAGAAACTGCACGAGAAACAACCAGCGCTGATGAGATGATCAAATGGTTGACGGATCTACGTGTGGATGGAGGTGGAGACTGTCCTGAATATGCTTTATCTGGTTTACTGACTGGTAATTCAAAGCCAGGAAACTATGAAGTCGCTTTCTATATGTAAAATTACTCGTGATTATAAATTTTTAATTCGCCCAGAATCAACAGATTTTTGTCAAACTCGAATTACAAAGTATTCTGAGACTGAATGCATCTTTTCTTATTCTTTAATATATTTTGTTTGTAATAGTTCTCCCTGTTTAAATGTCAAAGTAGCGTTTTAAAAAAGGTTAAGATTTATTAGAACATGTTTACATTGACCAGTATTGGGATTTTAGGGGCCACTATGTCTAATAATAAATCCGCTGTATACATTATTACTGATGCACCTGCAAAAGACGAAAACAGAGAAACAGAAGTGATATCAATTTTACAGAGGAAAAACTTAACTCCAAAATTTCTGATAACACCTGAGTGTTCTGCAAGAAAGAAGCGTCATGCAGGTTTGTTTCCTTCAATATAATAGTAGTGTTTGTTCCTTTAAAATTCGCTTCGTTTCATGGAAACCCCCCTAGAATTTTTCTTAGCAATAAAGCATTAAACTCGATGCTTTCAACAGGTCGACACAAGCGCTCATCTTCCGTGTATGATCGGATAGCTCAGGCCACGGGTGGGAGTGTTAACAGAGTACAGACCTCTGAACTACAGGCTGTTGTGGAAGCAGATCTCACGGTATGAACTTAAACAAATGCTTCTTGTAAGGATATTCCAGGTTGAAATGCCCCCGAAGGTAAATTTAAGTTGCTATTTATAAAAGATATTCGATGATTTAAACTCATAAGTATTAGATAATTTTTTCCCTGATAATTATACCATCTAAAGCATGATGTTGAATGAAATTTATGTTTCGAATTTTGAAATCATTGACTAAGATATTCGTGTTTTAGGGGGATATTCCCTCCTCTGTTGCTTTGATCAAATGGACAACTATGCAAGCCAGTGATCCAGGTGTCTTCAACATTGAAGTAGATAGATCCGTTATTTACTTGACTATTTTTATTTCTGGTTTGAAGAACACAACTGATCTGATTCTAAAATACCCTAATGGTGAGTGTTAAAAATGTGTGAGTTACAAATTTGTCATATAAGTTAATGACAAAGCGCATATGTCTATTGATATGTGTGCCAGATGATTCGTTTTGAGATAAAGATCATTTTGTAAAGGTTTGGGAGCTTTTTTGAGGTGGTTAGTTACTAAGTATCCTCAGTAGCAACAATTAATTTAGCAGGACATTTTACTGATTTTAGCCATGTTAATATGCAATGAATAATCAGATAATTTTAGCACTCCCTTGCAAACGTACATTTAGAAGTCAAATGCTTTAAACGGAGAAAGGGGGGTGGGTGGGTGGGGGGTGAATAAATTTTCTTAAACCGTTTAATTGTTAAGGCATTTTGTCTTTAGATACCACAGTCAAATTTGATTCCTCTGAAGATATCACTTTAAACCATGCTGGGAGCGCGGGTACAATTTCAATTAAGGTATTTGTGTTTTCATAATAAATATAATAAACAAAATTAAAAAAATGAAATTTTATCATAACAAAATATTCTTTGATATGTTAAAATCAACATATACGTGTACTTACTGGAAAATACCTGCAGTATTCCACAATATCCTAAGAATAAAAATATTCATTTATAATGTACACCAAGTAAAGAACACTTGACCATTTCCATTAATTTTCCTATGGATGGATCTTCTTTCGATTTATTGAAAGTAAATTTTCAAAATAAGAGTAAAAATATAGATTTTTCACCCCAAAAATAAGAGTAAAAATATAGATTTTCAAAAAGAAAAAGAATCAATGACTTATCATACATAAAGATAACACCTTTAAGACAATGAATTATTATCGTTCCTGAAAATGTTTCGGTACATTTATTTAAGGGCAACGTCAGACAATTTTATTGTCAAAACGTGTTAGGATTTGCGTGCTCAGTGGTAAAAGTGGGGGGGGGGGAGGCTGAGTCGGGATTTTAATCCCCTTCAGCTTCAATCCCTGCACCCACTGCTAGTACATCTTACCAACGTAAAAATGTAATGCGGGTCATGATAGAATATTTACATCCACTGAATATTGTCTCCTTTATTTCTTAAGAAAACCATTGCCGTTTATCAGTCCGTAAACACAACTAAGCATATCACCACTACAGATTTCTGGAGAGTGGCTGTTCCATCAATGAAACGTACAATGACGTGCATATCAGTAATACACTATTCCATCGATTTAATCCTATGTTGAATGAATATTTGCACAGATATACATATAAATAATAAAATGTCTTTCTTTGTTTGCTAGCACGGGAATTAACGTTGAAGCTATTGCAGAAAAAATTACATAACCCGCTTACGCGGGTTATGCATTTTTTCTGCAACAGCTGCAACATTAATCCCCGTACTAACAACCAAAGAAATCATTTTATTGTTTAAATACCTACCATATAAACGATACAAACATTTCATTATTTAATTTTAAACATTAAGTTCAAAAAATGATGTTGTCTTCTACCATTGAGGCTTTAGGCATTTCCGACGCTTTATCTCTTCCATGTTCTTTAATAGAAACTATATCCTAGCTTTTAATTTTTGCTAGTCACCCGAAATAGGACGTTGGACATTGGAAAGGTTATCTAGCGATCGCTGGATTGTGAATGTAACTTCAAGTAGCAGATTTGATTTCACACTCACATTAAACGAGCGCTTAAATGGAGTCCTTTTTCCTGTGAAAGGGAACCCCGTATCAGGTAACACACACACATTCGCACACCGTTGGATAAAACTGTAACAAGGCATATTAATCTTTATAATGCGAAAACTTGTAATTTCACCAGAATTCATCTTCACGAAGGCTTGACAGAGTATAGGCGCTTTAAGTATTAATAGTGTCTTACTTGAAAATAATGTTTTGGCAATAATGACCGGTACCTTTTTTGGTCGTAGGTGAGAATTATACTTTGATAGCAGATTTGGAGAACTTTCCAGCAAACTATTCTGTGTCTTCCCTTGTGTTGGTTGACGGGGAAGGGAAAGTCATCCTTGAGGTGATACCTAACCTTCTTATTAGCACGCCAAGGCTCCAGCATCTTGTTGACTTTAACCTTAACTTCTCAAACAAGGTAAATAAATATCAGGCAATCGGTCAATCTATAGTCTGCTTTCTAAATGAAGATATTAATAATATAAATAGCTATTACCTGATTTTCATAAAGGCATCTGGAGTACAACTACATGGAAAAGACTCTGAGAGTCATCTGTTTGTGCGCTCCCTGTCATTCGAGATAAAGCCAGTGGACATAACCTTGTCAATGTTACCATACACAGGTAGATATAATAGTCTGTTCCAAATTCAATTATTATATATATATATCAGAAATTAAATATATAATTATGTTAAACTTTATATCGCTGCAGGTGAGCTATCGCTCCTCAAAAAAGAAAAACTGTTTTACACTACCACAAACCATGGGAGCAGCAGCAAATATGTGTCTGTGACCGTATCCGATGACAAGAATTACGTTGTTAGTAGTAGTAATCTTGTCTATCTGATACCTGCAGGAGAATCTGTCACTAGAAGCTTTGAAATCCGGGGAACCGAGGCTCTTTCCATTGTGTGAGATTTATAAGTGTGACTTGCAATATTGTTTTGTCTGATTTTTAGAATTTATTTTAATGATCTCGGAAATAAGCATCGAATAAATGATCTTTGACTTTCATTTATTGCAGGACTGTTGATATCTCTGTCAGCGAATTCTCCTGGTTTGGAGGCGAACGTCTTCAAAATCTCAGACAGAGATTTGTGGTTAGTTTTAATATCTCTAAATATTCATGGATTCTTTTAAAATATTCTTTTAGGTGTATAAAAATATGCCAATATTTGCTTACTTCACAAACTTGTCATGATTATCTGTAGACAATATCATAAAATATTTTTATTTCAAATACATTTATGTTGATTCTAATTACAATTAGTATTGTTTGAATTGCTTTTCTCATACTTTTTTTCAGATCATTACTTTATAGGTCAATCGAGTCACTTGGTTGATTTTTTGTTTTTATTTTAGTACACGGTGCATCATCTGACGTCAGTCATTCGTTGACATTCGAACCTCCCGTCTATTCGTTACACTGGGGATAACCATTATCCCTCTTACACCACTGTAATTTTGATTTTAATGAAACGAACAAAATCTTTTCACATAGTGGCATTGTTCATTTCCTATTTCACATTCCGATAGGACACATATTTGGGGTTTCCCATAGCAAAGCTTGAACACAGCCATAGTATTGGAGTTACCCATCTCTTATCCACAACTCCTCTTAAACTACTGAATAAAATTTAGTGACTTTCACAGATTCTTTATTACATAGTGTTATTGTGCACCACCTATTTTACGTTTCTATCGTACAAATATTTGGGGTTTCCTATAGCAAAACATGGACTTTCCCGTACATGGTACACTTGGGGTAGCCATCTCTTATCCGCAACTAGCTACTCCTATTCCACTGAATAAAATTTAATGAGACTTTTAAAGAACCTTTATCACGTAGTGCAATTGTGCACCTCCAGTTTTACGTTTCTATTGGACAGATATTTGGCGTTTTCCATAGCAAAACATGGACTTTGTCATTCTTGGTACAGTTTGGGGTAGCCACCTCTTATCTGTGAATAAAATTTAATGTGACTTTCACACAGTCTTTATTACACAGTGACATTGTGCACCTCCTGTTTTACATTTCGATCGGACAGGGGTTGGGGGGATGGGTATCATTTTGTGAGGCATAGTGCGTACAGTATTTCTAGTTTTAGCTTCTTCTCTGAACTAATTTCAATCAATTTTATGTATTGATCAAATATGGGCTAGGGGAAACAAAAAGTATGAATTTCATAGTCTTGCCTGGGGTCTGTGGGGTTGAGTTAAATTAATGTAATATTCAAATTCATTACTTCTGGGCATCAACCTGTTTGCATGTTTATTATATTCAATGAGCCTCTACCAAAATTGTGAGTTCCTGGCTTCAGGTTCCAGGATGGTGTTACGTTGGTCATATATTGAAATAGAATTATATCTTATAAAATATTCCCTCTTACTCAAAGGCATATAAGAGGAAAATTGTTCGATTATAGTGAGTACTCAAACTTTTACAAAAATTGAAAAATTCATACCCCTTGGGGCCATAGTGAAAGCCCTAGGATGGAGCTTAGTATGCCATAAATATTGAAAATGCATCACATCTTTGAACATCATCTTCTCTATTTATGGAAATAAAACATACAAAAAATTATGATGATTTAGATGTTTATAATAAACCCTTAGCCCTGTACCTAAATTGTAAAATCCATGGGACCTCGAATACGGCTCATTTGGTCCTACACTGAATTTTCATTACATTTTCGAAACTTTTTTTTTCTTCTCAAATAGATATTCAGTGGACATGACTACAGACGTTTATGGGAATCAAACAACTAAAGTATATGTCAAAGGGGATTACTTCAGCTTTTCCAATGTCAACTCACCATATTCATGTAGTATTACTCCACTATCACTTGCATATTGTGTTTATGTCTCTAAAGGATTCGGTACGCAACTGACTACAGACGTTTATGTGAAAAAAACAACTTTAGTTAATTATATGACAAACGGGACGACTTCAGCTTTTTAATTGTCAACTTCCCATGAAGTAAAATTCCACTGTCATTTTCATATAGTGTTTATGTCTCCAAAGTTATTCAGTACGCAAAAACATCTTTAGAGTTCCATGAATTTTCAAATTGAGGCAGGCCACTGACGAATATGTTAATGTTACAGGGCTTTCTGTAGTTTGATTTTGCAAATTTCAAAATCAATATAATGACCTTTTTTGCAAATACAACTCATTAATAATTCGAATGCTGACTGACCTATTTCATACAAATTGTTAAGCCATTGTTGTTATGCTAACCCTTACTGCGGGTTACTCCCTTAACCTGATCAAAACAGAGAGCTCATGGTGGGTGTGACTGGTCCACATGGGACACTTACTGTGAAAATCACTTATTTTTGTGGGGTTTATGTTCGTTGTTTTCGTGGTATGGAGAGACCCACGAATTCATGTCCACGAAATTTTAAAGTTTCATACAATAAATGTTCACTTCTTCAACCACGAAATAAATTCCCACAAACCAATATTTTTTTCTTAAAGCACGCAAATTCGCGCCCACAAAAATACATAAATTTTGCAGTTTTCCTTTTGGACACCTAGTCCTACCTCTTGCGTTTCTAGGAATCACGATGCCCCGTTCACGATTCGTATCATTTATAGGATTTATTAGATTGATGACTCCTCATTATCTAAACCCTTTTTATATGTTTACAATGCGTTCATAACCTTGTATAAAAATTATAAATTCATGTCCCTTGCTATTGGGTCCAGTGTTCAAGTCCCAGGGCTAAGTTGGTCATATACTGAAAAATATCTAAAACCTTTGAGAATCTTCTTCTGTACTTGTGGACATAAAGCAGGCAAACTGTAATTGCATGATAGTAATAGACACGTTAGTAATCTCAGCCTTTTAATAAAAATTGTTTAATTCATGCTCCTGGATCCAGGAGTCTGCATGGCCTTTGGATGGGGCTTGATTTTATATTGAAAATGTAATAAACACTATGCGTTCTACCAAAATTGTGAATTTCAGGGCTCATGGTTCAGGTTCCAGGGTGCCTGGGGCTATGTTGCTCATACCTTTGAAATACATTACACCTTTGACAATATTTTCTTTACTCACGAACTTTTTGTAAATGGTAGTAAATATTACTATACACTGTAAGTAGCCACTTACCAAAACATCACGGCCCCTGGCTCACAATAAATGGTGAGGCTAAATTCGTCGTATATCAGAAGTACATTACATCTTTGAAAGTCTTCATTAATTTATGGACATCTGATGATACTCAGGTAGCGTCAAGATCATTGGATCTAGATTCATGATTCGTGGCATAAATATTTTTTTAGGATGAAAAGGGGGGGGGGGGGGTTGTAATCTGCTCCAAGCTAGAAGGCTGACATTCTAATTAAGAAATTATTCATTATATTGGAGATGTGTGCAATGAAGGCTCTGATTGCATGACTTCGGCCTAGTGAATATATTTGAAGATGTAATCTATGCTAAAAAATAGTTTCTTTTTTATATACTCTTTTATTATCATGGTAGTTGTGGAAAGTTTTGTCTTGAATTTTTTCCCCTTATTTTACAAAGGTTTCCTCTGCAACACGACCTTCCTGCAATATTACAAATGTAGAAAATATTTGTCGTAATATGTCATTTACTGCTGAAAACTGTAGTGATGTACGTTGGAGAGGAAATGCTGTCGTTGAATTCACCGGAACAAATTTGACGTCATTACACGTGTCCAGTGCAAACGTCAATCTTACACATAGTGGTTTGTCGGCCTTCGCTGGTCCTGTACATGCAGAACTTGTGTATGTTTTTTGAAAGCCATTTTAAGTAGTGTAAGGGTGTACATGTGACTGTCATATTGGTTACTTTTTTAAAGTCCCTAAACATATATGCTTACATTCCTTTAGATCTTATAGTTAGAGTTCTCCTCAAACTAATTTGTATTTTATTTCTAAACAAAATTTTCATTATGCCGAGTCGAAAATGCTTTCTTTTTTTATAATGATAAATATTTTTGACACTTTTTTCAGCGGTGACTGTTGTACTTCGTCCGTTATTCTTAGTGCTGTCGATGCTGATGGATTTGTTTCTCAGTGTAGATTTCTCCTGTACCCCGAATTTTGGGTTGCAACTAATATCGTTAAAGACACGTCTGAACCATTGAAATTTGTGGAGGTCAGTATAGCTTAAACATGCTATTTAAAATTTAATACACTCTTTGACAAAAATGAACCACCTGAGACAAATAAGAATCAAGCTGAGAATCAATTTTAATTCTTTAATTAATTTGAAATTCGATCGATTTTTCAGCAATTTCACCAGATTAGGTTTTTTCATGTTGTTTGTTATGGTATTTTAATGCATACATTGAAAAAAAAATCTGCATTTTCTAGGAAAATGTGATAGACTGTCACATTTTAAAAAAAATTATATTTCAAGGATTTCAATTTAAATTGAAAAAATGCTTTTAATTTGAAAATGTAAAAAATAGCGTCGCTTTTTAGATGCAATTAATGGACATCTGCAAAATAGCGTACAGCGGACTTCGGACTTCAGACTCAAAAGCAGACTTTTCATAGTGACCGGTATAAAAAATTGAAAAAGATCAAGTTATAACAAATCATCTAAGAATGTGAACTATTAATAAATTTTAATCGGAGGATAGTTTTAAAATTCTTATTTTGATTGGTATGATTAGAAAGTTTGCAGAAAATTATTTATATGTAGATGTATATAAATTCAAACAGTTTGAAATGTTTCGAAATAACTATTATTGTGCATTTGAGTCAAGTCTAAACTAAATTCTCAGAATAACAACAATATTTGGCAGTTAATCTGAAAAGCATCTATTATGAGGTACAAACAAGTCCTGCTACAATCTCAGCAATGATTGAAACAAACGTTAAATTTCACATTCTGTACGTTTTTTTAATTTACATATTGAACGTACAACTTCCAATGATGACAAAACTTTATCAAAGTTTATGCATTTCCCGCATGGTTTGTTGATAATTTGAAAAAAAGTCAATAGTAAAAATCTGTTTTTAATCTCAAGATGAAAAGTACAAATCATCCAGATCTTGGCCAATTTATTTTATTCATTTATTTATTTATTTGCTATCGAATATACTCTTGCGTATCATTTAGCCATGAAAAACACAGTCGATATGATGTATTCTTTCTTAATTATCAGTTATTATTTCAACATGTATGGCATGATAGTTTCGATGTCCCTAATAAAATAACCGTTGAGGTTCAATGAGGAATATCTGTTACAAACTTAGGACGTTCCATCAATTACGGGTACTGCACGTTTTGGGCCCTAGTTGCATCATGCCTGTCCATTTTTCTTTACTTGGCTATTTTTATTTATTTATTTATAAGATTATGAACTGCGTGGAATGCATTTGCTTTAACTTTCTGTAGAAGCACTGATACTTAAAATGTATTATTTCATATAAACACGATGGATAATTTCGAAACCAAATTTAATGAATAAATAAAAGCTTTTTCTCGGAGACAAAAATATGCCTTGTAATGATTTTGGCTCTTTTTTCTCAATTCTTAATGAAAAAGAATGTTGTAAATACCAAAATCTTCTCAAGATATTTCATATAATCCGTGCATGTAATGGTTTCAGCACCGTAGCATCGATTGTGAAAGTGTGCGTCAGGGTGTGTGTGTGGGGTGGGGGTTGGGGGTTAACTTAAATCTTTATCAACAAACAGAGAATTATCTAAACTCGAAATCCCATATTGGGGGGGGGGGGGAGGGGGGTAGCACTAAAAAAAAGTCAGTACATTTGCACAGGAGGATTTCACTTTATATCTACTGGCTCTAAAATGATCATTTTAATATTAAATAAATAGTAAAAAATTATGTTCGGATACTCTGTATATAAAGGGCGGCTCACATCTATTAGCAAAAAAATCACTATATTTCTAGATAATATAAGATCAGGAATCTACATCCATGTTTCTTACAAAGTCAAATGAATATCTCTATTCAGTTCAAATTCGATATACATTAGGGCACTGTTTCCTTTTTTTTTCTTTCTACGGGGGTGGGGTGGGGGTGTTAAAATATACAGTCCAAATAAATAATACCAAATAATATTTACTAATTAATTTAAAAAATAAATTAAAGAATAATTAAGTAAATCTAATAAATAGATAAACAAAAGTTTTATCTACTAGTAACTCAAATTCTTACATCGTGCGTATAAATTAGTGGGACATACAATGTTTTCTAAGCAAAAACGTTCCGTACTATTTTAGGCTCTCGGTGTGACTTCTGTGAGTGAAACATAAAAGTAAACTTAATGTTCCTCATTTATTCCTATTTATAAATGTCACAGAAGTTTGCAGTTCGTTCGATAATCATGATTTGAATTTGCCATAAAAGAAATAAAAAGGTGATTAATAATTTCTACACTTTGAATGTTCCCCTTATTTAAAGTCCGAAGTCTGAAGTTTGTAGTCCATTGTCAGCTATTCCGCAAATGTCCAATACTTGCAATTTACATTCATCTCTTTTTTGTTTTTCAGACAAGTATCAATGTAGCTATCCTCGGTGGCGTATTTGGTGCCCTAGCCGGTTTGATTATTGCAATAGGTGTTATGGTGAAAATCTGTCACTCCTCTGATAGGAAGACCGCTCCTATGAAAGATAAAACCAATCCAAATATGGCATTTTCGACAGAAAACCAGAATGTATATTTTCATTGCACTCCACCGGCAGATTCACGATATATCTGCACGACTGCTAAGGCTAACTTGACAAAGGAATATTCCAAAACATAACACAAAAGAAAAAGGTTTACAAATAACATTTCAAATTGATTTGAAGAATGAATTGATAACACATAAATGTAAGGCTCTAAGTGCAACGGTCTTTATCATCAGTTCCGCTGCGCTGAATTTTGATCATAGTATGTCATTTGCTTTTCTACTGAACGCTGAACCCAAAAAGCAATTTTCAAATGAAACGTTGATCTTATAGTTTACAAATGAATAAAGTCTTTCGGTGTGTGGATAGATATCTCAGGAACAACAAAAATAATGTATCCTTTAAAAAATAGTCCATGCATTCCAATTTATTAACATCAAATCCAAAATAAAATTCCAAAAATACTAAGTATGTTTAAAAGATACAGTTTAAGAAAACATTTAGATATTTTCTGAATCTTCGGTAGAACAAGAGGTCTACAATCAGTCGAATTATTTCCATGAAATTCTCTGTAATCTACATATTATGAAATAAAAAGCATCATCTCATCTCATAAACAAGACTATAGAATTTCAAACTCAATACACAAACATGGTTCATCGACATTTTGTACCTAGTGCAAAATGTTTTATTCTCTAGATTAACAAATAGTAAATTACGGACTCGGTATCGATTTTATTTATTTACTTATTTTTATTTTTATTTTTTTTTTTTTGAGAGAGAGAGAGAGCATGGCAAGTCAGCTTTTGGTCACAAACTGTCTTTTTTTAGCTACTCCGGCGAATATTGTTATTCTCGAGCCTTTTGGAATGAAAATTAACCAAAAACGCATGATTTGGATAGCATGTGTTTTCATGATTTATATCATATATGTATATAAACTTTATTGGTGAATGGTTCTACTCTACTGACCACAAATTTCCACGTATATGAGTGAATAAGAAAGATTGAACTGTTGATATTGTGTTATAATTTACTACTATTCAAAATGCATATATGAATTTAAAGTATAAACAATCCAGCAGTATATAGTTAACATTTTATTGAACTTGTATACTACATTAATTGTTTTTATATAATTTGACATAAATGTTAAGTTTTTCAGCAATGAGTGTGGTATAATTGGTCACCAGTGTTCGAGTTCTTTTGTATATTAAAGAAGAATTGCTCATATCTGTAAACAATGTAGAACATATACGAAGTCTATAGTTCGTTTTGATTTTACTTTGTAAAGATGATAGTTGTTCAAAAAGTGAATATGATGTACATGGCATTCAAATTACAGTTTTCGCCTGCTATGGTGCAGAGTGTATACAAAGGACTGACTCTGTTTAGTGTATTTCTTATTATTTCATTTTTTGTCAAAGTTTTCCATTAATGTAAGAAGACATTAATTTTATTATTTTTAATTGCATCGTGAAACCAAGAAATGTACATCCTGTGTAATCCATGTTGTTGAGTTCTTAAGGTAAAAAAATATTTTAAAAAAAACAGTAACACGTAACTTTGCGAAAGTCCTTCGACTTAATTACTGATTGTTAATTTTGAATCATACATGTATCAAAGAAAACAAATATTCAAGAATATGAGAATAAAAGAAATGCTCTATAGTCTGTTTTTGAAACCTTTTTTTTCAAAGCATAAAATGAAAAAAAAATGTGTGTATTCAATAAGTTTTTATATTCAATTAAGAAAAAAAAAATAAGTTAATTTTGATTGGACAATTTGGCAGGCATCACAATATATCGCATTGTGTTGCAGTAGAGTGCAGTATGGTGCAATTCCACTTGTATTTAAACAAGCACAATTATTTTACTTGTCAATGTATTAAAAATATTCCCCACCATCCACCCTTTAAAGACAGCTTTTATATACAATTTGTCCTTGTGATTGAATGTTTATTTGGAAATTTGCATAATGTAAGTTTTGTTTGGAAGTTCGATAACTCAAATTATGTCCCTTTGAACAACGTAGATAAAACGATCATTGATTTCTGCTTTATATTATGTAAATGTTTAAGCAACGCTAACGAGTAACAGGCTTGTATACTATATATAAGACGTTAGAGAGACAAAAATGACCATGTGTTAAAGTCAGAGTAAATAACGGTTACGGGTAATATCGCGTGTAAAGGTCTTAGTGTGAGCTTATCTCACTAAACAAGTACTGCTAAGCAGTATTGAAAAGCGTCTTTGATTGTTCTACAAACTAGGCGTTGCATAAAATAATAAACAGCAATAAAAAAAATTGTCGAAAAATCCTTCGACATTATAACTGCATTGTTAATTTAGATTCGTATGAAAGAGAACAATCATATAAGAAAATGTGAATGAAAATATTCCATCCAGTCTGTTTTTCAAAACTTTTTTAAAAAATATATTAGAAAATATGTTAATTTACACCTTATTTTCAATATCATAATGTAAAAAAAAAAAATGGACTTCATTTTATTGAATGACATTGCATTGTAGTGCAGTGCAATAAAATGCAGTTAAATTCTTATTATGGTAAACAGTATAAATTCTTTTGCAAACAAAAAAATCCACTCATAAGTCAAAACGGAGTGACGTTCATTTCTTTTGGATCTTTTACGCATACTCAAACTAGTCATTCGATAAAAAAAAAAAAACAGTAACACTTAACTTTGCGAAAGTCCTTCAACTTAATTACTGATTGTTAATTTTGATTCATATCAAAGAAAACAAATATTTAAGAATATGAGAATAAAAGAAATGCTCTGTAGTCTGTTTTTGAAACCTTTTTTTTCAAAGCATAAAATGAAAGAAATGTGTGTTTTCAATAAGTTTTTTAAATTCAATTAAGAAAAAAAAATGACTATTAGTAAGTTAATTTTGATTGGACAATTTGGCAGGCCTCACAATGTATCGCATTGTATTGCAGTAGAGTGCAGTATGATGCAATTCTACTTGTATTTAAACAAGCACAATTATTTTACTTGTCAATGTATTAACAAATATTCCCCACCATCCACCCTTCAAAGACAGCTTTTATATACAATTTGTCCTTGTGATTGAATGTTTATTTGGAAATTTGCATAATGTAAGTTTTGTTTGGAAGTTCGATAACTCAAATTATGTCCCTTTGAACAACGTAGATAAAACGATCATTGATTTCTGCTTTATATTATGTAAATGTTTAAGCAACGCTAACGAGTAACAGGCTTGTATACTATATATAAGACGTTAGAGAGACAAAAATGACCATGTGTTAAAGTCAGAGTAAATAACGTAGGCCTTTCAACTGCCGCTAGGGTTCGATGAAAAGAACGATAACCGATTACCGGATCTTGTTTACAGCGGGTCCGAGGAAGCTAACTGTTTCTAAGCATGTTAGGTTTTAGCAATTTTCCAACTGTTTCTTCACTGTCAGCGGAATCCGGTGGTTTGAAAATTTAACACAAATGTTTAACTTATTTATAATGTAGTTACCGACACTGCACAATAATATTTAAGTGAAATTTTTAATAAAAATATAAAGTGAAATCAACCCCCCTTCTTAATTTTGACCTGATTAAATTTTTATATTTGATCGTTCTTCTTCGTGCTTAGTAAAATGAATAAGATAATTTATTGATGCATTTAATTGTAGAAATATATATCTTTATAGATGAAGCACAACAATGCACACGTAAAATACATGGCATTAAATTTTCTTCTACATGACAACTGTCGGAGAGAGTTATAAATCTTGAATATAGTCCGTTCCCGATTCATTTGATCCCGTTATTTCATGGAGAGTGAAGGCATTCCCCTTGTTTTGGTCAACCCTTTTGTGTACCGAAGAATATTAGGAAACCTATTGTGTACATAACAATACCAGCTGAAGCAGGCTATATGTCATTCCTATAAACGATAACTCATAAATCGGCACTTTGCTGGTCGTTTTTTACACTTGAGTTACCTGTCCTTAAAACACAACATCGTACAAATCAAATATTAACAATTAATTTTTTTGGGATTTAATTAAATGTATGTATAGTTTACTATCTTTTTTGAGAATTTCATGTACCTACAGATCTATCTATAAAATGGTTTTTACCATCTGTGCAACTTGAAAAATTAGTTGAAAGGCCTAAATAACGGTTACGGGTAATGTCGCGTGTAAAGGTCTTAGTGTGAGCTTATCTCACTAAACAAGTACTGCTAAGCAGTATTGAAAAGCGTCTTTGATTGTTCTACAAAGTTATCGGCGCTTTGTTTGAGGCTCAAAATATTCACTCATCAGTCAAACAGGAAAGTTTATAATTTTTTCACTGTTTTGCCTAATAATAAAAATTGACCAAGTATGTTTTCATTAGACAGTACATCAAGCATTACAATGCAATGTATTGTACATGTAGGACAGTTATATTTTTATTTAAAAGCAAAATTAATTAGCTTGCAATTAAAGAACTTCACTCGACACTCCAATTTTTCTCGGGATGTTTCGCATATATCCTTATCAGTCTTTCAATAAAAAAAAAATCAGCAAAAGTAACTGTTCTTTGATGAGAACTTACATGTAGCTGTATGTACTGTTATCAGTAAAAAAAAAATCAGCAAAAGTAACTGTTCTTTGATGAGAACTTACATGTAGCTGTATGTACTGTTATCAGAATATATTCTGTTTATCCTTCCTGGTGCTTATCTGCATCACTCTCAAAATTTACACTCATCAGTCAAACACGAGATTTCTCTCTTTTTCAATCTTTCATATACCCAAACTAGGCGTTGCATAAAATAATAAACAGCAATAAAAAAAATTGTCGAAAAATCCTTCGACATTATAACTGCATTGTTAATTTAGATTCGTATGAAAGAGAACAATCATATAAGAAAATGTGAATGAAAATATTCCATCCAGTCTGTTTTTCAAAACTTTTTTAAAAAATAAAAATATATTAGAAAATATGTTAATTTACACCTTATTTTCAATATCATAATGTAAAAATAAAATGGACTTCATTTTATTGAATGACATTGCATTGTAGTGCAGTGCAATAAAATGCAGTTAAATTCTTATTATGGTAAACAGTATAAATTCTCTTGCAAACAAAAAAATCCACTCATCAGTCAAAAAGGAGTGTTCATTTCTTTTGGATCTTTTACGCATACTCAAACTAGTCATTCGATAAAAAAAAAAAACAACAGTAACACGTAACTTTGCGAAAGTCCTTCAACTTAATTACTGATTGTTAATTTTGATTCATATCAAAGAAAACAAATATTTAAGAATATGAGAATAAAAGAAATGCTCTATAGTCTGTTTTTGAAACCTTTTTTTTTTTTCAAAGCATAAAATGAAAAAAAATGTGTGTTTTCAATAAGTTTTTAAATTCAATTAAGAAAAAAAATGATAAAGTTAATTTTGATTGGACAATTTGGCAGGCAGCACAATGTATGGCATTGTATTGCAGTAGAGTGCAGTATGGTGCAATTCTACTTGTATTTAAACAAGCACAATTATTTTACTTGTCAATGTATTAAAAATATTACCCACCATCCACCCTTCAAAGACAGCTTATATACAATTTGTCCTTGTGATTGAATGTTTATTTGGAAATTTGCATAATGTAAGTTTTGTTTGGAAGTTCGATAACTCAAATTATGTCCCTTTGAACAACGTAGATAAAACGATCATTGATTTTTGCTTTATATTATGTAAATGTTTAAGCAATGCTAACGAGTAACAGGCTTGTATACTATATATAAGACGTTAGAGAGACAAAAATGACCATGTGTTAAAGTCAGAGTAAATAACGGTTGCGGGTAATACCGCGTGTAAAGGACTTAGTGTGAGCTTATCTCACTAAACAAGTACTGCTAAGCAGTATTGAAAAGCGTCTTTGATTGTTCTACAAAGTTATCGGCGCTTTGTTTGAGGCTCAAAATATTCACTCATCAGTCAAACAGGAAAGTTTATAATTTTTTCACTGTTTTGCCTAATAATAAAAATTGACCAAGTATGTTTTCATTAGACAGTACATCAAGCATTACAATGCAATGTATTGTACATGTAGGACAGTTATATTTTTATTTAAAAGCAAAATTAATTAGCTTGCAATTAAAGAACTTCACTCGACACTCCAATTTTTCTCGGGATGTTTCGCATATATCCTTATCAGTCTTTCAATAAAAAAAAAATCAGCAAAAGTAACTGTTCTTTGATGAGAACTTACATGTAGCTGTATGTACTGTTATCAGTAAAAAAAAATCAGCAAAAGTAACTGTTCTTTGATGAGAACTTAGCTGTATGTACTGTTATCAGAATATATTCTGTTTATCCTTCCTGGTGCTTATCTGCATCACTCTCAAAATTTACACTCACCAGTCAAACACGAGATTTCTCTCTTTTTCAATCTTTCATATACCCAAACTAGGCGTTGCATGAAATATTAAAACAGCAATAAAAAAAATTGTCGAAAAATCCTTCGACATTATAACTGCATTGTTAATTTAGATTCGTATGAAAAAGAACAATCATATAAGAAAATGTGAATGAAAATATTCCATCCAGTCTGTTTTTCAAAACTTTTTTAAAAAATAAAAATATATTAGAAAATATGTTGATTAACACCTTATTTTCAATATCATAATGTAAAACAAAAAAGGACTTCATTTTATTGAATGACATTGCATTGTAGTGCAGTGCAATAAAATGGAGTTAAATTCTTATTATGGTAAACAGTATAAATTCTCTTGCAAACAAAAAAATCCACTCATCAGTCAAAAAGTACTACAAAGTTATCGACCATAATTAACAAGTAAATTAACGGTTAAGCATTAAAAAAATGAAAATCGGTACATAATTTGGATGTTCATTTGATATATAATTTTTTTATATTTATCTTACTGAATACAATGATCTTGCTGTGGCGCTAAAATTTTGACTGTGGCGGAACCATGGCGCTGATTTTTTAACTGTGGCGCTAGGGAATTTAACGGTGGCGGAGTCGCCACATTAGACGGCCCATGGAGAATCCCGCTACATTCATTCATTCATTTATTCTCTCAAAAACCATATGAATTGTACAAGAGGTACATATATACGTATTTACAATAATCATGGACGAGCAGAGATTACAGGAGGACAGACAGTGTCAAAAATTTTGATGATAAATATACACAATTTTCTTAAGAATGCTGGGTCAGTATTTGTCATTAAATTACAGAATTTTATAATATTTGGATGTACATAGTATTTCTTTAACAGAAAATCTTTTCGAATATTACAAAATACATTACATTCCAGTAAGTAATGAAATTCGTCTCCAATTTGATTATTATTACATAAATAGCACACTATTTCATTTCTTTCAACATTATTCCATCTACCCACCTCTATGGGAAGACGATGGTTACTTACAGAATGACACACCTATTTCTTTAGAAATGAGAAAGAAATAATCGTCGTAATGCTTTAGGTAACCCCACTCTCTGCGACTAGTAACATGAATTAAACTGAAAAGGAGATTTTATAAAGTTAGAAGAAAGAGTTAGAGACCCCGATTTTGTAAATAACGCGTATTGCATAATTGTGAATTCATCCTGTTTATTGGAGTTACCACAACACATGTATCGGTCGAACACGTGTTTACTTGGTGTTTATGTATAGACTGTCAATTTGATTGGCTATTATATTTATCGAATACCTGTTCTACAGGTATTCGAATGAACCATTTGAGCGTAGTGAGTGACCGTCGAGGCGTACGGACGTGTTATTTTCGGTCCCGAGGTTCATGAGTTGTTTTTCTATGTTCCAGTATTGTGTGTGTTCTATTTCTTTGTTATATGGATGTATAGACCAAGATTCTCACTGTGATTTATCTTAATTCATTAGATTAAAGGATTAAAAATGCTTAAGTCTAAAACCAGATCGAAAAAAAAGGAAGGCTGAACTCATTGGTGCGTTTCAAAGTCCAACAAATAATGACAATGATAGCAATGACGACAGTTCAGTGAGCGCTGACAGGAGCAGAACACCAAATACGTCTTTTCTCAGTAATATTCTAAACACAGCCAACAATGTTCTGTATGGCACACCAAGGTCTAACTTTGTACCTAATGCAAACACGTCAACACCAAAAGAGGCGAATAAAGTAGGTACGGAAAACGTTGACGAAATTAAAGAAATGGTCCTTGAAACGAATAAAAAACTTGACTCAGTGTTAGAAAAATTGAATAAGCTGGACAAAATTGAGTCGGAGTTAGACAAAATTAACAAGGACATTTCAAAAATAGACAACAGGATGTTATCTCTTGAAAAAGTCTCTGGGCAACAAGGTGATTCTCTGAACTTCATGGCCCAGCAGATTGAAGATCTCAACAAAGTAAGAAAAACTGTAGATGTTGAAAACCTGGGCAAAGAAATGAAACGACAAGAGAAAATGATTGAACTCATGAGCCGGAATCTAGAGAACATAAGGCGAGATCGCGACGAGATGAGTGACCAAGTTAGCGATCTACAATGGAGGTCTATGAAAAGCAATCTTGTGTTCTCGGGCCTAGGGGGTGAAACTAACAATGAAGACAATGAAGCAAAGCTACGAGATTTCCTACAGTATGAATTAGGAATTGGGCATTATATTCAGTTCGGAAACGTGCATCGATTTGGTAAGCACATCAGGGGAAAAAATCGCCCGATTGTGGCACGATTTCTTTACAACAAAGAACGGGATATGGTAAAGGACCGAGGCTACATGCTGAAAAATAAACCATACGGGATACGGGAGCAATTTCCAGCTAAAATAGAAGATCGTAGAAAACAACTTCTACCTGAAGTAAAAAGATTACGAGAGGAGGGCAATCGTGTAAAACTTGTACGTGACAAACTCATAGTAAACGGTGAGCTTTACAACCCGTGTGACGGTGGAGAAGATTTCATGGATTACGAAGTACAGTTAAGTGCTCAGGGTACAGGTGAGAGTGATCGCGTCAATTCAAGTGTGGCAGTCAATGACAATCAAGCCAGATAGGGGGGCGCCGAGAGTGAACTGTCTAATGTTTCAATAATCTCCTGGAACATTGGGAAAGGCTTGTTGGATAAACTGAGCGACGACTCTTTCCTATCAATCATTAAAAACCATGATATTGTTTTCTTGTGTGAATGTTGGATAAATGATGAACATATTCCTAATTTACCTGGGTTTTGTAAATATGTTTACCCCAGATCTGTTGGTTTAGGTGGTGGTATAGTTATTTTGTACAAATATCACTTAAAAAATGTAGTGTCGGTATTAGAAAATATTCATGACAGCATTATTTGGGTAAAACTAACTACCGGCGATATACCATTTTTATTTGCCTTTTGTTACATTCCCCCGGAAAATAGTACTTTTTATAATAACAGGTTAGACGAATTAGATCTGTATTATTGCTTAGAAGAATCGATATATAAATATAAAGATCAGGGTATTGTTATTATTTCCGGTGATCTCAATGCAAGAATAGGTGTGAGAGATGATTTTATTCAAAACGATGTATTAACTAAGGAAATGGGTAACTTGTTAAGCACCTTTGATTATGAATGTGATGGTAACTTTGTTTGTCGTAATAAAATGGATACACAAGTCAACACCTTTGGTAGGAAATTAGAATCACTGTGTAAATCATCTGGTATGCGCATTGTTAATGGTAGACATAAAGGGGACATTCAGGGAAATTTCACTTTTTATAATCACAATGGTTGTAGTCTCATTGATTACGTATTAATACATTATCAATATTTTGACAAAGTTGTTGATTTCAATTCAGGTACATTTACACATTTGTCTGACCACTGTCCAATCACGTTCGTTTTAAATTCAAATTTTACAAGACATGGGTCACATGAGTATAATTATGTTCAATGTTCTAGGTCATATAGTACTTCGGTGAAATGGAATGCACAAAATGTAAATTATGTTATTAACGATTTAGATGAAAATATTGGTAAACTGTCTGAAATAGCAAATAAGAACTTAGAAAGTCAAGGTGATGTAGATGTGTGTGTCAATGAATTTTGTAATGTTGTAAATAATATTGTCCTACCCAGATGTAATGTAAAATATAGTTCATACCAAAAGGCAATGAATGGTCAAAAATGTAATAAGGAAGATAAACCATGGTTTAATGAAAACTGTAGAAAACTTTATTTAGAGTATAAATCAGCATTGCGTGATTTCAATTTTTGTAAAACTGTGGAGAATCATAGAATGTTGGTATATAAGAAACATCTGTACAAAAAGTATGAGTATAGGCTTAAAAGACAATACAAACGCTATGAAGGTAATATGTTAGATTTTTTAAAGAAATACAATCCCAAACAATTTTTTAGATATTTTTCTAAATGCAAAACTAAAAACAGTGCAAGTGATATAACGCTAGATCAGTTTTTTGATCATTTTAAAAACTTGAACAACTATGAGAATGACATAAACACATCAAATGGAAATGTTGAGTCTGATGTAAACGATGCTATTTTTGAGGAATTTGAAGTTGAAATTTCCGAAAATGAAATTATAAAAGCAATTGGTAAACTAAAACGAAATAAGAGCTGTGGTGAGGACCTTATCCTTAACGAGTTACTGATAGAATGTAAAAATTCATTACTACCCATCATAACAAAACTTTTCAACTCAATATTTAATTCAGGGTTTTTTCCTAGTGAATGGTCTAAGGGTTGTATAATACCAGTTTTTAAAAAGGGTGATCGTAATGATGCAAATAATTATAGAGGCATTACTTTAATTAGTTGTTTAGGTAAGCTATTCACTTCCATTTTAAATGCTAGGCTGCTAGAATGGGATAGTTTGAATAATGTTATTACAGACGCGCAGTTTGGATTTAAACCTGGAAATAGTACGGTTGATGCAATATTTGTACTACAAACATTAGTTAATAAATTTTTGCAGAAAAAGGGTGGCCGACTATATTGCTGTTTTATAGATTATCGAAAAGCATTTGATCTAATTGATAGAGCTAAAATGTGGTGTAAATTAGTTAAACAAGGTATAACAGGCAAAATGTTCAATATTATTAAATCATTATATGCTAGTGTGAAATCATGTGTGAAGTTCAATGGTATGCTGTCGGAGTATTTTGAAAATAATGTGGGCTTACTGCAGGGGGAGGTTTTATCACCTCTATTGTTTTCATTATATGTTAATGATTGTGAGATGCATTTTTTAGAAAACAATTGTCCTTATGTTGAACTGCAGTTAATTTCCATTTTTTTATTGATGTATGCAGATGATATGGTACTTATTGCAGACTCACCAATGTCACTTCAAACATTATTGAATGAATTAAGTACTTATAATAAGAAATGGGGTCTTGAAGTTAATACAGATAAAACCAAAATTTTAGTTTTTAGAAATGGTAGAAGTTTACGAAATGAAGAAAAATGGGTTTACAATGGAAAACTTGAAATAGTAGATAGATTCAGTTATCTAGGAATGTGTTTCAATTATAATGGTAAATTTAATATAACTCAAAAGCACGTAGCTGAACAGGGAAGAAAAGCATTTTATGCGTTGAACAAAAAATTCTGCAACTTTGATTTTAATGTCGAAACTCAAATATCACTTTTTGAAATGTATGTATGTAGTATTCTTAATTATGGAGCAGAGGTGTGGGGATTTCATAAAGCTCCAGATGTAGAAAAAATACAAAGTCTCTTTTGTAAAAAGTTACTTCGTTTAAAAAAAAGTGCCTGTAACAATCTTGTGTATTTCGAACTTGGAAGAATGCCTATGAAGGAATCTAGAAAATTGAAAATTATAAAATATTTTTTGAAACTAAAGGGGACACAAAATATTCTACTAAAATCATGCTTGGAAGAAAGATTAAGGAATAATGATAGTTGGATCAGAGATATTCAAAATGAACTTAATAAACTGGGACTTGGCTATATATTTGATGCAGATTTCAATGATAATACTTACATGTTAGTAAAACAAAGATTCCTTGAGGTGAATAATCATACTATGATTTCTAATATTTGTAGCAATGCCCGTAGCCCGTTATACCAACATTTGGTTGATAATTTTGGTATACAATATTACTTGCGTAAACCTATTAATTATATGTACAAAATACAAATTGCTAGAATTAGACTATCTGCACATAATCTAAATGTTGAAACTGGTAGATATGTTAATGAAATTAGAAAAAAACAGATTATGTAAAATGTGCTCTTTGAATGTTATCGAAGACGAATTTCATTTTATTTTACAATGTCCTTTTTATCATGACCTTAGATCTAAGTATTTGAAAAAGTATTATTATAAGAAATCCAGTGTTTGGAAATTAATTCAACTTCTAAGTATACAAAATATAAAGGAACTTTGTAACCTTGGAAAATATTTATATCAAGCTTCCACTAGAAGAATGAAACATTTGTAAATTTTTAAGTATTTCATAATTACAGTTGCCTGTTAGAAAACACGTCCTACATAGTTTACTTGCTATTTATTGATTATGCTCACTCTCATATTGTTATATTTTACAGTATTGTATATATGTTTATATATGTAATCTGATGTGTCGTATGACGCAAAGAAATAAAGAACTTGAACTTGAACTTGAGCGATGTTTTTACTTTCTAAAGAAATAGGCCTGTCATTATATGGCAATCAACGTTCTAAAGAAAGCTCAAAACGTCCCATTCAAACGGAGAATTTTACCACTTCAATGCGCTTCACTGTATGATCGATATCAAAAGGATTGGAAAAAAAAAAAAAAAAAAAAAAAAAAAAAAAAAAAAATTTAAAAAAAATGTTTATATGAAAAAATACAAAGAGTAGAAACTATGGAAGATGCCATGGGCGTTTGTAATATGTTGCTCTGTCGTTAACTAGAAAATGCATATAAAAAATGTACTATTTTCAGAACACTAGCGCTTCAAGGTTAAGGAAAACGAGCAGCATCCCTTAGGCATTTAAACAGTTAAATGGATAACAAAGTTTTTTTTCATATTACAATACCCGTGATCATCTGTTTTGGTCAGGGAATCCACCTGACAATTGTATTCACCGATAGTATAACAAAGGAATGCAGACGAAAAATCGCCTTAGTTACAGTATGACTTTGAGAAACCTAGAATTCCACGTTTATTAAACGTGTTACAAATGAATTGTTTGTAATGGTGAGCATGGAAATAATAGAATAAAAATGGACAGCACGGAAAAGCATGCAAATGCATGAAAAAAAAATGTCCTTTGTGCCTTTTCGATCGCCTTGTTTTTTTTTTTTCAAGCGTGAAGTTCCTGTAGTATCCGTAGTAACCCACAGTGGAATTCAACTCATTCAAAAGCTATATTGGTACCCCATTTGCTACATGTATACTCTGACGCCAAAAAATATAGTCCCATTTCATATGCAAGCATGTTTGTCCAAAAAGAAATTTTAATACATAAGTGCAGAAAATAATGCAAATGAAGAATACTTATTGACGTTTGAATGAATTCAAGAGAGATTGAAATACATTTTTACATATATTATTCAGTGGTGAAAAATGAAACGCAAGACAACTTTTCTGTTTACCATGTCTCCACGTGCTAGTCACTTCCTAGCCACATTAATTTCCGTGAATAATTTACCTTATCTCGTTGTAGTCTCGCTAGATCTCATCAGAGCTACTGTGAGAGCTACTGGGAATTCGTCGGATTTTATTATTTGCAGAACACCGAAAAATAAAATGTTCCGAACACATTAGTAGGGGTGACAGTACCTGTAGGAAATAAAGCCAGATTGTAGTAAAAGTACACTATCACTGATATTTTACATTACTTAGAAAAACAAAATTGTTCAAGTTTTAGAAAATCTATACTGATATAAATATATATGTTTTAATGACATTTAATATTATTTTCCTCTGCACTCTACAGTAAAACGTGTTTAATTTCTAAACGCGTTTAGATATAAAACGTTAAGACATATTAAGTGTTTAGTTGTTAAACACAATACTATACACGTTTAGATCTAAACATGTAATAGAAGTGTTTATTTCCTAAACACAATTTTTACAGTGATATATATTTTACATTTTATTGAACTTGTATACATTAATTGTTTTTATATAATTTGACATAAATGTTAAGTTTTTCAGCAATGAGTGTGGTATAATTGGTCAGTCCAGTGTTCGAGTTCTTTTGTATATTAAAGAAGTATTGCTCATATCTGTAAACAATGTAGAACATATACGAAGTCTATAGTTCGTTTTGATTTTGTAAAGATGATAGTTGTTCAAAAAGTGAATATGATATACATGGCATTCAAATTACAGTTTTCGCCTGCTTTGGTGCAGAGTGTATACAAAGGACTGACTTTGTTTAGTGTATTTCTTATTATTTCGTTTTTTGTCAAAGTTTCCCATTAATGTAAGAAGACATTAATGTTATTATTTTTAATTGCATCGTGAAACCAAGAAATATACATCACTGTGTAATCCATGTTGTTGAGTTCTTAAGGTAAAAAATATTAAAACCATGGAAATGTATCGGTTGATTTTAATACAGCCGAGCTTTATTTCCGTGATGTTGTGTAGTTTTGAGTTGGGAGGTTAAATAAGGATTATTTGCGCATTTGAGGAAATTTTCTGCGCTTAAATGCATCTTGGTGAATTAAAAAAAATGACACGGCACATAGTTAATCAACCTGCACTAAAAATGCAGGCGATGAGAATAAATTTGTATGACTCAGCATATGGCTTTTGATATTGGCTAAATGCCTGCCAAATATCTCATTGATAACTTAAGTCAAAAAAAGTTACGCCAAAAAATGATGCTAAAATGTCAGGAGTGCAACATCTTTTTGTGACATTATGAAAAATTATATTTTTCGAGGATCTATTAAATAAATAGTAATGGTTTACGTTGGAAATAAAGACTTCCCTGATAATATTCTCTGTACTGAGCTTTAAATTTAGACTGAAGTGACTCTTGTTTGATCAATTTATGGTCATGTTGAAAAAAATGTTTGCACCATGTCTGGAGCGAAACAGAAAAAAATGTGATGTTGCCAAAAAACATTGAAAAATCTGTATGACAATTAAGTCCAAAAAGATTTTTTAAGGTTTCAAACAATAACTTTAGAAAATCCCCTTTTCAGCAAAACTCGCATTGCTAGTCGAATAGAGAGTGGAGTGTGATAAAACATTGCGACGAATATTGCTTTCTTGTTTTTAAAGAAATGGGCGTGTCATTGTGTAACAAACGACGTTCTATAAGAAAGAACAAAATGTTCCATTCAAACGAAAAATTTAAGCCCTTCAATGCACAAACGATTCCAGGAAAAATTTAAAATTAAAAAAAAATTCAACTACCCATAACACATTTTTCACTTATAAACTGAAACGCAAAAGAAACGCAACAATCGGTGATCTACAAATATTTGAATTTTTAATCTAATGATTTTCAAAAATGACTACATAAGGTAAAACTCGATTTAAAAACATCAGGGATTTGATAAAAATGTTAAATGATTATCTTTTAACTTTAGAAAGTAACACATGACTGTTAAAACACCCCCCACCCCGGCCATCTAATTACAGCGTGCAAGACCGTCATGCACAACAGTTGCAGCTTGATTTCTACGATGCAATAGGTTCATCAATCTCGAGACTGAGCGAAAGAAAGATCTTTGCCACTTTTAAATGCCTGTTTTTCAGATGATGAGGTCGAATTTTCTCTAGCCAAGCGCAGTGTAGTAACCCTTGGACTTCTTGTCCAAGGACTGTCATTCATGCTAATGATACGTAAGAGCCTGTTGGGGCATGATGTGGTGCATATTTACATCTGCAACTCTCCATCACCTTTATTTTGAGATTTTCTAGCTAAAGCAATGGAATTGAGTACTTAAGTCATTTTCAAGAAGCCTTGGCATCGCTTACGGAAAAGAAAGGAGAATTTATTTTTCGGAACATTGCTGCATTACTTATGATGAACAGATACAAATCCTTAAAACCCCATATTATCGCCAAATGTTTTATTAAACATGCAATTTTTGTTTTCTGTTAATCGGACTCAAACTTAACTTCTGGTAATAGTATGAAAATCATTCATACGTTAAATTACCTATATTTACAAACTTGAAGGTGTCCTTACTTTTTAGATACAAAATCGTATCTTATATGTAATATTTCCCCCTGAGATAGGATGTTGCGTTTCAGTAATATTATCAAATTGTACATGCATTCTAAATAAAATTCCCGAAGTAGCAATAGAATAGAAAGTTGGATAAAAAGTTTCAGAATTTTTATTAGTAAAACTATTTGAGAAAGTAAAATATCAATACATCCTAAAAGACTTTCTAAAATACATAATCAAAATAATTATAGTTTTCTATGCTTCAAAATGGTATCCGGGATATACACTGAATATAATTAGATGAAATGTATGGAGATAACGAACAGTATTTAAGCTCAAAAGTCCATTAAACAAAACAAATTTTGGAGCAGAGCAAACATGGACCTTTAGAATATCAGAGGTGATATCAGGTGCTATGGAGGCGTGAGCATCCCTGCCGACCGACAACACCCACCATGTGCTCCTTGTCATGATCGGGAAATAACAGAAACCAGAAGTCTCTGATGAGACTGTAGCTCTACTGGTTTGTATTTATAACAAAGGAAAAGTAGCACTTGCACTGGAGACTATGCAACAGCAATAAATAGAATAATGGTCCTTGCTTTCGTCGCTTTGTGGCAAGATTATTGCAATCAGATTAAAACTGCTGGAGCAGTAACCTTTTGAAAGAATTTCACAAGAAATTCTTAATTTTAAAAATCATGGCAAGACCGTTCAACAAAAAAAAAAAAAACAAACAAAACAAAAAAAAAAAAAGAAAAAAAAAAAGAAAAAAAGAAAAAAAGAACTAATATAAAATTATGTATCTCAGTGTAGTCTATTTGTGAGCAAAGTTATATTGAAATCAGATGAAAACTGTAGGAGGAAAAGCATTTTGGAAGTATTTCACAGAAATTTCTATGTTTAATAACTATGGTAACATCATAATTCCAAATTAAAAAAAAAAAAGATACATAAAATTATTTATTTGAGTTTAAATTATTTGTGTCCAAATTATATTAAAATCAGACCAAAAATTTAGGAATAGTAGCCTTTTGAAAGTATTTCACAAATATTTCTAAGTTTAGAAACCATGGCAACAACACTCACAAAAATAAATCAAAAGAATTATGTATCTCAGTGTAGTCTACTTGTGTGCCAAGTTATACTGAAATCAGACTAAAGTTGTAGGAAAAAATAGCATTTTGAGAGTATTTCACAGAAATTTCTATCTTTGGTAACCATGGCAACCTTGCTAAAAAAAAAAAAAAAAAAAAAAAAAAAAAAAAAACATGCATAGATTATGTATCTAAGTGTAGTCTACTTGTGTGTCAAGTGATATTGAAATCAGACCAAAACTGTAGGAGTGGCATTTTGAAATATCATGGTGATATGGTTCATCAAAATCAAAAACTGATGCACTAAATTATGTAACTTAGTGTAGTCTACTTGTGTGCCAAGTTATGCTGAAATCAGACCCAAAACTGTAGGAGTAGCGTTTTAAAGGAATTTCACACATTTCTATTTTTAGTAACCATGCCAAAACCATTCATCAAAATCAAAAACTGATGCACTAAATTATGTAACTTAGTGTAGTCTACTTGTCTGACAAGTTATATTGAAATCGGACCAAACATGTAGGAGGAGTAGCGTTTCAAAGGAATTTCACAGAAAGTTCTATTTTTAGTAACCATGGCAACACCGTTCATCAATTTCAAAAACTGTTATAAAATTATGTACATGTGTATTTCAGTGTGGTCTACTTGTGCGTATTGAAAAAACCGATGCACTAAATTATGTATCTTTGTCTAGTCTACTTGTGTGCCAAGTTATATTAAAATCAGACAAAAACTGTAGGAGGAGTAGCAATTTGAACAATTGTTTACAGACAGACGGACGGATACCTTACTATCGCATAAACTCTTCTGGTCTCTGACCAGTAGAGCTAAAAACTGTCGACAATTCAGTGTGTAAAATAATGGCGCAAGAATAAGTATGAAAAACGTCATTCAGCATTTGACTTAATTCTAAATTTTATTTGCTGACAAGGTCATTGTATCGACCATAGAACTTACGAAATGACGATTTTAAACGAGATTGCTATTCTTGTTTCATCAAATTGTTTGTCAATAACTTACTTCGTTTAAGAAATTGTTCATACGTAGAGCATGCTCTTACGTATCGAATCAACTACTGGGTATGCACAGATACATGACTCTCATTAATGCTGCTTGTAATTTATTTAACATTTTTAACTTTTTAAGTTTTAAATTGTATATCTGTTATTGTTATACACTTTGAAAAATCATTTTTGATTGATTTGTCTTTCAGATTTTTAAAATCGATGTTTTTTTCGGCAACTCTACATTTTTTCTGTTGCACTCCTGACATGGTATAACCTTTTTTTTCAATATCAGCCATGACCACAACCTGGTCAAATATAAGTTCCTAAATTCTAAATTTAAAGCTCAATACTTTGAATTTTATCCAACATAAGGCATTATTATTTATTTCACAGAAAAAATATTGAAATTTCAAAATGTCACAAAAAGGTGTTATACTCCTGACATTTTTGGGCATAACCTCTTTGTGAATTGAGATACATGTGTATCAATGAGATATTTTGGTAGGTATTTAGACACTATCTAAAGAAATACATGTATGAGACATATAAATTTATTCCCATTGCCTGTATTTTTAGTGCAGGGTGATATATATGTGTTTGGTCATTTTATTTCAATTCACCCAGATACATTTATAGCAACAACAAAACAATTTATATAAACTTTTTTTTCTCTTTTATTAAAGCATGGTACATAAATAATTTAATGTACAGAAAATCATAATACATACATTGCATAGAAATTTATAAATCAAAATCACAAATAATTGCCTACTTCTAGATACAGATTATCATTAATTACATGTGCTTTCCTTAAAATCACGTTTTGTAAACAAAGACAATTTTTTATCTTATTTCGAAAAACTTCTATATACATGTTTTCTATTTGAAATCTACATTTCATTTTATATTTATAAATGGTAAAACAAATGAATGACAATAGATTATTCAATCTAGTTGTTTTTGAATTGATTTCATTGTAAAAACCAAGTACCAGTATTTTCCATGTGATTTCAAAACCCAAAAACCAACTAATTTTTTTCCAAATATTTTCACAAAGTTTACACTTGTACAGGAGATGTTCAGTGTCGTCAACAATCATACAATATTCACAAAAAGGTTCTACATCTTGGTTCCATTTACTTACATTTAAATTATTGTTCAATATGCAATTCAATAATTTATAATTGAATTCAGCAACATTTTTTTCATACATATACTTAATTTTAGCTAGATATACATTTTTCCAGACATATTTGTAACTAAGATCAAGAGTCTTTTGCCACATATTTTCATAAACTGATCGTTGAAACTTTATGTTTACCAAAATTGAATAATAAAAATCACATTTAAGGTTTGCTACAGTTCTTACACTATTATCTCTGAATAAAATTGACACTTCGTTTTTAATATTAACAAATTTTGCATATGTACAATCAAAATTGTTTTTGTATTCTCTGAGTGCCTTCTTTATCATGATATATTCACAGAGTATATTGTTTTTCTTTTCCAGTATATTATAAAAGTGTTCAATACTAAGGAAGTTTCCATCATTATCAAAAATATCTCTGATATACAGAATATCACTTTTTATCCAGTTTTCAAAACAAAGAGGTTTAGAATCATACTGAAACAGATTATTGTTCCAAATGAATTCCGATAAAAATTGGTCTCTCTTTAAAGCACAAATTTGTTTAACATTTATTGAAAGCAGAAAAGACTTCACCATAAAAAAGTGGTATTCTTAGCATCTTAAAAAAAAAACAGTATTTTCAAAGTTACATACACTTGTTTTAACAATATCATTAACTGATAGGTTTTTAAGATTAAGAATATTATTAAACATTTTATATATTATACTTCTTTTAGCTAGTATTCGTTTTATCCAAGAAGCCTTCGCTGCAGTAAATTTACTCTCTGTATCAACAATACCTATTCCACCTTGGTCAACTTTACCAATTAGCGTATTTCTCTTTATCCTATCTTTCTTCTTCCATAAGAAATTAAATACAAGTTTTGATACATTTTTAAAGAATTCATTTTTTGGATTTGACAAAATAAAAGCATTATATACCAATTTAGATAATGCTAGTGTATTTATTATGGTGCATTTTCCGAAGATCGTTAAGTTTCGCCTTCTCCAAACACTCAGTATTCCTTCAAGTTTCTCTAATTTATTTGTCCAATTCATATCATAACAGATATCCTTATCATGACCGAGATATACACCTAATGATTTCACATGACTTTTAGCAATTTTAACACCACAAATATATTTTTCATTTAAATACATTTCAATAAATTTTCCTGTCAATAAACATTCTGCGACTTTGCTAAATTCACATATTCTTTCTAAAACTTTTTTCAATGAATAAGTGTCTTTCAATAAATTAGTGCAATCATCGGCATGTTGTACGATTTTTAAATTTCCATTATCACCTGGCGATAAACCGATGATTTCTTCATTATTTTTAAGCTGAACTGCTAGTATTTCTAGCACGAAAATAAATAAAAGTCTGACACAGGACAGCCTTGTCTAATCCCTCTTTGCATTTCACCTGATTTTGACATCCAGTCATTATTTTTAACTTTAAAAGTTGGTTTAGAATATAAAGTTTTTATCATTTTGATAAAATTTTCACCAAAATTAAATTTTTCTAGAGTTTTGTACATGAAGTTATATTCGACAGAATCGAAAGCTTTTTCAAAATCGAGAAAGAGCAAAATACCATCAATATCATTATTGTTACAATATTCAAATATGTCTAATATTATTCTCGCGTTCTCCCTGATGTATCTACCTTTAATATAAGCACTTTGTTCACTACTAATTATTCTACTAGCAACTTTTTGCAAACGATTAGCTAGAACATGAGCAAAAATTTTGTATAAACAATGTCAGAAATGTATATTTGTAACATTTGTTTTATTATTTCCAAACCGCTACTTCTTATAATTTTGCTTTTTTCATCCATAGTTTTGCTTATTTTTTCTTAGTAATTCAGCTTCTTTTTTAATTCGTGTGTACATTTTAGCTCACCTGAGCTGAAAGCTCAAGTGAGCTTTTTTGATCACATTTTGTCTGTAGTCCATCTGTAAACTTTTCATTTTCGACTTCTTCTTCAGAACCACTTGGCCAATTTCAACCAAACTTGCCACAGTGCATCCTTGGGTAAAGGGGATTCAAGTTTGTTCAAATGATGGTCCACGTCCTCATTCAAGGGGAGATAAATAAGAAATAGTGAAAATTTGGTGGCATGTTTTAAAAATCTTCTCAAGAACCACTGGGCCAAAAAATGAAACTTATAGAAAACCTTCTTTACATTGTGTAGCTTCAAGTTTGTTCAAATGATGACCCCCGGGGCTAGGCTGGAGCCAAATGGGGAATCAAAGTTTAACAAGTTTGTTCTTCTCAAGAACAGCAAAGCCATGTTTAGTCATATTTATTTGGAAGCATCCTCGGGTAGTGTAGATTCAAGTTGGTTCAAATCATGACCCTTAGGAGTAGGGTGGGGTCACAATGGGGGATCAAAGTTTTACATAGGAATATATAGGACAAAATCTTCTCAAGAACAGAAAAGCCATGGTTAGTCATATTGATATTGAAGCATCCTCAGATAGTGTAGATTCAAGTTTGTTCAAATGATGACCCCCAGGGTAGGCTGGGGTCACAATGGGGGATCAAAGTTTTACATAGGAATTTATAGGAAAAAGAACTTGAGAAATCTTCTCAAGAACAGAAAAGCCATGTTCAGTCATATTGATATGGAAGCATCCTCAGATAGTGTAGATTCAAGTTTGTTCAAATCATGACCCCCTGGGGTAGGGTGGGGCCACAATGGGGGATCAACATTTTACATAGGAATATATAGGAAAAATCTTCTTCTCAAGAACAGAAAAGCCATATTGATATGGAACCATCCTCAGGTAGTGTAGATTCAAATTTGTTCAAATGACGACCCCCCTGGGGTAGGTTGGGGCCACGATGGGGGATCAAAGTTTTTCATAGGAATATATGGGAAAAAAATCTTCTCAAGAACAGAAAAGCCATGATTAGTCATACATGTGTATTGATATGGAAGCACCCTCAGGTAGTGTAGATTCAATTTAGTTCAAATGATGACCCCCGAGGGTAGGGAGGGGCCACAACAGGGGACAAAAAGCTTAGGAAATTGATCTATTTCTGGGAACTTGCAAGGAATGAAGAGGCCCATGGGCCTTGGTGATCACCTGAGTATAACTGGTTTCTCAGTCATGAGCAATTCGGTCCTACCTGGAAATGAAAATTTTGACTGATGTGACAAAAAGCGCACAAGCAACAGAGCCTGTTTAGTATCCATGAGTAAAGAAGATATTTAAAGATATACAAATATAATGTATTTTCAATATATATGAATAACTTAACCCCACCCTGGGGCCTGAGCTCTGGCCATGATTTTCTTTTAAATTTTACTAGAAGGCTAGCTGCTTAATATAATCATGCAAACAGTAAGTCTGGTAAGTGTCCATGAATAAAGAAGATTTTCAAAGATGTTATGTATTTTCAATACATGACCAACTTATTCACATCCTTAGGCCTGAACCTGGGACCATGAATTTTAACATTTAGATAGAGTGCTCAATGCTTTTTTTTTGTTTCCCTTTGTCCAAAGATGCTAAACATACAAATTGGTTAAAATCAGAGAAACTCAAAATTTTATGAATAATGCACAACAGACAAAAACAGATAGGATTGTGTCACCTGCACAGCATTGATGAGGGCATGTATTTACTTCTCAGAAAATGTTATCTTCATGTCTTCCCTCCATGCCAGTGAATCATATTTTAGTTCACTTTCCTTCAAAAACCTGTGTTAATTCATATCACAATCTTTGGGTGATTTTTTGGGAGGAAAAGGGGGGAGGGGGAATTCACTAATACATACACACAGAAAGAGGGCATACAATAATTGAAAAAGAGCAGAGTATGAATTGTCTCAGATACATTCTTTATTTCAATGACATACATTACACTACATTATACTACAAGCACTTTTGACCACTTTGTATCCTGGGATTGTTTTAAGTGATTGGTCACTCATGATTAATAAAAATGACTAGATATTAAACAGGTTACAATTAACAAACATTAATTAGATACTGATCAATACATGACAATAATTTTCACAAAGATAAACATTATGAAAATAGCAGAACTGATCTTAGCCCACTATACAATATTTGTGCTAGGGTATGTGAGGGGGTGTGTGTGTGTGTGTGTGTGTGTGTGTTTCAAATTGAGAATTGCTGACTAATTTTTTTTCATGTGGGACATTTCAAATGTACTTTAAGGTATACATTTTTGAAATGCTTATCATTTTTCTCAAATAATTCTGGTTCTACTGGAATTTTTTTATCATCATTTCAGACTTTAAATTAAAAGAATATTTCCAAAATTAAAAATACATAACATTAAGAGTGACACAAATACTACACTTAATACAAAAATACTGATCTGACATCCACATAGAGCATTGTTAATACATAAATTATCTCCCCTTGACACTGTTCGCCAAAGCATCCAAAATTATGCAGACATTACTGAGAGTCATTTGATACAAATGCATACATATTTGGACAGATGTCTCCATGTGATGAAAAAAAAAAATTTAAAACAATACATCAGGGAAGTGTATCATCCTAGCTTTAGTGTAATGAGGAAATTGAAATGACCTTAAAGCACCTTGACATTCATAATTAGCATATCTGATGAGCTTAGTTTACAAAAAAGGACCTGCTCCTAGAGCAAAAAAGCTATATGCTTTTTTCATTTGAACTTCGGACTCATTCTGAGGAGAATTCTTTACAAAGATTGGATAAATACTTTAATCAAATTGACCCAGCCTGTATATATATATATATATATATATATATATATATATATATATATATATATATATATATATATATATATATATATATATATATATATATATATATATATATATATATATATATATATATATAAAGTTTGACCTTCCTCATTGAATTTATACCAGTTCAGTCACACATAAAGGGTCCAGAACACTTTGATTAAAGTACCTCCCTACTTCTAACACAACATCTAAGCTATCTGATTGAAAGAAATAAGGTCTGAAATTACTGAGGTGCAATTCAGTTGACCTGGTTTTTCCTCTTTAAATTCAGACAGACCTGCACTATACTCAAAAATATTAATCTCTGTAACTATTCAAAATAGTGGACACACAAATGTGATCTACTTCTTCAGACGTCTGGGTTTTTTTTTTTGTGGGGTGGGGTGGGTGGGTTAAAGGTTGTCAAAAGATTATGGAGAGTTAATGAATTTTTTTAATGCAGTAATACTTAAAGGAGGAATAAAATTAAACAGATAAAAACAGTCTGAGGAATGATACCATTCTGCAATAAGCAGAATTAACAGAATATCCAGCTTCAATTAAATTATATGCAGATGCATAAAAGATTTCATTAAGTCTCACTACTAAGAATTTTTTAAGAGAATAAATATTTGTAAATATTTGATTATGCTAACATTATCAAAAACACACACACATTCATACTTTTAAAGCATAAAATTAACACAAGCATGGATCAAAGTATGAGGCATGAGTTAAGCATCTAAAATATACAGATGCATTGCTATTACATTCAGTAATCTGTCAAAAAAAAAAAAAAAAACACTCGTTCAGCTTGCATTTGCAAAATTCAACTCAGAAACCTTCATGATAATGTTTGACCCAAAAAAAAAAAAAAAAAATAATAATAAAAAAATAATCAAAAAAAAAACCCCAAACAAACAAAACAAAAACAAGTTGATTTCCTTTGGGAGTCATGATCAAAATTTGTCAGAATCAAGAGAGAATAAATCCGCTGATCAAAATCTGTCTGTATGCTTGGAATGTCACAGAGAACAAGTCCGAACATTATGGTGCATGTTTTTTTTAGGAAGGGGAGATGGCTAGCATGCTAGCCAGACACTGTGATAATATTGTTTTCCAATCCATCATCTCCAGCTTTGGTTGGCTGAAAGTATAAAGATTCAATAATTCTTTAGTAGAAGTATTATTCACACAAAATATTAAAAGACTGATCAATTTCTAGCTAGTAGTAGCTAGTATTCATGCAGTATATCAATGATTCGTGAAATTAGCCATCTCTAATGTAATGTTTGCTTGCCCTCTCCTGACTGAGGATAAAAAATTGGGTCGGTGGGTATGTAGTAACACTTTTTTTCAGAGTAAATTCAGAAATGAAAAAAAAATAAATTGTTTCCTGGAGGTTTAAAAAGTTTTCAGTCAGGCTATTTTTAGCCAGTCGGTTAGGAGAGGGCAAAAAAAACAAAAATTTTTTTTTTTTTTAAAATGGCAATGTGAATATTTTTGTTTGTTATTTTTTGGTTTTGTGCTGACTTTAAAATACCTTATATAGACAGTTCAAACCATGAACAAGTATGTTTTTTTAAAAAAAATATTTAGCAGTCTTAGTTTGTCAATTACATCAATTGTTTAAGTTCTGACTAATACGTGAGATATCATATCATATGCCTTAGTATATTTACCAGTTTTGAGCTGACAACCCATTTCTCATCCACAATAAATTTGAAAAGGTACTCTCCCTTGGGTAGATCAATTTTGGTCAGAAACACATTATCACCACTGGATAAAAGAAAAAATTATATTATTCAATGCAAGAGTTATCTTTCTTTAAACACAGGACATGCTATAAAGATAGCAATATATCAACATTCCGGTATATTGCAATTCGTTAACAAAAAATATCGTATTGTGATACGTTTTTCCAGTACCAATATACCGGTAAAATGCTTGGGCTTGGGATTTCTAAAGTAAAATATGAAACGTTTTCAATCATGTCAAACAGTAAGGTTGCTGTTGAATGGTTACATTCCATTGTAAATTGGAGTGAAATCAACAAGCATTTTTTTTGCTACAACATATTTATAATAGTTATATATACACTCTGCTTATAAATGAAGGTTAATAAAATCAGAAAAGAGCATTTTAACTGTTATTGATAATACTGCAATACATATTGCAATACATTTAAAAATATCGCAATATATATCCAATATGAAATTCCCAGCCGATACCAAGCCCTATATAAAGATTTTTTTATTTACTTTTTCTCCAAAGGCACTTGCTCCTTCCAGTCATTAAAAGAACCTGATACTTTGACTGTCTCCCCATCCTCTTCCCATCTAAATTCTGTGGCAAATTTCTCACTCTGAAAAAAGAATATCATCCACTGGAATTTTACAGCACTAAAAACTCATATAAATTAGTCAATTAAATGAGAACACAATACTCTCTTCATTTAGTTTACAATTTTTCCTTTCAGTCCTGAAATACTCTTGGTTCTAGTTGTTAATCTTAAGTTAAAAGCTGCTAAGGTAAGCAAATAAATAATATTAAAAGTATGTTTACAGTTCAAAAATAACTTGTTTAGAGTATCTCTGAATTCTCGCTCCAATCAGGAATTTAATATTGGAAACTATTTTAGTCCTGTTTTGTCAATGGCTTTATTTCTCATATTAACAGATAACATTTGAATGACCAACAAAATGTCATTGTAACATATTTTCCTTAACAGGTTCATTATATTTTAAGGGGGTTCCACACCTCGTCATTTTCCACAGCATTCTGTTCAGCCTGTTCTGGTTCAGTTACAGGAGGTTCTGTTGATTCTGATTCAGCTGCAGGTTTTTCTGGTTCAGCTGCAGGTGTTTCTGGTTCAGCTGTAGGTGTTTCTGGTTCAACTGCAGGTGTTTCTGGTTCAGCTGCAGGAGGTTCTTGTTCAGTTGGAGGTGGTTCCTATGAACAAAAATCATTTTCAAGTGGATGTGCAACTAAACTCACAACTGCATTTTATCATTGTACATGTAAACAGTATATTAATTCCTGTCTTACATCAACTACATGAGCAGATGCTCCAAGTAAATAATAAAGAGAGGCCCATTGTAACACTGCTCACCTGAGTAACAATTAAATATGTAAATAACTAAACCTCCTTATTGTAGCATCAACATAAAAATTTATCATTTCATAAAATTTCATTTAAAGTATACTGAGGCTTAAGGTTAGTTTACATTTTTAGTCTTGTACTAACAGAATTTGATGTTTCTGTGTTAAAACATTGAATCTCCTACTATAAGCTCTCTCAAGTCCCAAAGGCCCTGATTTATTTGAACGAAGTGAATGCACACTACATAAGGATGCTTGCATATTATGGGTAATATGATTCATGGTGGCCCTGCTCCTCTTGATATTTGGTATACTCCCATGTAAAATTTGCACCCTCCCCATTGTGGCCCTATGTAATACTTTTATGTAAGTTTTGTCTTTTCTGGCCTAGTTGTATTTTTAAATTACCCTATAAATATATTTCACTTTCTTTCTTATCTTTATTAATTTACTTGTTGACAATGGCCTAGTAGTTCTGAAGAAGTTTATGGATGATCATGACACGTACACCGGATGCTGTACACTCTTCGATCAGAAATGCTTACTGGAGTTTAAAATGAAACCAGAACAAGAGACCAGCACTTACACAAACCTCCTTGGGAGCCGGCTCCGCCTCTTTTGATTCCTCGGCAGTGGGTTCCTGCTTTACTTCCTCCTGAGGAGCTGGTTTTGGTTCATCAGGTTTGGGTGTCTCATCTGGTTTGGGAGATTCATCAGGTTTGGGTGTTTCATCTGGTTTAGGTGTTTCTTCACTTGATTTATCTTTGGATTCAGGCTCCTGTTCCTATTTCAAGATGATAGAAGAAACCATCTTTGTAACTTGCAATTAGAATCTTACATTTACAAAGTTTTGATAAACTGATAAAGTTGAAGTGGAAAGGGCCAGACTGAAGTCTTTCTTGATTTTAAAAATAATGTCTAAAATGGTTTTTTTTTTGTCAGTTACTTATTTTAAGTGGAACCATAATTTATCTAATAAATAAGTAATATGTACTTTAAGCAATAGATACTGTAGATTTATTCTGCAGAAATACTGTTTTTAATGATTTAATTTAACACTGAAATTCACAAACTATTTTTTGATATCACAATTTGCAGACATTTAAAAGTAGAAACTGGAGAGAGAAATTAATCATTTTAGTATCAAATATATGAATAGAGATAAGAGGAAGCGAGAAATATATTTCATTGCCAAAGAATGTGTGATAAAAATACAAGTAGAAGCTTGAAAGATTCAAGGAATTGTTTAGATATAAAAATTTCAATGAAATCCACTGCTAAAACTACATTGTAATATTTCCCCGTGCAATTTGACACCATCACCTCCACATCAATTTATGCATATATACAACATAGAACAATTAAACTGATAGAGAAATAAGAAATTAAAAACTAATCAACATTTATATATTTACAGTATTACCAAAATATTCAAAAATTAACTTATTATAATTTATTTATTAAAATTTGCTGTTTTATTTCCACACGCTCCAAAAAATGTCTCCAAAATTAGCTCATTTGGACTGGGCAAAATTCTGGCTCTGCTTTATAGATATATTACAAAATCAGCTCCAGTAATTAATGGAACCATAGGCTCTGAGTCTGTCATCTTGGCATCAGCACCACCAGTTCTGGCATCATAAGTTGTCTTTGGATGGTTTTTGTTAGGTCACACCCAAGTCAGGGTCAGGTTCAGGTCTAGCTCTTTGGATCACTTAAATCATTTGTTCTGTGCTTCTATGTAGGTTTACTTATCCATCCTTGACTTACCTTGGGAGTTTCATCCTCAACAACTTCTTCCTGTTTTTGGTTGTCCTCTTCCAATTTTGGATCCTCTGCTGAGTCCTCCTCCTCAGGATTTTGTTCATTTTTGTCTTGTTGTTGAACTTCCTCTGAATTTGGTTCCTCCTCTGTTTCCTTTGGTTCCTCTTGAGGTTGTTTTTCCTCCTCAGTCTTCACCATGTCTGATTCTGTCTGTTGCTGTTGAGCAGTCTCTGGTACTCTGTCTTCTGTACATACAGCTTCCTCTTTACTTGGCTCCTCAGCTGCCTCTGAAGGTTCCTCTTTACAAGGTTCTTCAGTTTTCTCTTGGACTTCCTCTTTAACTGATTCTTCACATTGTTTTTCAGCACCTGTAACTGGTTGCTCTTCCACCTGGTCTGCAGGATCATCTTGAACAGATGTGGGTTCTTCTGAAACAATATCTTCTGAGTGTTCCTTAGTCTCCTGAGACTTTTCTTCAATCAATTCCTTAGGTTTCTCATCTTCTGAAGGTTTTTCATCCTTGGTAGAATTTTCCTCTTCTGGTTGTTTTTCTGGCTCTTTTGGTTGTGAGTCTCTGGATTCTAAAGGCTGCTCTTCAGCTTTTTCATCAACTTTTTCCTCCTCAGGTGGTTCTGGTTCTGTACCTAATTCTTCATCTTCTGGTTGAGCAAGAGGTGGACTTGGTTCTGCAGCATTGTCACTTTGAGCACACTGTTCAGCTGCCTTGGTTTGATTATCTACTGAGCCAGACACATTTTCAGATATTTGTTCATTAGGAGACTGTGATGTCTCCGGGTCTTTTGATTCTTTAGCCTCATTTGTAGTTTTCTCTGAGTTTGGCTCACTACTCTTTTCCTCAGTTTTATCAGTGTTTGTTTTTTCTGGTGATTTCTCACTTGCATTTTCTTCTTTTTTCTTTTCACTTCCCTGACAGAAATATACAGACAATGGGTTGACAAACATACACACCAAATACCACAAAACACCAAGGACATTCATTGCCACATATTTCCATGGTGACTGGTAATCAGCGCCCAGTGGCACAAGTCCTCCTGATTTCTATAAGTATGTAAAATGAATCTTGTAAGGAATGTGCTCCAGTTTGTAACTATGAGTAAATTCCAATGTTTTGAATTTTGGTTGCTTACAGGTTATTGCTCAGGATTTTATTTCATAAATTGAGATACAACTTTGGGTATGTTCCATGAGATAGCTGCAGGTGTATATCGATTTGAAATGAAATAGCCTAAGTTGAATGTATCCAGATTCTAAGATAATTCTGCATTCATGCTCAATGTCGACCATGAAAGATTTTCTTGCTTTGATTTTTGAAATTGCAAAGTTACTTAAGTGTTCTGTTATGTAGAAAACTTAATAAAGCTTCATGTTAAGCAAAAGAAAAGAAGAAGATATTTGCTTGTTATTGTGAAAATAAAGGACAATTTAATATTAGATCTTTTCAAAGAATTGTAAAGTTTGTGAAAAAATAATATATTTCAAAGTTATTTGAAGATTATAAAGAGATTATCATTAGTAGAAATAGAACCAGCACCATGGAAATATACAAAAGCATAAGGTCCTTGTATACATGTAACACTCAATGCAAATTAACATATACATGTATTGATAAACATATAAATAATGACGACTACTAATTATTAGCCACAAGCATCCACTGACATGCAAACTGAAAGATTCCCATTAAAAACCCTTTATATATAGAAAAGTAAAGTTGAAATAAAGTAGAAAGTATGAAATGAAAACATTAAAAAAAAGTTATCCAGTCTATTTTAAAGTTTCCTTTTTAATAGAGCATTTATATTTTTACTGGGTCTTCATTCTGTTTGGTGTGGTTGGGTACCTTTGAATCTTCTTCCTTCTTTTCTCCTCCCTCTTCACCATCCCCTGCTTTGTCTTCTTCTTTTCCATTGGCTCCCTCCTCTGCAGCCTTGTCTTCTCCAGTGCCATTGACTGCTTCTTCCTTTTGTTCCGTTTGATCATTGTTTGCTTGGTCTTCTCCTGACTTAGATTTTTTCTTGTTTTTTCCTGAGGAATTTCCCATGGTTGTTCTTTATGCAGTATTCACTATCTACAATAAATTTTTAAAGATCACATTCACCTCTGCAGAAAGTTTATTTATATAAAATCTGTGCATGAACTTACCAATTTCAGTTATTGTCACTGCTATTGAAATAGAATTGAATTACTCAAAGTGATACAAAATCCAAGGGGAAAAAAAATAATTCATCCGGTAAACATCACTTTTCCAATTCAGTCAGTTTTACATGAAGTGAATTAGCCTCCAGATGTTGAACTATGCAAACAATGCAGAGGAAGTGGGTCACATGTTTAAAATCTGGATAAATATACCTAATAATATCCCATAAATCTGGGAGGTTGTTTAAAAATGAGGGTGCAAGTCAACCATACAGAGAATCATAGCAATGTGTTTCTGGCAATCACAGCAATGTACTATTGCATATTGACTTCACTTTCACTGGAGTGAGCACAGTGTGAAAGAATTTTCTGATTACGTAATGCTTATGATAAAAAAAAAAACAGCTTTAAATTTAAGAAGCTATTTCTTCTGCCTAAAAAATTGAATGTGTACAAGATGCATGTTTTTTGATGATAAATAACTTCGCTTGAGCTGCATGTCTGAAGTTTATAGACAACATTTAACAAGTCTGAGAGAATCTCCCTCGTAATGTGCTCTGCAGCATTACAAAGATATCCCTCCATGTTGTTACAGGGCTAAATGCAACATCTTTACCTGATTAAGGCACTTGACACCAGACAGCACACATATGTTTGTTTGAGAGCACTATACACCTATAAACTGATTCCCTTGGTCTGTTTGTAATCAATTATAAAAATCTAGTAGGTAAACCTTAGCAGAGATTTTTAACTATTTGAATTGTTCCATGATTTTCCTCACAATATAAGCATCTTTGGTTTCCAAGGGAACTGCATACACCTTATCTTGAATTTCACACTATATTACATGGAGGAAAAAGAAGTGTACTTTTGATGTAATTTATTTTATGTTTTATTCACGTCAAAATCAATATCAGCATTCGAAAGATATTATTTTTGATATCATGTTACAACATGAATGCAATCTTATATTTTCATGTACATTTAAATTCAACAGTAAATTATTGCAATTACATATGTTAAATAGGTCTAAACATAGGTAATCAAAGTTCACTTCAATGCATCTAATCTATAAGTAAGGCAAAGTCTCACACCACCTGAATGTTCTGATAAAGTGCATACCTAGATGCTTAATTTTTCCATGCAAGTTTGGTCTGGGAAGAATTTATAGTAACTTAAGAATGCACTACTGCATACCTAGATGCTTAATTTTTCCATGCAAGTTTGGTCTGGGAAGAATTTATAGTAACTTAAGAATGCACTACTCTTACAGGTAGTCCATACACTCCTTAAAATTATTATGTATGTAGTGCCAAGTCATAATTTTCTTGTCATGAATCTCTAGCAAGCTGGAGTAGGCAATGGACCTGCTCCAAATCTTTAACCTGTTCAATCATTCAATAAATCTAGGTCCAATGCAGCATCCAAAGCAGATCTTGTAATGTGCATCCCTAGATGCTTCTTCCATGCAAGTCTAGCCAAGAGCTCTTTATAGTTAGATTAAGACGGACATGTAGAAAAAATTAAAGCTGTTCAATTATTTGGAAAATGTAGATCAGATGCAGCATCTCAAGCAAGTCTGGTAGTGTGCATTTCTAGATGCATAATGCACACAAGTTTGTTCTCTCTAGAGTTACTTGGAAAAGGACCTTCTCAAAACACGACCTGGTCACTCATCTGGAAAGTAGAAAATATCAGATCAGCATCCATATTTAGTGTGCATCCTTAGATGCATCAGTCATCATGCAAGTTTGGACCAAGGAGGTGTTTAATTATACATATGTAATTACTTGGGAATGGGCCTGCTCCAAATGTAGGGTAGATGCAGCATACATGTAATTAGAATCAAGTGTGATAGTGAACATCCTAGTAGATGCATCCATGCAAATTTGGTCTAGGTAGGGTTTACAGTGTCTTGGTTATAGACTTTTTCCTAAAACTTTAACCAGGATGCCAATATGGATGCCAAGAGTATAGAATAACCTCATCTCACCTCTAAGTGAGCAAAAAATTGTACTTTGCACCCAGACATGATGCTAAATATTTATCCATATTATTTTTATCATTTCATTGAAAAAACAAAAACACTAAAAAAACAAATAAAAAACAAACAAATAATAAAACAAAAATGGAACAATGCAAACAAACCAAAAACAAACAAATAAATAATTATATTTTTAAAAAATCAGCAATCTAAGCAAAATAATGAACCCAACTTTAAGATTCATTGAACATATCAATATCATTTCTATCTGTTTCACTGGCAAATAGCCAGACTATCTTCTATGCAGATTAGCTTTCTAAGGTCACCACACATTCGGGCTACTATGGTAACCTTTGGGATTGCCTTAGTGAGGTCACCAGAAGTAGAAGTCAATATGACTGAGGCTTTGCAAAGCAGACAACCTCATGTTGTGTGTGCTGTTAGAAACTCTGCAGTAACCTGTTTAATAATTAATCAACTTCCATTAACACAATCAGACTCAAAGATTCTTAACCAATATAACATGGAACAATTGTACCAATCAACAAATTGAGAATCCCTAGTGATAAAGATTTATTAATCATTTGGAAAATTTCTTTCAGCAGTTGAAGTCACAGATGAATTAATAGACTTATTTACAAATCAATCCTTTTAAATTTTATACATTTAATTAAGCTAGAAGCAAAGTCACAGACTGTAGTTAATTAGTTATAAACAAAAGAACATTATCAGTGCTGTCATAAGATACATTGTAACCAATTAACATACTATACTTTGAATAACATTACTGGTACTTACATACCAGCTGCTTAATTTAAATCTCATCATATCCAAAAAGTTTCATGTCCTGCAGCAACCACATAAGCTAATTACTTCATTTTAAGTTTATATGTTATGTTGTTTGTTTTAAATACATCTTGAATCAGCTAAAAGACATGATTATACTTCATTTATATATTGCTTTTATTTCAAAAGTAAGCAATCAGAATGTCACTCAGAGAAAACTAGCATGTTGTTTCCTTTTGAAAGAACAAGTGCACTTATGGGCCCTGGTAAAATGTGAAAAAAAGAAGATTCAAATTAAGCATATTTTTTCATCTTACATCATAGATTGATATCTAAACCATAAGAATCAACGAGTTTTAATGCTGAAATTCAAGTACATGTATTATACAAAGAGTGAAGCAATACAATGTGGTAGGGATCAGCTGACATTCGTGAATTTCTACAGTAAATTGAAGATCCCGTCATTTTTGGAGCAGGTTGTATATTTTGTAGAAAATTACCACTTAAACTTTTATATTTACATTTCCAATGTCTTTGTCCCCGATAAAACTATAAATAGTAAAAATACTTTATTTTTACATAAATCTACTGATTCATCGATAGGCGTGGTTAAAAAATCACGTGCGGGACGGGACAAATAGAGACAGAAGCGGGCTTGTAGCACATGAATTTGCGGAATCAAGAGCATGTAAATATAAGGAATAACTGTCAGATTTTTTTTATTTCATGACGATGATCAATCGATTGGCTTGCGTGATAATTTTACGCGTTTATGCAAATTATCACGCAAGCCAATTGATTGATCACATCATGAAACCAAAAAATTAGACAGTTATTCCTTAAATAAATTCATTTAAGTTTCTGTCATAATTGACTATCAATAAGGTAAGTAACTAAAGTAAAGGGAAATAACATTGATTTTCTACAGAATTTTCAACCAAAAAATGTTTGTAAAAAAAAAAAAAAAAAAAAAAAAAAAAAACAACAGGTATCCCTCAATGACGCAAGCTCTTGAAGGGTGGGAAAAGTGAAACTTAAAGGGAGAATCTTTCTGTACTGGTTGGGCGACGGGTGGGTGAAAATGAATGTATATTTGGTGTTATACACGGAATTATATGGGTCAGCTAGAGAAAAATTCAAGATCAGAGAATTCGGAGGACAACATTATAATAAATGCTACAGCATTCTACTTTGGAACAAAATCAAAATGGTACTGTACCATATGTGGGATGAAAGGAAACAATGATGCAGAATATCTCAAGAATGCTGCTCCAAGTTCTTTTTAAAACACAACATCTTATTTTGCGACAATGCACTGTCCTGCCCTATCATCTCTGAGCAACTCCATAAAAAATCAGAATTCCAAAAGTACTCTTTTAGACTGACACACAGACCGTTTTCTATGTCCAACAATGACATTTTACAACAATTGACAAAATGTAGAGAATTGCTAATTAAGAAAGAGTGTATAAGATTTGACTTTGATAACCCCCCTTTTCTAAATGATGAAGATTACATTAATCTCACTGGCATTTCATGAGATCAGATACTCTGGTCACTCATCTAGAAAATGTAGATCAGATTAAGGATCTGACAAAAGTCTGGCAAAGTGAATCCCTAAATACATCATCCAAACAAAGTTGGTCCAGGTAGGCTTATAGTTACTTGGGAATGGACTTGGTCCAAAATCTTTAACATGGTCACTCATCTGGAAAATGTAGGTCAGTCACATCCCAAGCAAGTCTGGTAGTGTCCAAATATGGATGCATCATCCATGCAAGTTTAAATATAGGTCAGATCCAGCATCCGAAGCAGGTCAGGCATTGTTCATCCCTTACTGCATCAAAAATGCACGTTTGGTATAGGTTAAGCTACATGTATTAATTACTTGGAAATGTAACTGCTCCAAAGACTTTTACTGTTTACTCAACCAAAACATGTAGGTCAGATCAAGCATAAGAAGCAAGTCTGAAGTGTCCATTCCTTGATGCATCATCCATGAATTTGGTATAGGTAGGGATTATAGTTACTTGGGAATGGACCTGCTCCAAAAACTGTAACATATTCACTCATCCAAAAAATGTAGATCAGATTCAGCATCCGAAGCAAGTCTGATAGTGTCAATTCCTAGATGCATCATTCATGCAAGTTTGGTTCAGATAGGGCTTATAGTTACTTAGAAATGGACTTGTTCCTATATCTTTAACAGGGATGCCAACGCTAACAACAACGCCTGGGGTACAGCATAAAGTCATCTCAACTTTGTTGAGGTGAGCTAAAAAAGCGAAGTATAAAAAAATAAGACAATTTCCCTTCAAATGTACAAATTTTAATAATGTACCAGTAACATCAAGCAGATGATATGTTTTTGACTTAAGTCATAGTGAGGTAGGCAACACAGGGTATAAACAAATGAAGTGTTACAAACAGAATTAAATTAATCTAAAGGAAAGAGTTTTTCCTCTCAAACAACAGGAGAAAAAGGGTTTGGCCCTCGATCCAACTCATATACCGGTACTTGAGGGAACTCACAAAATGTTCCCCTTCTATATTTTATTCCTTTTTCCTCCAGTAACATTAATACTTTGGGTCAACTACACAAAACATTCTCAAGTTAACTCATATGCAGAGGGTCATGTATTAAGTTCATGTTGCAAGGGGGCATAAAGAAATAGAAAGAGGTTTGTCCAACTCATGGTACAGAGAAGCTGAGGGAACATTCACCTAAAGGAAGGTATTAGTATGAAATATAAACATAGGTAATCAAAGATTACGAAGCTCACCTCGACAAATGTTATCTACATGTAAGGCAAATTTCACATCATATTTTTTTTCTAGTTAGGGTACATCCCAAGATCAATATCCATGCAAGTTTGATTTAATTATAGATCTGCTCAAAAAACTTTTGACCTGTTTAGTAATCAAGAAAATTTTGGTCAGTTCCAACATCCAAAGCAAGTCTGGAAGTTTTCATCCTTAGATGCACCATCTATGCAAGTTTAATCATAACAGGCCATAATATTATATAGCTACTCCAAAAAATTACCCTGGTCACTCATCTGGAAAATGTACGTCAGATTCAGAATCCAAGGCAAGTCTGGAAGTATCCATCCCTAGATACATCATCCATGCTGATTTGGTTAAAATATGGCTAAAATTCACTCATGTGGAAAATCTAGGTCAGATCCAGCATTCGAAGCAGGTTGGTTAGTGTACATCCTTAGATGCATCATCCATGAAAGTTTGGTCCAGGTAGGGCTTATAGTTACTTGGGAACGAGACTACTCCTAAATCTAAACCTGGTCTCACATGTGGAAAATCTAGGTCAGATCCAGCATCCGAAGCAAGTGTGGTAGTGTCCATCCCTGGATGCATCATCCATGCAAGTTTGGTCCGGGTAGGGCTTATATTTACTTTGGAATGGACCTGCTCCTAAAACTTTAACCTGGTCACTCATCCGGAAAATCTAGGTCAGATCCAGCATCCGAAGCAAGTGTGGTAGTGTCCATCCCTAGATGCGTCATCCATGCAAGTTTGGTCCAGGTAGGGCTTATAGTTACTTTGGAATGGACCTGCTCCTAAAACTTTAACCTGGTACACATCTGGAAAATCTACATCAGATCCAGCATCCGAAGTAAGTGTGGCCATGTCCATCCCTAGATGCATCATCCATGCAAGTTTGGTCAAGGTAGGGCTTATAGTTACTTGGGAATGGACCTGCTCCAAAAACTTTAACCTGGTCACTCATCCGGAAAATCTAGGTCAGATCCAGCATCCGAAGCAAGTGTGGTAGTGTCCATCCCTAGATGCATCATCCATGCAAGTTTGGTCAAGGTAGGGCTTATAGTTACTTGGGAATGGACCTGCTCCTAAAACTTTAACCTGGTCACTCATCTGGAAAATCTACATCAGATCCAGCATCCGAAGCAAGTGTGGTAGTGTCCATCCCTAGATGCATCATCCATGCAAGTTTGGTCCAGGTAGGGCTTATAGTTACTTGGGAATGGACCTGCTCCTAAAACTTTAACCTGGTCACTCATCTGGAAAATCTACATCAGATCCAGCATCCGAAGCAAGTGTGGTAGTGTCCATCCCTAGATGCATCATCCATGCAAGTTTGGTCCAAGTAGGGCTTATAGTTACTTGGGAATGGGACTTGCTCCTAAAACTTTAACCTGGGACGCCGACGCCAGGGGTATAGCATAAGCTCATCTCGACTTCGTCAAGGTGAGCTAAAAATGTAACAATACGTTTCTTTACAAGGAAGATGAAGAAAATAAATTACATCTGTTTTTATAAATACACCAGGAAAATGCTAAAAGGACTTTATGTACAGTAAAGGTTAAAAGTCAAATGTTGACATGTGCAAAATTGTATATATTTTATGAAATCAGTCTGAATTGCAAAATGCATTATTGCTAGAGAAAAACATTGACATTTTTGTTTCTGTGACATCTCAGACTATTGAGATTTCCCCTTTATTTTTTTAAAAAGAGAGAAAAATGCACATTTTTTTCTTTCAATTTTGACTTAAGTTTTAATAGAGCACAAACCTGCTCAGGATTTATTTTCACATATCATATTGATATTATCATTCTATACATTATATCAAAAGATGGAGTCTGAGCAGACCTGTGCTCAATTTATTGACATAAAATACAATATTTTCTTTCGAAATCATTGAAATGTTGAATTAACATCATTTAAGAATGTCATATCTGAGTTATGATGTCACAGCCATTGAAAATGTTTAACGCTTTGAAGCCTGTATAAATCCTCCTGGCTTAGAACAGACTTTCAGATTTCCCCAGCAGTTTGAAAGGGGGGGGGGGGGGCAGATATTGGCAATTACCAAATATAGTCCTTTCAAATTGATGCTTTGTAACTAGGATATGGATAGAATCCTGTGTTATATTGCTTGGGACTAATTTATAGGGATAATTCTACCCTTTCCTAATGTTGAGGGGTACCAGAACAATATCTTAATTGAATGCAGATATGTGTATGTATTTTACTCATTACAAAGTACAGTGGTCAGTCACTTAGAATCAGACAAGAACCAATACACCTCATCATATTGTGATCATAGCTAAAATTCATAATTTTATCATAGGCCATTTTCTATATACAACATGCAGTTGTCAAGTACCCCTATACATCTTGCAGCATGCAGATCAGAGTAAATGAATTCAATGGCCTATGCTAGTTAGAATGAGGCTTTTCACTATATATATATATAGAGAGAGAGAGGATAATTCAATGTTTTGTAGTTGGATATGGAATTTATTTAAGGAATGGGACAGGATTTTTTTTATATTCCCGTTCAAGAGTGTGAAGCATGTCATTGAGTGAAAATGTAAGAATATCCCGTCTTACGAGTGAACTAAATTCCACATCAAACTTCAAAAATATTGAATTTTCTGTTTGTTACATTTTCTTTCATTTTCCCTTTGCCTCTGTGTTTTTGTAACACAGTGTCATAGGCTGTGACATCATAGTTAAGCGACCAGACATCATAGCTTAGCAATTGTGAGATTGAAAACATTGTTAACATTGGATTTCAACCACATATTTGGAGAAACTTTGGCAGTTTCAGTCTCTGTCAGGATACTTTATTTACTTTATCTTATAACAGGGCAGGGAGTATTTTTTACAACATTCTTCATGAAGGGAAGGAAAATCAAGTATTTTACCACACTTCTGATAATCTGTCACACTGTGACAGAATATCACATTTATTCAATAAAAAAAATTACAGTATTTTACTGTTGAAAATGTAATAAATTATATAACTGCCAGATAAAATACATTTGCTTGACAGAAGTAGAGCCAAAACATCTGCGTTGAGGGAGATCATTGCAATTTGTGGATTGCACTTAAAACATCCTCAATAGATGGAAATGATATTTATACCTTAAAGTGCAGTTATAGTATGTTGTATTTCCACTGCTTTGTTTTTGCTTTAAAAATGGCTACATGAAAAGGAATATTCAATTTAAATGTTAAATGTAACTGGGGGAAGGGGGGATTTAATAAATGTATTCAGCAAACTTATGTAGATGAAATACGTCAGTAAAACCTGTCTAATCCAACATGCAATGGGAGACGAATTTTGTGTTGGAATAGACAGGGTGTCGGATTGCACAGTGTAAAAAAACAATGATAATAGTAAAATGGGAACAAAATTTAACGTCAGAGTTCACAGTGTGACAGATTGCACAGGTGTCGGATTAGACAGTTTTCATTATTACCTAACCTACTATATAAATTGTAATTAGGCATTTTGAACTGTTTCCTGATTCATTTTTATGTTTTTGCACATCATGAAACAGTCAAAACTGTTTACCCGGTCACAGAATGAACTGTTGCATGGCTGAACTGATCCATTATGACGTCATAATCAATTTCCCGTACTTTACAGCTATAATATTGAATTATGTATAAATTGAAGCATTTTCATGGCAATAAATTTAAAACTATTATTTGAAGAGTAATCCTGATACCCATATAAATATATATTCAATTTAATATCATTTAAGAAATAAATAACAAGTTTAAAAACTTCAATGGGAATTGAAGTGGGTCGGTCACGTGATCAAATCCTGTGAAGGCCGAAGGCCTTCTCAGAAGATTTGATCACGTACCGACCCACTTCAATTCCCATTGAAGTTTTTAAACTTGTTATTTATTACTTATATATACATTTGAGACGGACAATAGAATGTAATCGAATATAAATATTGCACTAACTGTACGTCGTAGATTTTGACAAATTACGCTAGGTGTAAATCGGCTTGAAAAGCGGTTACGCTTCAAATTCATCAGGCAAAGGATTCTGTTTTGAAGGGAATATTCTGTGAAAGGCTACTTGTGATCAATTATAGTGAGCATATTGGTGTCTGGGAATTTTTGTATTCATGAGAACCCATATTCGATGTTAAAAAACACAAGAAACACGTCCGATGTTTGATAATAAAAAGTTGGAGGAATTTCGGTCGGAAAGGGATGGATGGAGACACTTGTCCGGACCAGATAACTTGAAATCAAGTACAAAATTTGATCAAAAACATAAAATCTACGATTTCAGTAAGGCATATTTATTAATTTATGATGTTGAAGTGGAGACACTGGTGACAGCTTACATTGTTAAGACAACGTCACAACGATCTCGATGATGGAGGTGTGCCTACCGAACTTCCAAAGTGCAGTGTTTGTCAGCTGTTTGTGGCGTGATTGCATTACATTGATATTTTTCAACAGATTTTCAAATTTATTGTGAGTAAAGTTTAATGAAAAAAAATTATAGCATTCAGAGGTCTGCGAGAAAAATAAGGGTAAACGTTGAGACTATGCAGCTCAGACATGGAACTTATAACATGTAGTTTTCTATTCTCTATGTAAAACTGATCAAAAACTGTATTAAATACTCGTTTACATTGTAAATAAAATGATTATTATTTTACTTGCGTATTTTGTACATTTTTATGCATGAAAAACATGCTATATTGCTTAGTGGAGTAAGTCTTTTTATGTAGATATTACTGCGCTGTGTGATTAGGTCACGTAATGACCTATGACCTTCGGAAAACTTCATACAGGTATGAAGATATTTGCTCTCTGCATGTTTATATAATAGAGAGATACCACAAATGTATATATTTGAAAAAAGAGGTCAAGAACACCTTTTCTGAGGGTAATTTTTGGAAAAATGTAGGCTCCTTTCACTCACTATAGATCTTTGCCTTAAACGTCCGACTCAGCGTGTTATATTCAAACCTATGTTGTTTACTAAACAATACATGTATACATCAATTTATTAGTGCATGAAAATACTAAGAAAAAATACAAACTTTTGTCGATGTGTTTATATCATTACTTCAAGAAATTATATAGTAGGTTAGGTAATAAAACACTTATTTCATGACAACTCGGGAAACAGTCAAACTGTTGTCCCTCGATAATGGGGAAGACCTGGGAAACTGTTGCCCTCGGCCTTCGGCCTCGGGCAACAGTTTCCCAGGTCTTCCCCATTACCTCGGGACAACAGTTTGACTGTTCCCCTTGTAGTCATGAAATAAGTGTATACTGTACGAACATAACGAACAGTATTCAATCTTGATTTGCTTTAAAAATGGCTACATGAAAAGAATATTTAATTTAAATGTTAAATGTAACTGGGGGGGGGGGGGGGGGGATTTGATAAATGTATTCAGCAAACTTATGTAGATGAAATAAGAAGATAACGAAAAGTATTCAATCTCAAAAGTCCAATGAAACAATACAAATCTGGAGCAGAGCAAACACGGACCTCAAAATATAATAGAGGTGGGATCAGGTGCCATGGAGGAGTGAGCATCCCCTGCCGACTGGTCACACTCACTGTGTGCTCCTTGTCATGACCGGGGGAAAAAATGGAAAAATCCGTAGACAGTTCAGTCCTGATCTCCAAAAACTACATAGATATTGTCTATCAGAAACTCAAGCATCTTTTTAATAGTTAAGTAGTTTAGTAGTTAATAATTGAGTCAATGGAAAAAAAAATCAAAAATCTCTTCAAAGTACAAGTTAATACAACAAATAAGTAATATTTTACTACAATTATGTCTATACTTAAATGCATGTAAGGTCTGTGTATTTCTTTGAAGTCTTCATCTCTGATCTAGAAACTTTAATCACAGTACATGCATTTATTTCACTTAACCCAGTTCTTTATCATTTACATAATATATTTACTTTACATCAGTCATAAGATATCATGTAATCATTATGTAAATGATGTAGTTTTGATGTTTCTTTGATATATGCATGTACATTACAGGAGATCTGAAGATAATTCTAGATTTCTCTCAAGTCAATTTCTTTGCCTAAAAATAAATTACTTTAGCACAAACAGATCCAGATTTTTCAGAAGGACCAATGATCTTTTATCCCTCTCAAACCTTATATTGTGTTCTCAATCAAGACTTTTATCATAAACAAAGGAAACTAAGTTAAAAAATTCTTTTTTTTTTTTTTTTTTTTTTTTTTTTGTATTATGCCTTCATTGATTTCATGGTACATATTCACATGTATATTGTATTCAAATTGTAACTCTTTCAAACATACCATTCTCTCTTTGAGTTATTATCCCAGACTACAGTATCTCAATCACTCAATGCATGCTTAATAAAAGAAATTCATAGATATACATGTATAACTTAGAATTATTTGTGGCTAAAACTACAGCTAAATCACTTTTGTGATCGTAGAATTCGGGAGCCATTAAAAATGAACGAGTATTTTTTACATTGATGCTGTGTTTCTTTGTAATTATATTAGAGATTGATTTTATGGAATTTAGTCCAGAAGCAATCTCTGAAAGTCAATATCTTCACAAATATCTGAATACCAATCCACAAATGGCAGAAATTGATCTGAGGAAAAGAACCAAGTCTTTACTGAAAATATCTGGCCTTAAACCCGTATACATGTATGTTGCCATACTTGTTTGACAGAATCTTAGCAAACTCATTCACTGTAACTCTGTGAAAAATGAAAAAGCTTCCAAAAGCGAAACACCTTCAGCAGTGGATGGAAATGTTGAATAGATCGAAGTCTGGTCTAGACCATTTGTTCAATGCAGCAACACTGAAGTTTCTATATTTGTCAACTATATGTAGGAGTTAAGAATGTACATTTCATGCATGAACATACCTAAAGATGTGTGTAAAATAAATCCTAATCCTTTTTCACCTTCTCTCCTTCTCAGAAGGCAGTGATCAACACACACTTTTTCTTATTCTGAAAATAAACCCATTAAAAATTTTAGTAGGAAAGCAAAAACAACAACAACAAAACAATGTCCTTCCTGTCAAAATTATAAATGACCCAGGTCAATGTAATCAAGAACCATTGGTCACTGAATGCTGGGGTTACACCTACAAAAATAATACCCTCTGGTATATAGTCACTGAAAACTGGGTGAGTGACCCAGAAGGTCAAGTGTGGTGAATGCTGTGGAGAGTTTATCTGATTGTAAATCCTCACTCTTAGTTCCAAGATTCCTTTTTCACATCTGTTCATCATCAAAAAAAGTTTTCATTATAAATGACTCTCTCATGTAGCAACATTCCTTCATGAGTAACTGGATGAAAAAAAGGAGAGTTTCCTCCCAGATGTGCATGTGTGAACTTTGTCCTCCTGATCATATCCATGCATAAAGGAAATCATTGTCTCCTAGAATAGAAGCAGTATTTTTAACTTAAAGGGCTTGCTAATCTATGTTTATAATGACTTTAAACAGCCAACCTTGTCTTTTCTAAAATATGCACTGAAAAAAGGATCATACATACTTGACAGATTTTCCATTAAAAAGGGTGCCATTTTTATATTAGATCACCCTTTAATTAAACAATCATGAATTTGAAAAAATTTGTTAGATATTAGAACACTTTTCTCCTTAGTTCAAACGCAATAGCTATGCCTGACTCGAGTCAATTAATATCAAATATTCTGTCTATATGTATAATTAGTCATTTGTGGAATTTGAAAAAGACTTTAATACATGTACTTTTGATTAATTGTCAAGGCAAGGTCATCTCCAGATCATTCTTCAATAAAGATAATTTTGTAACATATGTATTTTTCTCATGTGAAGAGAATCAGTGCTTCATAATGATTTAATGGCAGTAAAATTGCTTTTCCCTTTTGGTGATGAGATTCCCAGATACGATTCCTGACAGATCCTAGGACACAAACATCTGTCTGTCTAGAACAGAAGATCACTTACAAGGGGGCATGTCAGGGGAACCAAACACAATATGGAATATATCTCTCCCTCATACAGCACCAAGCAACTGATGACATGACGGATAACATCTCAGACTGCAGCAAACACACTACCAAACTGACTGTTAAGGTTTTAATTCACTGTGCTGAGAAATGACAGCTGAGAGAAACCGCAAATGAAGCTTGATGGTAGAGTTAATTGTTACTCTTATCTCCGAGCACTGTACAACAATTTGGAATATATTCATCTCAACAAAATCAACTAAAGCTCTTTAATTGTGCACAAAACATGGGATTATAAATTTTAGGATATTACATGCTGAAATCTGAGTCATGAACCACATTTAACTGAATTCAGCAGAGGAAAAAAGTTATCAATCTAAAACAAGCATGCATATGTCATTAATAGGGATTACATTGCTCAGAACTTCTGTTCTTTAGCCAATCCTAAGTAAAACCTGCCAAAATAACTGGGAGACAAGATTCACATGTTGATAAATAAAGTCTCTTTAGACTGCATTACAACATTCCTCTAGTGCATTATCTCTATAATCCCATAATTGTTCTTTCTGGGATAGGGGTGGGGGTTATTTCAATTAATTATGTATAAAACTAAACAAAGAAAAATACTTTTAGTCCAAAATTTTAAAAATGTATGCAACATCCTGATAAAGGGAAATATAATTCTATCAATGCAAATAATGGACGAATTAACACATGAAAATCATTGAAGTAACAAACTAACAATTACTCAATGCTAGATTTCAACAAAAAATAGAAATAAAATGCTTTATGTTGAAAAAATTACCAAACAAAAAAGGGAAGAAAATTACCTGTTGAATTAAGGCTTTTCCATTTGTTTATATTGTTGGATGTGTAAATAATATTTACATGTATTTACACTGCAGCTCTGAGTGACAGTTATCTGTTGGGAAGGTGTAGAGACATGTGTTATCCCTCAAGATAACAAACAACTTGTCTGATATCATTATCAATTATCTTATTTCTGTCGGTCAAGGAAAAAAATAAGTTAAAAAATGAATGATACTAAATGAATTATTTTTCCTTCTCTTCAGTATGTATTCATGTGACATTACTATAATAACTTGTTTATGGAAAAATGCTCAAGACTTGTAAGAAAATAATCTTATTGGCAAGGAAATTTTACAGCCTTAAAAGGAAAACAAGCTTGTATACTTCTTTTCCAAGGACTTCTATGTAGCATATGTAAGAGAGGCATGTAAGAGAGATTAAAATAGACACTAATTGTTTCATCAGTTTTAAGAAGGTTGAAAAAGCTCAATTAAAAAAAAGCATTTATTTAAAAACTATTTATAGTAATCTCTCCAATCTATCGGAACATGACACTAAAATCTTGATCGTTGATTCAACAACAATCACATGCATAAATCACATGACCACTGCAATAACATCATGCTCTCAATGTTGTCCCTATATAATCATGCTGACCCATAGATAATTATTGGCTGCTGAGCTGTGGTTTCGTTTGGCTGTGGAGACTAAGGTCATGTGGGAGAGTAAACAATTAGGAAGAGGGATAAATGAGTTTTTAGTTACACTGATAAACCACAAACTATTGATAGCAGATAATTATGGGAATGAGTCATGTGACATACTTGGTGTTGATGAGTTTTTTCCTGAATATCATCACTTGACCTTTGATTTGAACTCCAGTTTGGATGAGTAGAAGTGAACAGGATGGGTCAGAGAGGAGTGATGGTGCTAATCCAAATTGGAAGCAATGATAAATCAACAATTTGTATAAATACTACTGAGTCACAAATAACTGCTGGAAGTGAATTTCAAATAACATGAAATATATTTTTCTGCAGATTACAAAGCAACCATAATACAGTAATAAACTCTAAAATCTTCTATCTTGACAATGCAACCTAAAGTGGTACATCTTCAACTTAGAGGAAAACTACTGTAAATGTGTAATATTAGGCGTGTAATATTATATATGGTGGAAAATGGAAATTGATTTTTGAACAAGTTAGCATCATAGATTTGATTTAAGACAATTATTATTAAATGCTCTTATTTATGTGTATATATATGTGTGCAAGACATTTAGTGTTGTACTTGAATTAGCAGAAGTTCCTTTGCCAAAAGTGCTAAAAAAAAAAGAATACACAGCCAAATGTAACATGTTTACAGTATGTTAAATGAACTATGATTTATTACAAACCAATTAGTACCATGCACTAACATTATATGCTGGAGCTCTACCAACTTATTAATGTATACATGGAAACTTTTGTCCCCATTTTATTTTCGCCCCTTTCGCCATACTCACAGGTGGGCAAATTTAAAACTGGGAAAATTCAAAAACACAGTATCATTTCTAAAACAGAATTGTGACTGGGCAAATTTGAAACTAGGCAAAATTGTTTGCAAGTGTGAAAGGGCAAAAATAACTTGGGGTAAAACTAACCCTGTATACAGTAGTCCTTGTAGTAGTACCCCTTTTTCTCCTTAGTCCTCAAGTTTTCACCCAGAAAATGACAATAAACATTGAGACTCGTGCTAATCCATAACAATATCCATGTGCAAAGCTAAATAACTGCATGGAAAGGAAAAAAAGGCCAGTTCCACTAATATCATAGAGGTCCTCTACTGACTTAAAGCAATCTGACACATTTAAAGTTCATTTTTACTACTACAGTAGTTACAATGAGTTGAACTTCATCATCTCGAACACTGATATCTCAAAGGAATATTTCAAAGTGCATTGGCAGTCCAAACCTCTTTTCCTTTGTTTTTCAAGCCTCTTTATCTCAAATTGATGGATTATCTCAAAGTTTAATCTTGGTCCCATAGAGTTTTGAGGTTTGACTGTATTTTAATATGATGCCATACATCATCTAAAGTGTATTTCGGTACAAATTTGAAAGTAAATTTGACATAAGTATTTTCTTCTTAATTGTGAAGTAATCTGGCACATACCTGTTAAGATTGCTTAATTCCAGGTGTAAACCTTCATAGAACAAATGAGAAGAAACAATTAAAGGAGTGCATCTCCCTCACACGGATGTCAGAATCCAAACACCAATAGCCTGGGGCCTGAATCAGACATGAGACACACTACAAATTGCTCATCCACATTAATCTATACATTGTGCTGTGCCTTTGGTCAGAACACATAGATTTAACTGCCAGAGCACCAATGTATACAATCTGGGGGAGAGGTGATGACCTGTGTGTCAGGTCAAGGAAATAAATAATCCCCTTTTATTTTTCCTAATAACAATAATAATATGTGACGTCTTATCTGTATCAATAATAATCAGAATTTTTTTTTCCTGGAAAGTAATTTTTAATATATTCGATCAGTGCATATTATCTATTCAAGATATATTACTAAAGTCAGGTACTCTTCACACAATTGCTCCGACGAAAATAGTTCCATTCATGATCAGTAGATACAAGATTACAACAAATGTTAAGAATAATGATGTATATTTAATACGTTAAAGAAAACAAAATTAACGTAAAAAGATTTTAAGAAAATCATCTTTTCCCCGGAAAAGCAAATAAAAAGTTTTCATATTCCTACGCTCGCTGCCTCCTCAGTCTTTTTCCCGAAAATATATAGGTCATACTTCGATTGATAATGATAAATCTTTCACCAGTTATATTACTGTCATTATTATTGTTCGTTCATTGCCTTATAATTTCTTTTGAATGGATATGTTAATCATTAACTGTGTGTGTTTTTTTCTCTCTTTTAATGAATAACGGAATGGTTATTATGGTTAAACACCTGCAATCGTAACCTCTCGGCAAAGCAACGTAATGTTCCGAGCTCGTCTGAAAGGATCTTCGCACGTGTGTAGACCTAGGCTATTTGGTCTTGCAAGCACAGGTGTGTGCACCGTTTGCTAGAGACGCTTAGATCACGTAGACTGGGTATCAGTATTTGCTACGGAAATGAAGAAGTTTAGAACTATACACCAGTTTCATAAGAAGTGCAGGTTTTTTACTCAAGCCCTAAATTGGGCTAGAGGGGCCGAGTTATCTATAACGAGACTAGGTCATCGATCTACTCAGTTTAAAAACACGAAAATATACTAAGTTTATCTTCAAAACATCTGTATATTCAAAATCTATATTAAGTGTTAAATGTCGGATTCTATCCTATGACGAAGGAATATTCAGTGATGCTCCATAGCCGCAACCGATCTCGCGCTTTCCTTTGCGTTTAACAACGGCCGTCAATGCATCTCTGGACAAGTTCATTGATTACAAGTTCATTCGTTCTAAAAGGTGACATGTTGACCATCTTTAACATCTGCCTATACTAGGGGTGATAGTAATTTAATAGCACAAAATTAAAAAATAAATTAAAATCTATCCTTGATAGATCTATAGTTTTGCTATTTATAAAAATGGGCTATCTTTGATAATCCATAACGGCTTGAACTTGATTTGATTTTTTTTTTTTTTACATAAGATTATATCATTGGAAAGTTAGATGGTACACATGTAGCACAGGCCCATATAGTACGCGGGATTTTTTTCGGAGCCCCCCCCCCCCTTCACTTTGAAAACGTTGCTACAGGCCTGTAACATGCTATTTGGTTTAAATATTCCTGAAAATGAACGAGGTGTTAAATACATTTTTAAAATTATACGATTAATTATATTTAGTCTATGTTCTATGTGAAATTAAAACTATTTTTAGCGACTTTGTGATAGTCACTACATGCATCTACATCTAACGTTATATATGAACATGCAGTTTGTTTCCTAGTACATGCATATTTTATTCAACAAAAGATGTTGAAACTCAGTAGCCTAAATATTTTGTCGTTTTAGGATATTTATGGCACTTTTATTATGACTTTCTACAGCTTGAGTATCTCTGACGTTTTGTCAGTAAATACTTGTTTTTTTTTATTAGAAATCATCTGAGCACAATGAAAATTCGAATAAATTAAAAGTCGAATATATTGGATATGGGGTAACCCATATCTATTCTTGTTTCTCTCTGCTTTTTAATCATTGACCCAATTTTAGTGGCCCCTCCTGTGGGATAATCTAGTAAATAGTGAACTATATCAATTTTTCCTCTACAATGAAACATGTTGGAAAAGAAATAGGTATGTCACGTAGTGACATTTTGCCTAAGAGATATGATTACTTATGGAGAATTCTAATAAAAATTATTGACATAAGAGAGATAAAGCTGCTCTTGCTTTAATATAACCTTGATCACAAGTTTATCTAGATTGAACTCAGACAGAAATTAGAATTTTATTTGATAATCTACATTATCAGATCATTCAATTCACAACCAACAGGTGTTGAGATAGTGTCTGTATCAGAAAAAATTCAAATTGTACTAGAGTATACCCTAACAAATTATAAAATGATGAATCATTATATAACTCCAGTGTTTCTATTTAGAGGTTCTGGCAAAAAGAGAAGGAAAGATCTATAAATAAATTAAGTATATATAGCTTATATATATCATCCAGTTAGTCTAATGAAAGAGAGAATTCTTTTTAATAATATTATAAACCATTATTAGACAGAAAATCACAGATTTATGTACAAGTGAGAAAGATGTGATAAACAAGCCAGCTAGCCTGTCAATAAAAAGCCTGTATCAATATTTAATGAGTACCTGATCAGTTACCCTTTACCCGAGTAAAGAACTTTCAACAGATATGATCTAGCTATGTCAGGACATTGGGATTTAAGGGGACTAAACCCTTTTAATATTTTTGCACTCACTCTGTATTCTGGACATGAACTTGGAAAACAGCTGCTGTTTTTAATTAAAGATGAGCTTATGATAATTATGAAACTCATGCAGTTTGTCAAGGACCTGCAAGCAAGGGACTACCAAAATATTCTGTGTCACAGTCTCATCTCATTATTTTTTTCCATTTGGTTGTATATTTTTAATGAAATGCAGTAAAACTTATTTAGTACAAACTTTGGCCAGAGATTTGGCAAATTTACGGATACAGCAAACTTTTTGAGATCCCTGGCAAAATTCTTAACAATTCCTTGTAAAATTTTATGCTTATAACAAACATTGATGTACCAAATTTATGGACATAGTGAACTGATTTTGTGTTCCATTAAAGTTAAAAAGAACAAAATTTGCATCTTTTATTGCAAATTTTTTAAGTTTTTGAAATTTAAAATATTAAACTGACATTATTATTCTTTTCAGTACATGTATTTATATTGAATTCAATTTACCGGTAACAAAACAAAAACTTAAGTAGTCCAAAGTAAATTTTGTATTTTAATACTTCCCTGAACATATTCAGTAGTCATACTTGAAGGAAAAAATGTAGATATAATAATTTACGGATAGCAAAACTAAATTCACAGGTACCAAGGACTTTGCTATAAGAGTTTTACTGATTAGAAGATGGAAATTTATGTCCATTTTGACTGAATTGCCAATGAACTCAATACAGGTGATAATGATACACATGTATGTGTGGGAGGGGGATGGTGGGAGGTTCCTATCGTAAGGGGGGGGGGGGGGGGGTCCTGTTTCAGCTAATGAAAATTTAAATTACCCACTTTCATGAATATAGGGTATAGTATATACCAAACAAAGCCATTTCATTTTCTGCAAAATCCTTGAATTAGTTTTTCTTATAGTGACCTTAAAGAGTACAAAAAACACTTCATAACTTTAATCAAATATTTCAACAGTTGTTAACCCAGCTCCACCTTCCAGAGAAACATTAATGTAAAAGGCCATCTATCTATCATTCCCCTCATTACTGTATGGCAAAGCAGAGAATGTGGTCAAAAATGTGTCAAGCAGAATAAGAAATCTTTGGTGTGTATGGTAGTGACAAAGAATTTTTTTTCTGAATGGTCACTATACCGCCCACTTGTACACCTAGCAATTTAGGTTACAATATAGCCTCAGAGAAATTCCTCAGATTCCTCTAGTTTGCACCTATATCCATGGCACTGGGTACAAAAGAACCACACATAACTTCCTACCAGCAAGATGTTTTATTTTTTGTTTATGCCAATAAAAAGTCAATGGGGGATGAAAAAGGTAATACAGTTCCCCATCCTAAAGCAATTGAAGCATTTAATGACAGATATATACGTTGTCAATATAACCTTGTGGGCCTTAATCCTCATCAAAAACACAATTAATTGACACAAAGATCTCTTTTTTGACCTGTTCTTGTGTCCAAAAAATTAAATGCTGAAGGATTCAGAAGTGTTTTTCAGTATTTAGCAAGGTTATAGTACCAGTGTCACCAATATCATCTCATGTGACTTTAAGAACTAATATTTATTATGTTTTAGTCGTATTTGGTAAAGTCTACTCTACAGTATTCTCTATAAAGTTCTGTACATGCTGCATGTACTACAAGTACATTTCCTCTGTGGGTAGACATGCAGTACACCAATAGATAGTGGTGTTTTTACTTACCTGTCTAGCAACTTTATCCAAATCAGATAAATTAAGTACTTCTGAACCCTTAGATTATACACAACTACATGTATGTTACACAATTCAACATAGAGACTCTAAGTGTGGTCTATATTTAAAATATTCACACTGGCTGCATGAGAAACTGGCCAAGTGCTGAAGGATACTTGGTTTACTAACAGCTTGAAAAAGGGTATACTAGTCTTCACTGCAGTATTTTAAGTAAAACAATATACAGGTTACATATAGTGCGATTGGTGCATGTTGTTTAATTAGCCTCTAACTTAGCAATAATGATGTACCAACATCAAGTGACCATAGCTCTTTAAAATCTCTCAAATCCTATCTGAATTGGTCATATTTGCAGGAATACAAGCTAGTACAGCCAATTATGGATTTAAAATCTGCTTCAACTTTTATAGAGCTGGATGGAAATGAAAACCTTGTCTGTAGCTGCTGAAGATATATTAAATCTTGTTTTCATGTATTATACATGTTTAGCAAGCACTGTATTCAGTAGTTTTTACTTGCGAGATGAAAGAGGCAATGCTTGTGGTTGAGAAGAAATTGATATAAATGACCAATAACTATCATAAAAATTGCTTAAAGTACAACTTTATAATACAGTAAAACACAGTTAAAGTGAACACACTTATAATGAATTCACACTTATAGCAAAGTGATTTTCATTCCCCTTCGTTTAAAAATAGAAAAATTCAACGAAGTGGGTATAATTACCTACTCACTAAAGGAAGAAATATGACCAAAATCATATTTCAATTTAAAGGTTAAAGCTAGCTAGGACATGATTAAAGTCAGTAAACAACTTTCATTTTCACAATATTCCCTTCATTTATTTCATGCATAAAAATTTCAAGGTGATCGATAGTTATGTCAAATCAACGGAAGTTAATCATTTGCAAATTCAAGGTCAAAAGCCAACTTCTAGGTCAACTACTCTGATGTCAGTATTGAAACTATCTCATCCTTATCATATATGTGTTAGTGTAGCTTAAAAAAATGATCTTTTAAAGAATAGTGGTCCACAAAAGAAATAAATATAAAGACATCAAATGTCACAGGCGATTAGGTAAACTCTAGTTGTTGAACTCATAATTCCATATGTGGTTTTGTTAGCAGATATAAGCACATCAGATCATCCTAATAATGAGCTAGATGTTTGATTAACAATCTCAAATTAAAGATGTTCTGGACAGGTCAACCCCAGAGGAGACTGACATATTTAATTAATCAATTACAAAGTCACATTGGCCTTGGTCAGGGTTAACAACAATGCTGGTATTTAAAGATCTCAGCTTTTATATGTCTCTTAATCTATGAAGGTCAATGAAATAACCACCACAGGTCATCTTCAACAGAAATGTTTCATTTACCAATGTCAAGGTTAAAAGCCAAGGTAAATGTAAATTAATTTACCTATATATGCAGATAAAAGATAATGTTAACAGCAAAATTTATTTTTTATTACAAACTTTAAGATTAGAGGTCATGGCTAAAGTCATCTCTGATGGTGTTTTTCATAAAATATCACCTTGGTTTAACTATGAAGCCTACCTGAGGTCAAGGTTAGGTCAACCCCATGATAGCATTCTGAATTACTTAAAGTATACATGTGTGAAGTCTGTTCAAGATTATAACAGCTTAACACAACAGCTAGACAAAATTGACACAGATGGAATGAGTCAGCTGTTTTTTCTTTTTCACAGAATGTACTTTGCTTTGAAACCTGTCCAAAAAATTAAAAAATTTTGCATAAAATTTAAACTGTCTTAACTGTCCTTGACCATTAATGCCAAAGATATCAGAGCTTTTTAACAAGATACATTAGTGACCTTATTTATTTTTTGGGTATTAATTGCTTGTGGCTGATTTATTCCCTGCAGTGTAACAGCTTACACTGAGCATTGCCACTGTAGGAATGCCTTGGCTTCCCCAGACAATGTTGACCATTATAGAATAGAATAAAAATCAATAGAGCTCTCTCAAAGTCTAAATGTCTGGGTGCACATTTGACCTATATCAAAGGGCTAGGTTACCATTTGTCATTAAGGAGGATTGCATTTGTACACATAATTACTGAAGGATGAGATCACCATGCATTGCCAGCTGGCAAAAACTCAAGGATGTGCTCAATGTTACAGGGATGTGAGAATTCACACATTCTGTGCATCTCAATCTGACATAATATTTAACGAATTGTCGATTAAAACTTACCAATAGTGTGAATTATCACTATAATTTTACTGATTATTTTATTCACTTTATTGAAACGTATTTTACGAAAGCTGATGTGTTGTTTTTCTTTTTAGTTATAGATACATAAAAGATTGCAATCTTTCATAATAAGTGAGGTCAACAGCAAAGGGTGTGGCAGGGTGGACAACCTCATACAAAACATTTTACAGTCAAATCAACATTATCACCAAATCTCTATAAAACTGTAATGTTGCTTTTTCATATAAATATATACATTCGAGTTAAAACACAGATTCATCGATAATAAAGATTAAATGTTTACCTCTTTTACAACACCTGTTGTTTTGCAGTACGTGCCTTGTAGCTCAAACTTTGTAAAAAATTGATGAACAAATTAACTGATGTATAAAGAGATACGTACATGTTCTGTGAAATGTACCTACATGTATAGTACGTAACAAAAGCTCAGTCTACATGAGACATTTATATAATGACAAGTGATTTCTGCATATTTCTACATTGTGCAGCTAGATAGAGTTTAGCTGTCAATTTCACCAACAGTTAATTTAAACTGCAAATCATGTTTAGATTATATGGCTTAAAATTTAAGACCTGAATTTGAGCACATGAATACAGTCAAACTACTCACCCAAGTCCTGTGCATGTATTACTAAATGTCAATGGATAGACAAGTAAATCCTAGATGTTTACAACAAAATAAACAAATCCTGTTGAACTGTGCCGAAACAGGAAGGAAGTGTACACACAAGGAGCCTAGTTGTATGAAACGAGGATTACAGAATAACCACTCGTAATGATATATATAACAATAAAAACCTAGCTAGTCTTGTCTCAGAGTGAGATTGTACTCAGAGCTTGCCAACAGCCAGACTGAAGCTGAGATGTGCACGCCCTAAACACAAACTTCCAAGCTCAGTCTCTTCGTTCAATATATTAGTCACCTCAAAAGTTCACACACCTTTGTATGAAATACATGTATTGAACATTGTATATACATATCATCATGTGTGACTGCAGACTTAATTTAGTCCCAAGTTTTTCCTCTCTGGAATTATAAAGTTTAATGTCACAGAAATATCAGTTTAATTAGTTTTAATAAATGTAACACTAAACAGTTACAGGCTCTTTCTATCCTGTAGAATGGTGGAGATTTTATGGCAGATATAGTAAACTGATACCTTAATTACAGTAGCGGCTACCAGAGTTTTTGTCCCTTTCATTGATTGACCCCTGAACAGGGAATTCTTTATCATCACCTGGCTTAGCTGACTAGTAGTCCACCAATGAGTTAGAAGCAGTAACAGATGCCTCATAGAATTATTGGGACTTTGTATCATGCAGAGCTCTGTAGGCGTTTTAATTTTCAAAAATGCTGACATCAATAGATTTTATATATGTAATATATATATATATATATATATATATATATATATATATATATATATATATATATATATATATATATATATATACGAATCAGGATTGTCCTTAAGACCCAGGGACCGGTGAATTTCCCCACCTATAATGATGTATTCCCCCGGTTATTCTGGTATTCCCCCTCAACCCTCTGTTTGGGAAGACACCTTTCTACTTTTTAGCTCACCTGTGTTGAAAGCTTAAGTGAGCTTTTCTAATCACCTGTTGTCTGTCATCCGTCTGTCTGTATACTTTTCACATTTTCAACTTCTTCTCATGAACCACTGAACCAATTTTAACCAAAGTTGGTACAAAGCATTCTTGGGTGAAGGAGAGTTTAAATTGTTAAAATGAAGGGCCAAGTCTCCTTTCAAGGAGAGATAATTAAGAAAAGACAAAAATAGGGTGGGGTCATCAAAAAATCTTCTTTCCAAGAACCATTGGGCCAGAAAAGCTGAAACTTATGTGAAAGCATCCTGGGGTTGTGTAAATTTAAATTGTTCAAATCATGGCCCCAGAGGTAGGATGGGGTCATAATATCAAAATATATAGGAAAAATCTTTAAAAATCTTCATCTCAAGAACCTCTGGGCCAGAAAAGCTGACACTGATGTGAAAGCATCCTTGGGTAGTGTAGGTTCTAAATTGTTCAAATCTTTGCCCCTGGGGATAGGGTGCATGGGGACACAATAGGGAATCCCAAGTTTTACATTAAAATATAAGAGAAAATCTTTAAAAATCTTCTTCTCAAGAACAACTTGGCCAGAAAAGCTGAAACTTATATAGAAGCATCCTGGAGTATAGTAAATTCTAAATTATTCAAATCATGGCCCCTGGGTGTAGGATGGGGCCACAATAGGGAATCAAAATTTTTACATAGAAATATATAGGAAAGATCTTTATTAATAAAAATCTTCTTCTCAAGAACAACTGGGCCAGAAAAGCTGATACCTATGTGAAAGCATCTTTGGGTAGTGTAGATTCTAAATTGTTCAAATCATGACCTGGAGGTACGACTGGGCCATAATAGGGAATCAAAGTTTTACATTAAAATATATATATATATATATATATATATATATATATATATATATATATATATATATATATATATATATATATATATATATATATATATATATATATATATATTTATGTGGAAGCTTCCTAAGGTAATGTAGATTCTGAAGTGTTCAAATCATGATCCCCGGGAGTAGGTTGGGGCCACAGTAAGTATTACAAGGGGGAAAATCTGGTGAAGACTAGCAGGGCCAAAGTCACTCAGGTGAGTGTTGTGGCCCATGGGCCTCTTGTTTTAATTTCCCCTGCTATTTAAATTCTTAGGGACAACTCTGTATATATATGTATACTCTGTATATATATATATATATATATATATATATATATATATATATATATATATATATATATATATATATATATATATATATATATATATATATATATATATATATGAAATTAATTTAAATAATTGTGATTGGAGATGGCAAAAACCTTCCTTGAATTTTATATGATAAGGGAAATAAAAAAAAAAATCAGATTGAATAATCCTTCCTGTTTATATTATTTTGAGCCTTTCATTTGTAAACACGATGTGACACTAGCTGACTGGGCATACTGATAGGGCCATTCTCAGTTTTTTCTTGTGTTAGGGGTCCGCTTGTGCCTTATTTTTTGACATCCAAGATCAGAAAAAGCACACAAAATCAAAAGTCCAAACTTAAGTTAACATTGATCATTTTGGTTAAAAAGATAGAAATTCTTCAATTTTTTTTATATTTTTGTTGTTTAAATCTGTCAAATTAGGTATTTATTTATTATTTAATACCTTGATTTTGCAGAGGAATTATGAAATCAAATCTTCTGAATGATGTCAGATTTATCACTATAGAGTGTATGTTTTAATTTTTTTAGTTTGCGTGTTTTTGTGAATAAGTAGTTAGGATTTTGATTGAAAAGTGGACCCTAAACAGCACTCGGAGCTCCTCAGGTGGCTCCTACCTCACACACTAACCACGGACATGAACGGAAAGTGTTCAATCATTTTGTTTATACAATCATGAAAGTTGAATTCAACATTTTTCCAAATATCATTTCTCTGAATTTCGGTTTACTTTGTGGCATTTTCAACACTAGAATTCTGCTTTCAATTACTACTGACAGAGGGTTGCAATCAAAATAAATATACAAAGAAACATTACAAAAGCTAGAATATTTTTCCAGTGAACTTTATGCAATGCAAAATATGAAATGAGTAAAAGGTACTTCTGGCAGAGAAATGCATTGATTTGATGCATTTCCTCCACCAATCACATCTGAGGTTTGTATGAAGAGTAGCGTAGTCTGCTGAGGGTTGCCTAAACAGAGAAAAAACTTGGAATAGCCTAAATGCATAAACTCTGGTCTAATAACAGTCCATACCCCCTGAAACACTTATACTTATTTCATTTGTGCCCAGTCTGTCATTTACACATTCATGTTGCAAACTTCAACATTATTTCATGATGCATTTCACTGTAACTCTTAAATACATCAAGACTATTATTTTCCCTGAGTTTAAAAATTTAACAATACTTTCATTTAATGCTTATCTTACAGCCAAATCAACAATGTTTAATTACCAGACTTTAAAAGATTTCCTTAAGTCAGTAGACTGCAAATACCATAAGGAAACCTTAAATTCAAAAATTGTGATATAAATTCCTGGAATCCATAAAGAAATTCATTTTATAACACACATACCTGTTTTTTTTTATGGCAAAATTAAGTTATAATTATGGACTATTTAGAAGGGAGACATCACAAATCATCAGGTCTGAGTGGGGTTGTCACCTGAGGTGAATCAGGCCAAATTAACCCTTTGTGTGCTGACTTGTTTTAAGTGAGTGGTAGCCTCAGTACTGAGTTGTTTTGGAATATTGACAAAATTGTCACATTGGCTTACTTGAATGCAAATATCTTAAAATTTTGACAACCAATTTGCATGAAATTTGGCAAATATGAAGCAAATATTGTGTTTTTTGAATTGATAAAGTTTTTTTTCTAAAAATTCTTATATTTGATGTTGCCATGGTAAAAATTTTTTCAAAAATATACAAAAAAACAATGATTCTTGAGTTTTTTTTAACTTATAATGTTCAGAAAAAATGTTGCTTTGATAAAAAATAAATCATTTGCTTCAAAAACTGAATTTTAGATTTAATATTATATATATATATATATATAAATTATTCAATAATTCAATGTCATAAATATGTTGTGGAAAGACTTATTGTATACTTATCTGAATTAGGAATATGTTTAAGTGAATACTGAATTAAACATAATACAACATTTTCAGTTTATATCCAAAAAGAACATAATTATAAAATTCCAGTTATCCGATAAATCCAAATCCAGTGATCTTTTTAGCAGTATATTAGCAACCATATAAGAAAATTTGATCCCCAGTTAAGGAATATGCAGTCTTCGGGTCAGGAAATCTTGGTTCAAATTTGGTACACCGATAATGAAATCGTATCTTATAGCCCCAATTATACTCTATTATTCTTATACCTGTAAAAATCTTTCTTACTGTGCTTTTATAGAGGAAGATGCATTTGTCCAATATTGCTTGTATAGTATTAGTTAACATTCATCAACCCCCCCCCCCCCCCCCCCCCCCACTTAATACTCCCTACTCTTTAAGAAATGGGCATTTATTTTGGAAGTTTTATTCCTAGCTGGCAACAATCATTTTTAACTACTTATTTATGCGGTTTTTTATTGACGTTTTATGTGACAAAGCGCTACTTGCAAACTCAGACCCAATATATTGGGTTCCCGCACGCAAGCGTTTGTGACGTCAGACCCAATATATTGGGTTCCCGCACACAAAGGGTTAAGTTTTTTGGGGACAGGGTTTCTTAGGGTATCCTTAATTATGGTATATGTCCTGAAAAAGGGGGAGTACATCATGCCCCCCCCCCACATCTGGATCCACCATCATTTATATTTTACAAACATTTATTTATCTAAGGGAAAAAATTAATAGCTACCCAATTTTATATATTGGAGCATATAGCTCAATAGTCTTAGGTGGTAATAGGTGTTTGGCCAGTAACCCAATGGTAGCTGGTTCAGACCACACTGTTGGCACTTGATGTTCCATATTGTATCAGCTCAGACAAGGCACTTTATCTGCATTGTCTCAGTCCACCCAGCTGCAATGGGTACCAGCTTATGCTGGGGGTTAAACTGGTGTCCAATCCAGGGAGAGTCAATGACTCTCATCTGCTTAGCATCACAGACATCAGGTATAAGCACCAGCCTTATGAAGCTCATGGCTTGGAGAAGGATTTACCTTTTTAAAACTTTTTCTTTCAGTGTAAAAACAAGATGTGTTGGTGAAACATTTATGCCCCATGTGGCAGCTCATGGCCAAGATTAAGTTTTTCAGAAGTAGGTCAAACTGCAAGGTCAAGGTCATGAGAGCAAACTTGTTAGAATCCCAAAAAAGCTTTTGTCACAAGTATAACACACGTGAAATATGAATGCCCTAGCACCAACCGTCCAAAAATTATGGCTGAGGTAAAAATTTTTCAAATATAGGTCAAACTCCAAGATCAATGTCAAGAGGTCAAAAATATTGTTACTCAATGAAAGGTCTTGTCACAAGGAATACATAAATGAAATATGAAAGCCCAAACACCAACTGTTCGAAAGGTATGACCAAGGTTGTTATAAAAGTTTTTCAAAAGTAGATAAAACTCCAAATTCAGGGTCACAAGGTAAAAAATGCTGGTACCCAAAAATGGTCTTGTCACAAAGAATATACAAGTGATATACATGTATGAAAGCCTTAGCAGAACCATTCAAAAGTTAAGGCCAAGATTAAAATTTTTCAAAAGTAGGTTAAAGTCGAGGTAATGAAGTCAAAAATGTTGGTATCGACAGAAAGGTCTTGTCACAAGGAATAAACATGTGAAAATAAAAACCCCTAGCACCAATCATTCAAAAGTTATGGCCACTATTAAAGTGAGGATAGACAGACACAGATACAAAGACAGACCAAAAACTATATGCCACTAAATCTCTGATTATTGGGGCATAAAAAAATAATATGATTACCCTAAAAAATGGCTTCAAATTGAGCAAAATTTTAAATTTCATGTCATGCATTTTGAAACATTTTCTACACAAGTCATTGTGATGAAGGCAAAACAGTTTATGGTATACAATGGAAAGTAAATTTTCTATACAATAAAATAGTGTGTTACAACCAGTTATTTACCGGTATATGTATTCAAAAGTATGAGGGACATACATAAATGCTATTGCTTTCTTTTTTCTTGCAGTCATCTTTTACACAGAAATGATCACTGACCGTGTGAAAATTATTCAACATCAAACATCATAATAGGTAAAATGACATTATGTAAAAATTGAAGATATTGTAATAAAATTTGATCATTTTCATATAGATCAGGGCTCTCACACCACTTTTTGGGACTGGGGCTGGGGCCGTTCAAATTGGGAATATTTTCGTCATTTTGGAGAAAATTGGGAAACCTGGTTCCTTATCAAAGCTGAACCACTTTATGAATATACCTGGCATGCACTTATTTATACAGTCCAACACAGAACTAGTATGTTTCACTTTCACTTGTTGGCGATTAAGTTTCATCGATTAAGACTTTCTAAAAAAATATTTTGCTATAAAAAAAATTGGGAAATTTACACTGTTTTTGGGAAAAAAGGTACCTTTTTTGCATTGGAAATGGGGCCGTTCAATTATAGAGAATCGAGAGCCCTGTAGATAATATGTTCATTTATTATAAACTACTGTAAATGTATTATATTTAGAGTGTATGATATTTGGCGGAAATTGATTTTTGAACAAGTTAGTTTAGATTTGATTTAGTGCATGTCTTAGTGTTTTTATCTATGTGCATATGTGCAAGGCATTTAGCGACGTACATACCACCAAAGGCGCTAAAAAGAAATCACAGCCAAATGTAATATGTTTACAGTATTTAAAAACTCAATAAATACAATACATGCCTGCTTTTCTTGGTCAAAATTGTTTGTAAATCAAATGTAAAATTGTATCGTGTGACCATCCCACCAATCAACTTAAAGCTGAACATGATTCTTTAAAGGCCATATTCTTTTATTCAATCATTATATATGAGACCCCTTTATATAAGCCATTCACTTAGTCACTCAATGTAATCAGTTGTCACCTGTGTAGACAGATGTATGCTATATAGCTATTGTAAAACACTTGGTAGTTAGAAAAGTAACTGTGTGCTTCCATGGCTGAAAAGAAAGATACCAAAGAAACTTACAACAGTTGCACAGGTCTGTTCAGTATACAAACAAACACAAATACATGTAAACTGCAGTAAAATGTAAACAAAGATAATATAAGATAACCAGCACGAACACGCATCATCTATTCCATGCAAGTACCCGTGACAAGAAAGTAGTCAGGTGTAACAAATGTAAAAGATATACCCCAGTGATGATATCAGAGATAGTAAATCTAATATGGCATATGCCTATTTACAAGTCAACTCCAGCTTTAATTTTATTTACTTGAACAAGTCCAATGGAAATGAAAAATCACATTACATGACCGCACCTCAACACATTTGATTTCAATAGTACTGTGATAAAGTGTTTTTTGTACTTATATGCATACACTTGCAAAGAAATGATAATTTTATGATGACATTAAAACAAAATTTGTGAAGAATTTGTCATACTAGATTCTAAGAAGCAAACGTGTTGTAAAATCAGACAATGATGTGATCTGTATCACTTACCTCACTCACTTCCTAATTGGTTTATACTGCAGGATCAGCAGCTTCTGAGTAAAGACACAGCACAAAATAGCAGACCCAGTTAAATCCCCTTAAATCTGTGTACTCTGACCAACTTCCTACTTCACACTGTCCACTTACGACTATTATCTAGAGTCCTTTAGTGACATATAAGGAAATATTTTTCTAGTAAATATTACATACACTTAAACAAGTCTAACTTCCTCTGTGATATTTCAGTAAGAAGTTGCCTTAAGACCTTAACTCATTTTACTCTTAATTTCACAGAAGTGCTGTCATGGTAAAAAAAAATTATATGACCAAAAAAATATTTTCCTTCATTTGAGCATTTAATGCAATGAATAAGTGTTCATAAATTTGAATTACAGTGAAACATGTTCATAGGAAACAAGGATATTGTGAATTCATATTTACATCAAACAAAATATTTAACTAAATGACTTGGAATTTTGATACTCTGTGATTGGTCCAGATGCTCTTTCCTGAGGTGTACATAACAATGAGGCTTCAGAAACATTTATAAAAATATAGTAATATAGGGCAGCTAGAAATTCAAACATTGAGTATATTTTTAGTACTTTTAAACATGTAAGAAAGTTTTTGAGTTAAGTGTGAATTATTGTTAAGTAAATTACACAGACTTGCACAAAGGCATATTTTTTCATGAAGCAATAGCACACTTCATGAAATATGCCTCGATATGTGCATGACCAAGTCTGTGTGATTAACACATCAATAACTCACACAAAACTTAAAATCATTCCTTAAATATAAAGTTTTACAAATCATCAGCTTCAAAACAAAGAGCCAACCTATTCATATCATGTTAAGCAAATAATTACATATTTCTATGGTGAATCAGCACAGGATTTTTTCCCCCTCAACTTTCTTCTTGTTAAACTCAGCTTTATCAGTAAGCACATAGACAACATGAAAATGTTTTTTATAGTCACACTGATAAACTGTGGTTGAATTCCAAACAACCAAAAACAATTCCTAAACCATCCATTAAAAGTTTCATCCACAGATAAAACAAAGAGAAGGCTGTCACCTCTTTATCAAAAGAGATTAATACATAGAACCCTCTCTATCCTTATCCTGTGTAAATGGTTTTGTATTTAAACAATTTCATAAAAAACTGAATTCAACAAAATAATATTGTAAATATTTCTTATAAAACACCTAGAAATATGTAGGACATGAATGCCCCATCCTGGGTTCATTAGTAATGAAACATGAAAATTTGTATAAGTGCATGAAGTTTGGTGAAAATATCTTGAATACCCTGGTAGTCTCTTTAAAATTGAGTTTTCTTCACAATAAATAGTAAAGTCAAAAGGTCATTGGTCAAAGTAAAAAAATTGGACACAGTTGATAAATTCTCTCCAAACAATTTATAAGTGAATAAGCTTACATAAAAAATATCTATAATAGTTTCTTTACAAACTGAGCTAAACACAAATTAAAGAAAAGTTAGGTCAAGGTCAAAAGAAAGGTCATGGACAAAAAATTGATGAAGTTGAATAGCTCTTCTCAATATGTATCAGCATATGAAGTTTGATAAAACCATCTTGATTTATTCTTTAACACAAATTTGAGAAAAGTTAGATCAAGGTAAATAGGAAAGATCAAGGTAAAAAATTGATGCCATCGAATTGCTCTCATCAATATGTATGAGCATATAAAGGTTGATAAAAATATCTTCAATACTTTCTTTGAAATTTAGCTAAATAAAGTTTTGAAGTCGAAAGGTCGAAAATGTTGATGCCATTGGATAAGCATATGAAGTTTAATAAAAATATCTTGAATACTTTCTTTGAAACTTAGCAAAACACTAATTTGAGGTCAAGGTCAAAGGAAAGGTCAAGGTCAAAAATGTTGACGATGTTGAATAGTTCTCACCAATATGTATCAACATACTGTAAAATCACTTATTTCATGGAGATAATTTTTCGAGGTTTGAGGAAAAATTACTGGTTCAAGGGTATTTGATTTTGTGCTTTAAGGAGAATCATCATACTGCAGTATGAGACTACCAATTCATGGGGGACATGGATTTGTGAGTCTTTTCATACCACAAAAACAACCAAAAATTAAACCCCAATGAAAATTAATGATTTCACAGTATTAGGTTTGATTAATATATCTTGAATAATTTCTTTGAAACTTTACACTTATTTCAGAAAAATGAGGTCAAGGTCAAAGAAAAGGTCAAGGTCATAAAATATTGATGCATTTGAACAGCTCTCATCAATATGTATAAGCACATAAAGTGTTCTAAAACTATCTGAACTTTCTTTGAAATTTAGATAATCACTTATAGAAGAAAAATAAGATCAAGTTCAAAGAGAAGGTCAAAGTCAAAAAATGTTGATGCAGTTGAATAGCTCTCATCAATATGTATCAGCACATGAGTTTAATTAAGAAATGAATTTCATTTTTGAAGATTCATGAGGACATGAACTACGACGCTTCACGTAGGCATATTTCATGAAGCGCGTTAGCGCTTCTTGATAAATATGCCGGCGTGAAGCGTTGTAGTTCATGTACCTCATGAATTTTCAAAAATTAAATTCATTTCTTATATTTACATTATTTTTTCTGATGATTTGCCACAAATAACGCCATTCAACTGTCATTTTTAAAGCAAAACAGTTTGCACTATAGTTTTGACGTCAAGTAAGGTATTATGACGTAACAATGGAGATATTCATGCTCATCCATGGTAGTTCATGAGAAAATGAACTGTATTCTATTTTGTAAAGAATCATAAGGGAAATTTATTGGAAATGTAAATATTAAAAAATAACCCAACCTGAATATTTTCTTTGTTAGTGAACTAAATGCAAAGTATGACAGAAGGACGCAAGGTGGACATGACAAATGCTATATGCACTAGCCATATTCATGGTGGGGCATTAAAAAAGAAATCTGTCAAACTTCCCCGAGATGTTCCCATTACAAACTTGATTTTTAAAAAATTATATAAATCTGGTGATTGATTTACAAAAAAGTATGAAAATATCACATTTTCATTAATTCTAGCTCAGTACTAATTATATGACTTACTAGTTTCAAAAATGTTGCCTTTTAAATTAACATTTAACATGGCTAAGTACTGAAGAAAACTACCAAAGATATAAATAACTTGTTGTAGAGCACATTGGATTGACTTTTCATAAATTGATGACTACTGAGAGAAATGTACAAAAGTGTTGTATATGCATCTATTGTGATTAGCTGCCAGACCTGAGATGTGTACCTAAAAATCTGTTACCTGATAAACTGTCATATAGCCATTGAATCTAGTTGAAACAATCAATAACAACCTTTAGGTCCAGCAGAAAACAAACAAGTTTGGGACTGTATGAGTTTTCAGAAAAGTAAATATATATCAAAACATAATGAACTGATAGACAATTTTATATTATTTTTTACATTCTTTTTTATGTATTATAATTTGAAATATAAAGAAAAAGAAGCACTGATATAATGGATTCAAAATGAAGAATAATCATCATATTACGCAGATCCATGACCTGTGTAACATGTACCTATAAGAAACACACAAATATTTCAACAACACCCCCCCCCCCCCCCCCCAAAAAAAAACCTAAAAAAAAAACAATAGAAAGGAAAACCAACGAGAGGCCCAAGGGCCTTAATGGTCACCTGAGTATAATACAACAATTTAGAGGATCCATAGAGTATAAAATAAACTGATAGATGAAGCTTTCTTGCCCAAAGGCAAGAGAAATAGGATGATCAGGATCAACGAAATAACTAGTCTAGTATTCAGTTTATAACTCATAAATTAAGTTCTAATCTGTCCCATTTAGCACTATAACCATGCAGACTATTAACAAACTATGTTTCAACCCCATATTACATCCTCTCAGATTGGCCTCTCTTGGACTTTGAAGAATATTTAATAAGTTATTTTTTTCTCTCATTTTTATTTATCTATTATTTACAAGTCTACCTGATCATTAAACTATGAAAGTGTTTTTTGTATTATACAATAAAAATTCTTGCATAATTTTCTTACTCTATTAACATATTAATATTCTTAATAACCTTTAAACTACATTATTTACTTTGATTAATTATCAAAAGTGAATGGCAAAGGGGAATACCTTCTCTAAGTAGAATACAAATTAATAAACCCTGGCCAGGACCAGAACACTTGACCAAATGGTCCAGATGTTCAAAAACCTGGTAAAAATACCCTTGCTTATTAAAAGTTTTACTCTGTTTGCCTCCAATATGCCCCAAAGCAAAGAAGATTTTCAAAGAAATAACGCATTTTCACTACAGATTCAACACAGCCCTACCCTAACACCAGAACTCAAAACCCAGGGTCATTAAATCCACAAATTTGGAAGAGGTATCTTCATCATAACTTTGCACAAACTTAGTACAAGATTTTCAAAGAATTATTACATTTTCATTTCATTAACAATAGATCCCCCCCTGCAAAACACCAGAACTCCTGATCCTTGTTATCATAACTATGCACTGTGTTTATCTGCTAAACACTAAGGAGCAGACTTGATAGAATTAATGCATTTTTCACTATATTATCAATAGAACCCCACCCTTACACCAGAACATCTGACCCAGGGGCCAAGAAACTCACAGTTCAGGAAGAAGCACCATTGCTCATCATAACTATACACTCAGTTTCTTTGCTTTACAATCAGGAGCAGATAAGAACATTTTCAAAGAAATTAATCTTTTTCACTATATAATCAATAGACCCCCCACCCCACCCCTTTCACCAAAACCCCCATGAAATTCACAATTTTGGAAGAGGCACCCTTGCTCATAATAACTATGTACTTAGTTGTTTTTTTTAATACCCAGGAGAGGAGAAGATTTTCAAAGAAATAATGCACTTTTGCTATATGATCCATATAGCCATCAATTTTGCAATTTTGGTAGAGGTCTCATGCTTATTATTATAATAATGCCAACAGTTTGACTGCTTGATGTTCAGGAGTAAAAAAGAAGATTTTTAAAGATCACATTAATTTTGGCAGTTTTAGCCCCATCCCTCAGGGCCAAAGAGGGAGGGGGGAGGCAGGGACCATGAAATTAACAATTTTTGTTCCTCTTCACCCATAGATGCTATGTGCCAAAATTGGTTGATATTGATGTAGTGGTTCCAGAGAAGAAGTTAAAAATGTTCAAATGTTAATACATGATGGACGATGACAAAAGCAAATAGCAATAGGTACCTGAGTCACTCAGTTGACTAAAAATATACATTCCTAGGGGGTAGGTTAACTTGTTTTTTTTAGGGGGGGGGGGTAATTTTTTGGGGAGAGTGGAGGTGGTCTATGGACCTTAATCCACAAATACTAAAACTGATAAAATAACATTTATCATATAAATTGTGACAATCACAAAGCTGATCAGAAAAGCTCACTTGAGCTTTCAGCTCAGGTGAGCTCAAAACCAATAAATAGAATTATTTATCTAAGAATAGTCTACTTATTTATCAAGTCTTATTGAAATCGGATTTAAACTGTAGGAGGAGTAGCAGTTTAAAAGACTTAACAGATAACTCTATTTATTTAGTAACCATGGCAACACCTATTGTCATAATCAAACAACTAAATAAATATACATTGTTTAGATGTAGTATCCATGGCTCCAATTACTAATGCATAAGCTCTTCTGGGCTCTGACCAGTAGAGTTAAAATGCTTTAGTATACCCTGCCATTGTGAAATAGTTTTTAATCAAAAAACTGGGAAAAAAATATGGCTCCATTAAAAGATCATAGCAATATGTAGCTCTATGTTGCCCCACGATCTTGAACGATTATGCCAGCATAGCTGCTATGTACTGAAAAAGCAATTGTTAATTCATACAGTGGGTTCATAGACCTTAATATCTTTTCTAGCAGCTAGACAATCTGCTATGATCTTGAATGCAGCCCTGCATCTTTATACCTTTAACTGGTTCCTTAGTCTGCATGCTATTACATTTCATTTGTGCTCCAAGGTTCACCAATTCTTCAAAGAAATTCTCTGAAAACCATTCACAGCTTTATGATTGTGTTAATCTTGTGAACGGCTGGACTTGCATCCACTTCTTAGCTGCAAAACATAGAAATCCTTTCTTGCAATGCACATCTATCCTCAAAATTCATTGACTTTACCATTTGAAAAAGTTCAAACAGACAGACATACAAACATGAACAAAACATTACCTCTATGCACATAACATCGGGTGAAGCAGGGGTATTAGAGGCCTGCCTCCTAAACACACCTGATAGGACATATCCATGGTGAAGATATTAAGGAAGCAGATGTTGAATTGTATTTTTTTTTCCTTCACATTTACAAGATGAAAATTTTAATCATCTAGACCATATGTTATTTGCACCTGGAATTGGAACTATAGACGCATGTGTGAAACTTAAAAATTTGTTGACTAGAGATTCTACGTTCACTTTTATATTTGTGAAGCTTGTTTCTACCTTTTTTCCTCTGTACAGTCCTATCATTGATGATAATATACATGGTATTCATACAGGTTATCTTTCTTTGCAGCAATTGCTCTCTTAAAATTCCCTCATCATTATTGCATCCTTGTATTAGTTTAGTACCAAAAATGTTACTGCATCAGTTGGTTGTTTAATGTTTTATATGGTCACAAGGATAGAGAATGGCAAACTAGAGCAAAGTTAATGATCTGTCATCTGGTAATCTCCAGTTAAAACTCAAGGCATAAAACTTCAGAATTATACCATTCTGTTATCAGAGGATAAAGCAATTTTCAAGGAGGCCTTAAAAATCTGTGTCTGCATGGCAATGAAAATCTCTGGAGTATTGGTCTTTCCAAAGAGTAATTGTGAATCTGGATACCAGATCCTTCTAAAACCGTTCTCTGGTTTTTTTTCCCCAGCCTATAATAATTCAAAAGAACAGAACAGAATTCAGAAATTCCTTTACATGCCATTTTTTTTTCAAAAAGTCATCAAATGTTCATATTGACTGTAAATTAGCTTTGTTTTTCTATTGTTTAGTGTATGTTGACAAAATACAGTTGGAGCGGGGGCATGGCCTCTTGGTTCTACCTGGATTGATCCAATTTATATCAAATAGATTGTAGCATATCTTTTGTTATTAACATTCAATATTTAGATTGAGGTGCTGTATACTCTACATAGTTCGTCCTGAACAAAGGAAGAAACTGTTTTGCCCTGAATTCCAATATGTTCAGGTATTCACTTCTTCTTTACTTTTATGACATTTTGCATGTGTGCTGTACCATCAAAAATCAATATCCACCAAATATACACACTAAATATAATACATTTACAGTATACCCCCCTTGTGGCAAATTTGAAAAGGGTCAACTATAAATTTAAACGTACTGTAATGATAGCAAAATATATATATATTATCCACTTTCAAGGGCAACCACAATAGTTACTGGTAAGTTTGATCTCTATCACAACCTTCAGCCTTGTGACTTGAACACCAGTGAGGGTCATATACTCCTTATAGGGTACCAGTGTGCAAAGTTTGATACCTATGAAGCAAAGAGGTTTCAAGATTTAGAGCAGGCATCTTCTGTCCAAAGTTTTTTAAACTATCATGATTTATTTGTTGATGCTAGCTGCTAAATGTGACAAAACATCTAGGTAATCAAACAAACGTTATTGAAGTGTTGCTGCTTTGAATAAAATTTGTATTTTATTAGATTTGTGGTAGTCAGATGGGTAGATCCCCAGTAGCCAAATAGCTCAGTTGGTAGAGCACCTGACTGGAGATTCTGTGGGCCAGGGTTTGAAACACAGTCTGGTCTCTTACATATTTCTCCTTTTCCATTACATTTGCTGAGCATCTCCATATGAGTGAAAAATTTTCTAGAGGGACATTAAAAAACAAACATTTGGTGCCGTGACCAGGATTAGACAGGTGAAAAACCTGCCAGGGAAAAAGCCCAAGCTGGTGTCTTTTGAGGCAAAAGACCTTTAAGGAGGGAGGAATGTGGCAATTAGATGGGTTCAATTGCCGGTGGTCAGATAGCCAAGTTGGTAGAACCCCTGATTGGAGATTCAGGGGGCCTGGATCCGCAGTCTGGCCCGCCACATTTTTCTCCTCTCCCATTACAGATTAAATTTTAAGTAATGGGGCTTAATTTGATACATGTCTGTCCTTTACCAAGTATTTTATGTATTTATTAAGTAATGATCTCAATTTCATGAAAGCAGCAGCAATTTTCAAGTTAAGGAATATTTCCTTTATCTATATTCAAAAAAAAAAAAAAAAAAAAAATGGTCAAGATCTACTAAGTGTTTCCCCTTTCGAAAAGGCGTTTTAACAATGCACCTTGATATAAAACATCCCAACCCTGTACACATTAACAATGAATTCAATACCTTCTCTCGACAATGATTAAATAATAGCATTAAACAAAGTAACACTTGGATTAAATATCTCTAAATAATATTCTGTTCAATAATAAAATGCATTTTTCACTGTGGAAAAATAACTTGATCCACCTCTCACTGCATACTAATTTTACCATGATGACGTCATGACAATAAGTGCATTCTGATCATTAACATGTTTATATCTTGCTGTATAGGAATTAAATAGCAACAAAAATGAATGCAGTGATAAGTTTGAAAGTAGTTTAATGCTGTTATACTGTTTAAAGTGCATATTATTTCATTTTCTGGTACTATGAGAAATTTTAGCTTGACATCACAGTAAACATTTCCCAAATATGTTTGGCCCCACCCCCTTTATGTAGTCTTAACAACACTTTGATGCATGATTAATGCAAGTTTGGTCCATGTAGGGTTTATAGGTACTTGAAAATGAGACCTGCTTCTAAAACTCTTAACTGCATGCAGGGACACCAACGGTATAGCATATGCTCATCTCGACTTATCCATGTCAGTTAAATATAGTGAATTTTCACATTTTTTGTTTCCATGGTAACACCAAGAATTGATTACTATAAGCCAACTTTAATTTGTGAAAGAATACAAGTAGTCCATGAGTTTGCAATTTTCATCAACTCACCAATACTTGCTGCAAACCAATTATTTTATTGTGCAATATATGCATGTTTCCTCAGTGTGTCGTGAAAATAATGTTGCGGGTGAATTTCAGGCTGATGAATTGCAAACAAAAGTTGTTGTGAATAATAGTTGGTTTACAGTATATTTCCCATTGACTTGTTTGGGTAAATATAAATCATACACAAAGTCTTTTAAATTTCTTGTCTCAGCAATGAATGATTATAGTTCCACTTTGCCACAAAAATGACCAATATGTGGTTAGATTTCAAAATTGTCAAAAAATTTGCATTTCAACTCTGAAATGCACTGCCATGCTAAACATGTCCTCCATGACATTTCCCAAAATAATTACTTGAAGAAAGCTTTATGTAATACAAAGTTTGGAGGAAATTTGTAATTATTTGTGCCACACCCCTAATATAAAAGTGCAAATCCTTAATACAGAGAATGACTTGATATAGTCAAAATAAGAAAATGCAAAGCGTGTCTTTTTGTACTTTATTGATTCCTGTGTACATATGACCACACCCAATATTGTGGGTACTGTGGTTGTAGCAATAAAGCTGCCATACAGAGGACTGCATAGTGTTAATTATAGTTAACATGTAAGGAGCTAGTTCTACAAATCCTAATCAATATACAGGTATAAAGCTAAATCCATAGGTCACAAGGCTCACCCGAGTCAAATTTCTCTTCACCTTATCTCTGAGCAACATGACTTCATGTACTTGAGGATATTATATTTGATTCACTTATAGCAATTTTGCTGTTTTATAAAACAATTTTCAGAATTTTCTCTATCTAGTCTCATGTAGAACTTTGAACCCCTTGGTCCTGTCCAAGCCCTGGATCCATGATCTGAACAAAATTGAATCTACCAGTGCCTGGTAAGGTCAAACATCAGGTGGACTTTTCATAAAAAGATGAGGCCATTTTGAAATTTTAGAAAGAAAGAATATATTGGGGTCATATTATATCATAACATGGTCATTTTTTCTAATGCAAATATATCTGTGACAGAGATCAAGGGACAAGCCATGAGTAGTGTAACATTTTTTCTCTGTTAATGTATTAGTGACTAGTTGTGATGCTATGGTCAGCTGTCCAAAACTTGACTCTTGCAAACCATGTGAGAGGAAAAGTTTCCATATGTTGAATGGCAGTTCCGATTTTATTATTCCATATACATCTCAGGCAATTCCATCTAACTTCAACTAACTGCAATTAACTTATAAAATGGAAAATCATGTGTGGCATATTTTACAAAATATTTGCTGGGTACTACGCATGGCGCAGTGCACCATTATTGCACTGCACCATTTTTTGGCAGTTTGGGCATATGGCACATGCTGTGGCCCCTTCGCAGGCCCTAATCTACACACGAGAATGTTTGCGTATTAATCTGATTTTTAAATACAGTTCAAACTTCAGTATCTCAAACACGGATATCTCGAATACCATGGATATGTCGAATTGATTGGGAAGTCTTTACCATGTATTTCTTAAGTATTTTACCCTTGAAATCTCGAACCCTCGGATATCACAAAGTTTTTTTTTCTCAGTCCCATCGAGATCCAGATAACGAGGTTTGACTATATTTTCATTACACCCTCTCCCATATCACACCCTTTTTCTTTGAAAGTATAATATAGAGCAATAGTGACCTAAAAATGTTAAAGCTTAACAGATGAAAGGCAAAGAAATGGACAGATGATGGATAAATTTCAATCAGAAACATTCGAGTCTGGCTCAGGTAAACTTAAATTCATTAAAGAAACCTGGAACAAAACTAGTGTTGCTTCTACATTATTATTTGAAAAAAAAAAAAAAAAAAAAAAAAAACCTATTATTTACATGCAAACATAAAATTTGAATTAAAATTTAAAATAAAAAGAAAGAAATTGTAAGATTTTCACATACTTTTGTATGGCTAATTATATTAATTATATTAGGAATGTGACTTTTGACAATAAATCAAGGTGTAAATAATATGTACGAATGGCTACAAAATTCATTCAATATAACATAAATACTTCAAACTAAATAAATATCTACAACTTGAGAAATTAACCTGCATAAATCAACAGCTGGCCTAGACTAGGTTATGTCATAAGCAATCAATAAATGCACTACTATGTAAAAATGATATAAAACTTGTAAATCATTATAATGCAGGATGAAAAGTGAATAAACCTAGACATTTACGTAAGTCTATTTCTGCTCATGAAATATTAATCTTGGAACACAGATTTTAGAATTTATATTGATGCAGTTCTCCTCTTCTGGAAAGCAAAATATTTTTTCGGAGGTATTTGTTACTGTAGTATGTATAAGAAATGAGCACAATATAATCAATCTTTAGAAAAATATGAAAAGTTTTTACAATGTTGCAATCAAAAACCCTTTATCATTAAATTGGACACTTATGGATTGCTTTACCACCGAATGCATTTTCTCTTTATTATAAAAACTTGTCCACATAAACTTCCATCATGCTCATCATTTTTCCTGTTTTTATTTTCATGAAAAAAAAACCCATTAACTAGTTTGGAAGGCAAAAGATACTATAAATTGCTACTATTAATTGTAAAGACTTGAAAGTATCCAAAGTTTGACCCCTCTTTTCCCTCATTTCTTAACATCTTACATAAAAATAATGGTACTGATATGTAACACAATTTCTACATAATAAAAAATGAGGTAGAACAGAACAATTTCTTTGAATTACTTGACCTCCATTTGATTTTCAATATTCTCCAGTATTTCAGGCTTAGAGACAGTAATTGTGTGGTCCACTGCTGGATTTAATGGAATACTGGCACTAATGAGATCATGGAAGAAGGCCCCATCATTATCCCCTCCCCCAAAGATAAGTACTTCGTCCTGTTCCTGGTTTTCATGGTAGTAGGGAAGGGACAAAGCCTGATGGCCACAGCGGGGGATAGGTGTAGGGTCCATGCGAATCCTCATCCAGCTTAGAGTACCTGATAATATATCAAAACTTCCATAATTTTTTTCTTGATTCAACAAACAAGGTGATTATTTTTTAAAGCTTTTCATCATGTCTGTGAACAAAAATTTAACCTTGTCTCCAATTTGTACGAAAAGCCAACATGTAAGACATGTTTAACCAACTAAAATTTTAAAATTCAATGTCAGTTATTGTCAGAAATTGATATGTTAAAAATACTAGTATGAAAATTATTCTGGTGAATTGTCTAGATATTCTTAGAAAAAACTTCAACATTTCAGAGGATTAGAGGGTTAAATACTTAAAGAATAATGGGTTGGGACTTCCAAATCACTTTGACATATGGTATTTGTGATACCAAAGTTCAACTATATCACAACCCCACAAATACAATTTTATAATGCAAAATGAATGAAAATACATGACGTTCATAGTTTAAAAATCATACTTTCAAATGTTCAACATCATGTTTCAGCCATTCCTGCCCTCTTTTCAACTTTGTTGAAAATCCCCCATTATGTTTAAACCAATCATATTCTTTATTTTACATTTTTTTTAAGGTTCATCTGTGTTTTTTTCTGATACTTTTTTTTTTTAAATAGCAGAAAGTCAGAGGCAATTCTCTCACTTTGATAAAACACAACCAACCCTACTTGCCATAGACACTTTCACTTATTGTCGTCTTCTTAAAAAAAAACCTTGTGTTTTGATTTTAACATTCTCATTTGTCCTAAAAATTTTCAATTTCTAATAGCCCAACAGACTACTGCTTAGCTGATTTAACTGTATGCAGACTTTAATTTTGCATCAGCACTACACTACCAACTTCTCATGAAGACTGAAGTAACATAGCTAAATGACAGAAATTTATGTAAATTTCCCTAATATTCCATAACAGCTTTTACTTATTTATCTGAACTAACAGTTAGATATGATCCATTAGGGTGCCAATGACCTATAAATAGATTACCTAAATTGAAGATATGTGTATCCTCTAGGGCTAGGTTGCCATCATACCCTCCATGTATGAGGATCCGATTGTTGGCCAGGGCACAAGAAGCATGCCAACTGCAAATAAACAATTAATAATCCAGTACTTCTACTTTAAGCATTCAAAATAAAGAAAAAATTATTCATATTATGTGGCAACACCATGCATTGTACAGGTGACTCCCAATAACTTTAAGTCTGTCACAGTGTGGGACCATGGTTAAACTTTCAAGTTTTCAAGAGTTCAGAAATTCCCAAGTTACTTGATCGGTTTTTAAAATTTGACTAACTGGAAGATACTGATTGTCTGTTTATAACAGTGCTAAATAATACATGTGTACTTTAACCATATTTTTTTGTGTAAATAGGTAAATATTAGGGTTGTCAAAATATTTATTTTCTTCAGTCGAATATTCGATTGCATTATTCGAATGATAGTCGAATATATTCAAAACTTTTTCGGAAACTAAAATTTCATTTCAAACTTTACTGTACATGACATATTTAACCCCAAATCCCCTTTTCTTAAATTTATTAGAAAGTAACATCAAATGTTACACACAGATGTTCACATGGAACTAACATGTGAATAGCGTGTTTATATTTACTAAATATAGACCACTAATTTCTCCAAAATGTATGATTTCCCCATCAATCATGTTCATAAATCGGTCTGTAAAGTCGGTTTTTTAGGAAGCATAAAAAAATGACAGTACATGTACTATCAAAATATCTTTAAGATATGTAACAGAATATTAATTTTATAATAATTATCGTAGTGTCCAAACATGTCACGGCTATAATGGGTACATGGTATGAAATCAAGTCCAATTATAAATGTTACAAAATTATTACAAAAACAACACATTAATCAGCTGTTAATTGACAAATAATTCTTGCAGAATTGAAGCATTTCTAATCACTGTTCTTTCTACATGTAAAGTCAGCAGTTTTTAATGAGGAAAATTATCTTACTGTGTCTGATGAAGGACGGTTTCTCAGTTTTAGGATGAGAATTCCATCTCTACATCACTTTTTTATTGAATTTATTTATTCCAATGTTGTTTCGTTTTTTCGATCGTCGGTCCATTCAACTGATAGTTGAATAGTCAACTATTTGTTGACATCCCTAGTAAATATACATCTACTGATATGGAATAGAAATAAAATAAATGTATGTTTTCATTCTATTCATTTAATATTTGTAAGAATACTTTATATTATGGTATTTTCACAAGGAAACATTATAAAGCATTTCAGTATGTATCATTCATATTTTTTTCTACCAAACACAATTAAAGTATGCAGTTAAACTGCCTTAGTGACCAATTGTATTAAGTGACTCTCTCGTAAGTGACCATAAAATCCATGTCTCCCAAGACATTACCCTATATATTGTACCTGTATTCATTCACATTTTATCACACTGAGAATAAGTACTCACAGCTGAGTAGAACTCAGGTAAATACTGGCAACCATTTGATGATAAGCATTAACCATGACCATTTAAAAATCGCAGAAAGGAGGTATTGAAAAAAGGAGATAACACAAAATACATAGTGAAAACCAATCATGGACAAGCAGTGTGAAGTCATAGCCGAAAAGCAAACAGGTTGCGAAAACAAAATCACAGAAAAGCAGGATGGCCAGTTGAGCAATTTAAATGTCCAGGTAATTAAGTCAAACTTGTTTACACACAGCCACTTCCAGGTATCAATGGAAAATTACAATAGAATATGCATAATGAAACTGCATTTTGACTTCTTGAGATCACTGAGAGTTCGAGAAATCAAGAGCAAATTTGCTTAGTTATATAGGAGGAAAAAAATTGGGAAGGGAGACTCAGTTTTTCAGAGATCTAAGGCCTAAATTAAAATATTGTTTGTTTGCCCTCAGCCGACCGACCCACAAAAATTAGCCTGACAGAAATATTTTATTGCTCTTTTCATTTACAATTTTTTAAAAAAAGAATTTCAAACCATTTTGTTTTAATCTTGTTAAAAAATTCTTTAAAGTCATTTAGATGCTTTGATTAGTACATGTAGCGTTAAAAATAGAATGTAATTGGCGAAATATGTGTTAATTCTAGAATAGCTATTTTGTATATTCAGTACATGCAGCAATATCGCCTTAGATTTTAATGCACGCAAAGGTGTGAATTCAGGGTGTGAAAGGTGTACAGGAAATCACTTCTTGCTTGAACGCACACAGCTGAAAAAAGTAGTAATGGGGGATAGAAAATAATGAATCAGAATGTAAAAGATATCAAACATAAATTATTATTAAATAAATTTAAAATAATTATCAAAATTGGAGGTGCTTTTTAAATCCGAAAGTAGAAAAAAAACATCGTTGATGAGGAAAAGTGGCAAACAAGGCTGCTGATTTTACCTTCAGATACATTAAGTCAACTCACATAAATGTAATAAACTTAAAAGTTGGATGAGAAATGGGCTTGGAAACACAGAGTATCAAGTCAAAAGTCAAATACATTAAATGATGTTCAAACTTTAAAGTTGATACCTGCACGTTCAATGTTTCTACACAAGAAAGAAGTTCTCAATAGGATTTACGTCATTTTTTTTTTTTTTTTTATAAATTTTTAAAATTTTCGATATGATGAGTTTTCACTTGATATATCATTTTCCATAGAAAAATAACGCCCTTTACATTTTTTCTAATTTCTAACCCCCCCCCCCCCCCCCCCCGATTTTTTTTTTTTTTTTACACAAATTAATACAAGCAGACAAAAAGTAAATAAACCACCTCAAGGCCTTATAAATTTTGAGCATGCAACAGAAAATATGACTATTTCTTTTTCTTTTTGCAGCATAAAGTGCCCTTCTGCCCATGTACAATCATGCATTTAGGGGAAAATCATTGTTGAACATTTTTTTTTAATAAAAGCAGGCCACATTAGTCACACTAATATTCAGAATCCTCATGTAGGTTAGATCAAATTCGGTTATGTCATGAGTCCTTAAGCCTAGGGTGGACCCAAAATTTTTCATGAGAATGTAGAAAAAATCTTTCAAAACAACCTTTTGAAGAGCAGCAATATTAAAAAGTGACTCAAATGAGCATTTTGGCAGTTATGCTTCTTTGTATAATTTTCAGGGAAAAAATTTTTTTTTTCCATACCTACCTACCCATTGTTAAAAATCTGGGTCGGAAAAGGGCAAACAAACTATTTTTTAATTTTGGCCTAAGTTTGAGCCATTGAGAGTCACCTGTATTTTGGTTTGGCTGTATTAGTTTTTTAGTCAAGATTTCAAAACTGACCTTCTTGGTAAAGGTGGAGTGCCCAGTACTTCAGGTTTAGACCATTCAACCACACCTAAAATACATATATGTACCTCATATTACCCATTTAAATTCTTTATATTGCTGAAATGCATGTAAAAACTATAGAGCAACAGTCAAATCATGAATTCATGTTCATTAGGTGTCAATTTGCCATATTAAGCACTTGTATAAAATAAGTAATTTACAGTACTGATCCCCGGGTTTGACAGATAACCAAACCATATGAGCATTTCAAATTCATACCAAAATAATAAACTTGTCATGCCTAAGCCTATAAAATTACATTTACACCACTGTGTTACATGTATAATGAAGTTCCAACAAGTAGTGATTGAAATGACTGCTGAACTTCAATTCAAACTACATTTTAATGTTTCAAATCTTAAAATTTAGATATTTTAGGTTTCTTTGGCGTATCATTGAGTATGCATGCACACACACACATGTACACTTGTATAAGGTTCTGATTATCAATTCATTAGTTTAAAAAAAAAAAAAAAAAAAAAAAAAAAAAAAAATCAATTTATCAGTAAAATGTGCATATTCGCTGCTTTTATCCTTGTTATTTTCAAGTTTCTACAAAAAAAGGGTGGGTGGGTGTGGTGAGGTGGGGTTGGAGATGTACATCTACTTAATGTGGGATTTTGAACAAAGTATTTCTTCCTGCTATAAGCCTGTAGGCTGTCAGTAGAAAGTACAATATATATATTATTGGAATTTTTCTGTTGGTAGTAGTATAAATTCAATTCCCTGTGCATGTGCGGGATTTCATCTAGTAGCTTAAAATTTAAGACATCATCATGCAATTACTATGTTTGAGAACAATTTGAAATAAACTGTAAAACAATAAATATTGTGGATAATCTAATGAAAGTTATACGGAATAGGTACAATTTATTTTATGAGTAGTGAAACCATTTGGGAATCATCTGTGAACTCACATTTTGTGTAAAGAAAAAAAATCTGCAAGAAATTCCAGGGATGTTTTAACACTTACACATGTCTAAGATATGGAGATCATTGTAACAAATAGGAGCATCCCATCCTCCAAATATGACCAGCTGGTCATTGATCATGGTAGCAGAGTGCCTAAAATATAAAATTATCTTGCAAACAGCATAAAAATGTTGTGCCAAGTCTAGTTACAGATTAAGAAATACTGATAGGTGTATATCATCAATTAGTTGTATGTGTACATATACATATATGTAATATCTTTTGCTATAACCTCATTTTTTTTCTATATCATACCCTGATCTACACAAAGGTTTCTCTCCATTGACAATGGGCTGGTACCAGTTCTCAGACACAGGAGAGAAGATGTGGATCTCATTGCTGCAACCATCTGGCTGGGGGTCTGGACGAGGATAAACACCACCAAAAATCCACAGTTCATTTCTGTATAAAGTGGCACTGTGGTATGCTCTAGTGGGGGCCTTCCCAGCCACCTGCAGGCAAAATTGTTGGTCATTCATTAAAAATAAGGTGAAATATGTTTATAGGAAATAATATTGTAAATCCACCAAGTATCCTTAATACTTGACTGGACACACTGAAATATGGATATATTAAAACAAATTTCTGGTATCCTTTGCAATTAGTTGTTAATATGTTTTAGGATTCTCCAATTAAAATATCATTCAAAGCATGTGAAAAGCATATTTGGAGCTTGACATTTTGAAGTATTGACAGACAAAACCAAATGATAGGGCAACACAGTTTCACTTCATACTATTTTAACATGAATAATTAATCCCTGTCTTCCAAGCAGATTCTTAACAGTGGCAGATCTTGAGATGCATTTTATCATGGTGTAGAAATTTTTGTGTGAACCTTGTACATAGTTAAAAGCCTCATGGAGAACCTTGTTGTTTAAATGAACACAATTATTTTTTTCAATAATTGCATACTAATTTTTATCAACCCTTTAAACTACAGTGCACAGTAATAACACACTTATAACAAAGTGCCAGAGATGGACGATTTTGTTTCCTTATAAATGTAATTCATTAAATACACTAGTCCGAAATATGACAATTTCCAGGCATTTTTCATGATTTTGGTATTTCATATGCCAGGAAAAGAACTGGTACCATTATGAAAAGAGGGAATTTGCAGCCTCTGATTGGAGACTGCATTTTCAGGTTGATTTTCAATACATGCGAACAGAATTAAATGTCTCACACCTTATCAACACTATAATGCTTCTAGTACTTACTAATATTCCTTTTTTTGTTCCTTTGTAATATAAAGTATCTGGTGAAAACATTTTATCACACTGTTGAGGTTTGTTTTGATTTCATGCAATTTGAAATCTCGCCAGACCTGTATTGAAATGTGGGGAGATATTTTCTTTTAAGTGATATTGGTCAGAACTAGAAGCATTGTGCTATTGAATAGTTGCGAGTTTGACATTTAATTCAGTTTGCAAATATTAAAATTGTGAAAAATGCCTGGAAAAAATCAATTATTTCGGACTATAAATCTGCTAACTCCATAATATTCTTTAGAGACTCGGGGAATGAATATCCCTTTGCTGTAAGGTCAGTTCATTTTAAGTTTGTTTGCAGTAAGAGTGTTTTACTATATAAAATGTTGCTTCATTTAAATATTCTACTTCAGTGCATTTTACTGAACATGTATTCCCTGTATAAAATGTTGCTTCAATTAAATATTCAGTGTTGGAGGAAGAGACTGTTAAGGAACAAAGGAACATTCCTCAGTCCATTTATCTTCATGTTACCTTAAGTAGAGTCCACTTCCACTCCTCCACATCCAGCATATGCACGTCATGGAACCACCTTTGGTTTTTAGATCCACCATATACATAGATACAGCGAAGTGTGGGGTCATAGGTGGCAGTGTGTCCCATGCGATACTCGGGTTTCTGAGACTCTGTAAACACCTCAGGACACGTCCACTTTCTTGTCACTTTTGAAGAAATCAATTGTTGAGCATATTAATTTCCCATTATTCAAGGCTAATCCAACAAATATAATTTGAGGGGGTTATAATAAAATTTATCTTTAGACACTCCCCCAAATATATACAAAGAACCCAATGCAAAGAAAATAAAATATTTTACGTCTTCTTTCCTGGATGTCTGAATGAAATTTGATACTCCCCTCATCCCACAATATTTGAGAAATTTTTAAAAGTTCATTTTACTAGTCAATAAAGATATGCATTAAGGAATAAACATAGGTGATCAAATATAACAAAACTCATCTCAATGAATTTCATCTGTAAGTAAGGCAAACCCTCATACAAAATGAATGTTCATTAAGATCAACTGGATAAATACAAATTCATCATTACCGGATTTTCATTTAACAACAAAATGTGAATGTTTTTTGGAGTATCTTGGGTAAGACAGTTAGTATGTATCTCTAGATGCATCATCTATGCATGTTTGGACAAGATACATGTAAAATGGGCCCTAATTCTGACCTGGATTCAGACACCAGACCGAGTCCTTGATTAGCTGCTGCCTCTCTCCCTGACCTCCAATAACCACAGCTGTGTTGTTGTCAGTCATACACATGCTGTGGCCCCAACGACTGCTAGGGTGGGGAGCTAAAAAGACAGAATGTTGTGGTCACTAATATATTTGTATACAAAAATGAAAACACACACCTTAAACAAAGAATTAGAAAGAAGTCAGATCACCAACTTTTATTTAATAGAGAGATTGTTTAAATTTTTGTGTCTTGATAACACTTTTTAAAACATTTTGGGGGGAAACAAGTGTATGTTCCATACTTACATAAACTGAAGTTCTGGTCCTTATCAGGCTCACATAATTTTTGTTGTTTTTTTATGATAGGGAAAATTTTTTACCGGCACTTTCTGCTACTACACCTCGCTTTTTTCTACACCTACCTCGGCTTGTCAAGTCTTTACATATAGCAACTCTCGGTTTCCCTCCTTCGATCATCCTAGTAAACTTATTGGTCTCTGGAGAAGATTTCAAGCCATTTTCTGTGGCAATATTTTCTTTGTCAGTTGTGGTGTCATTGTCTGTGTTCAAAGCCTTGCCTTTCCCTGTCCTGGACCGTTTTGGCGTAGGTCCTGTAGGAGTTTTCTCCCCTTTAGCTATACTGGATCTGCGCTTTTGTTTGACAGGTTTTGATGCATCTTTGGTCTTTCCTTTTTTAGATACCTGGTGATGGGACAAAGGAAATATAATGTATTCAACTGTAAAATTCCCAAAGAAAAAATTAATATTTTACAATTGATTAAATAATAGTATATGATGTATATGTGAACTTAGGGACATTCATTGTGCACTATATATATCTCTGCAACCTGTTTTAATCAACATTTAAATCTGACCTTAAAATTACTTCTGATCAATAATTAATTCCTACTCAGCAATAAGAAAATAGTTTCTTACAGAATTCTTGTTTTTAGCATTAAGATAATAGTTTCTAGGAGAATTCTTTTTTTTCTCCGACCAACTAGATAATCCACAAATAAACTTTTTTTTCTCCCTGAGTTTTCATTGAAATGAGCAAAAAATAATCATTCAATACTTAAACAGATCATAGTTGCTTGTAAATGCTATCAAAGTTCACCAAAAGTCTACATTCTTTAGGTTTGTTTGAATTTGTTTCTCTCATTAGGCCTTAGTTTTAAAATCATTCCCACAAACTTTGAAGTCTATTTTATATGTCAATGCTTATACGGGCTCCTCTACCTTTGGTGTGGATTCATTTATTTCCTTGTCCGATGAATTCTCTTTTTTAACTTTGGCAAGGTCTTTTTCATGCTGACTGTCTGTAGAACTTGTGATGAATTCTATACAAAGCTTTGCCATGCCTTGTTCAGCCTCAGAAGACATGATACTTGGAACCTCACAATGCTTTCTTTCCCAGCACAGAGCCCTTATTATGTATAAATTCAATATTAATTTCATCAATAAAAACACTGAATAACAATCTCACTGTAAATTTGGAAATTTATGTATGGGGACTGGGTAATTTGCAGTAAGAAATCTTTCACACAAATATACTCTAGATTGTTACTGATACTTGTATACATGTTAAAATGGATTTGCTGAAATACACTCTCCCATTCTTTGGTTGTAAGTATTGGAATTAATGTTGCAGCTGTTGCAGAAAAAATACATAATCCACCTAAGCAGGTTATGCCAATTTTTTTTCTGCAATAGCTGCAACATTGATTCCCATGCCAGAGCTCTTGATTTTCTTTAATCGGGGCCATTCATAGGCCCCATTCCTAATTTAAAAAAAGTACCCTTTTTTCAAAACTGAATATGTGTGTGTGTTTTTAATTTTTTTTTTTATTTCACCTTAATCAAAGGTCACCAGTGACCTTTAAGTAGGATGCGAAACACACCTACTACCTAAAATGCATTAATTGACCAAGTTTGATGATTCTAGGTCTAATAATTTTCCACTTATGAGCTGGACAAGATTTTTCCATATTTGGAAAAACAGTCAAACCTCGTTATCTTGAATTCGATGGGACCGAGAAAAAACATAGAGATATCTGAGATCCATTTAAGATATCCGGGGTAAATTACTTATAAAATAAGTGGTGGGACTTCCAAATCACTTCAACATATCCATGGTATTCGAGATATCAGTGTTCAAGATATCGAAGTTCAACTTAATTATCATCTTAATAAAAGTCAGAGTGATCTTCTTTTAAAGTGTGACACACTTTCTTCCCAAGATGTATCAGCTGTTGAAGTTTGATTATTCTAGACTTCATAGTATTTGTTGTGAGCCTGACATGAAAAAGCTACTGAAAGACATAAACACCATAACATAATACATCTTATCTTAAGATGGGCCTATAAAAAGTGGATTAATTATAAATTTTTAATTTACTATTTTGAAAAAACAAAATCTGCATGAAACAAAATATTAATCAATAAAAGACTACAATTAAAATCATTTACCAAGACTCACCTGGTTTGCTCTGTAAACATTCCCAAACTAAGATGCACATCTTTGTAAGTTAGAGCAACTTCAACCTCAAGTTCTCCCACCTGACTCGGCCATTTACCCAGTCCAAATATTATTAGCTGTTCTGGAACAGGGGTGGGAATGTACTGAGAGTATATGCCTTCTTCTCGTCTAAAACAATATTGATACATTACACTACTGGATATGCAATCAAATTGTCTTCACTGCAGGATACGATGCAGTTATGCAATCAAAAAGTCAGTATTTGTATTTAGGTGTTATAAAAAAAATATGTTAGGTTACGGTTACCCGGCTCACCCTAATATATTTAATCGTCGACCCAAATTTTTTTCATCATAAAAACCCTGGTCAAAAATCCCCGTCAATACTTCATACTATGGTTCATTTCTATAGGAAATCATAGTAGAACAAAGTATTTGAAGCAGACTATTGCTGGAACTCTTCGACATCAGAGGTTTAAACAAATATAGGTTGGATTTAAACCTTTGCAAGGTAAGAAACAAGTTTTATAATGATAGGGAGTTAAAAGGATGTCCAAAGCAAAAAGTTGAAGAGGGCAGGGAATTCATTTCAGCCTGTATTGATTGAAACAAGCAGTCGAAGTCTGGGCAAGATTTCCTGAGTCACTTTGTGTGGCACTGGTTTGAGATACGGAAGAGAGGTCTGTTCAAATTTTTTTTAATCTCAACGAATCTCACTGAGATTAGCACTGAATAAACAGTGCAGCTAGTCAATGTTGCCACCGCTGGGCATATTTATTTTTTTTTGGTGAGGAAAAAAGGGCATGGCACTGGAAAAAAGGGCATGGTGCCAAGAAAAAAGGGCATGACACTGCGCCATGCAAGTTTAAATTAGATTTAACACTACTTAAGGCTAAGCATGACTTTTTATGAATAATTTTACAAACTATATCAGACTTGTCAAAATTTTTAAATCATTGTCAGACATTTGGTCTGACAAAGTCAATTGTTCTGTCGGACCAGTCAAAGTTTTCTCAGACCAGATACATGTACCTTATTTTGACGCTGTGAAAGTGATATGAATAACAGCATCAAAATGCCCTGGATTATTTTCAACAGCCTTCAATCTTACAAGTTTCCTTCCTTGGGATAGAAAGTCTTTAATACTGAGCGCAGCGAGCGGCGCAAAGCGCCCCTCGTCACTGCAAGCTCTAACGACAATGCCTGGGCGAAGAGAAAATTGGACTACTGCACATTCATTCAATAGAATTTTTTTTCAGCAGTATTTCTGGACCCACAATGCATCGCTTGTTGTTCTGGCTGTTAACTACGTTCGTGCGGTAACAACAACTAAAAATTCACAAAAATAAATTCACCTTAATTTAATGGATATTGATGTAGATAGTAGATTAAACGTTCTTTGTTAAAATTTTTGCACATTTCAAATTCCGTTTATGGAAATGCACCAAACATACGACATCATATGACGCCAAAGTCTACACGTTCCAAATGTCTCATGCAGTTTGAAGAGGCGGATCTTAAAACTAAGTGAGCAATGCGCTCGCCCCAACGGTCGCACCGTCAACATATTAAAAGATATAAATGACATGTTTTATGACTTTGCTATAACAAATTTAATTGGCTATCGTCAACATGCCACGTACGCGGCCATTTTTTCTGTGTTTGTGACCTTCAGCTGCGCATCCCGATCCCGACCTTTATTAAATTTGCATCACGCTCAATTTTTTCAAACGGTCATCTGGACCGACGTTTTTTTAAAAGTTGTCGGTCCAGACAAATTTTTACCGGCCTTGCCGACAGGACCGACGGATTTCAACAAGTCTGCTATATGTACTTAAATATTTAGCCAAACCAAAAATGTTTGTATCAATAGTATTTGTTGCACAGGTATATGCGATAATCATCAATAGACCGTAATTTGATGATCGACAAGAGCTCCAGACAAGGAACCTAGGGATATAAGGTATACATGCAGACTAGGAACTAGAAATGTCAATCAATTTCCAGTACCCAACCCTGGACTTTAATTCACTTGATTAACAGGGGACCCTAGACCAGGTAAATTTGGAGGAGGTACTTATTTTCTCTGCATCTAATGGCCTTCACCCCCGAAGACCTGGCAGACCTCTAACCCAGGCTTTTTTTTTAGGGGTCATAGGGGGCCTGTATTCTGCCCCACTCCCAATGGTAAAAAGTTTTTTTTGTGTTTTTCCCAATTTCATATTAAAAAGAATTATTATCAAAAGACAAGGGAAACGAATATGGTTAAAAAAATGTCCGAACTCAGTAACATGCATATCAGGAACATAGGCGTCGGAATTGGGGGGGGGGGGGGGCTAAGGTGGGCTTGGCACCCCCCCCCCCCCCTGGGCACCCCCAGATTTTTAAAGAAAATTTTACAAATAATTTGGTACTAAAAGACGTTCGATCTCCCCCCGCAAATGGAAAGGTCCATGCCCTTGATTTAAAATCCCTGTAACCTGTCACTTTCAAGGCATGACACAGCACCAAATGCAACAGGACAGAGAAAAATTCGTCAGACCAGGCCAGGATTTGAATCTTTGTCTGGTACGTCGCATTTTTTCCCTCGCCGGTGAGATAATATAGGTCCTAAATCAAAATACAATTCGATGGAAAACAACACCAGACGATAAAAGCAGCTGATAAGTATTTATCAGTGTTTATTTATTATCAGTCAAGATTTTATGGCCTTGATTTCTGAACCCTTCTTTCTCCAATAGCCTACTTCGTGTTTGTGCCAATAAATATTTGTATTGTATGTTAGAATAAATTCTATCAATTGAACTGACAAATTACTCACCGCGGTAACTGCTTAGGATGATCGTTAACATTCGATATGCAAAATACGTTGAATTCTTCCATTGTTAGATTTTACGCAAGATTGTAAATGGCGCTAAAAGTTGGCGCAAAACTCGGTTGGAAATGGAGTCGAAATAATTTTTCGGATAAAATTGGAAAAAAACAAAGTACCTCAGGCCGTAGGAAGGAAATTCAGTTGGGGGGGGGGGGGGGGGCACAGCCATACATTTTCAGTTGACAGTTGAGGGGGCACTACCAAAACTTTCCGGACAAGCAAAAAAAAAAAAAAAAAAAAAAAAAACCAGACGTTTCTAGGCTAATTGTATTCGGCGCGTCGGCGCGCCAGCGCGTCCATCTCAACCCGATATCACAAAAGTATTTTCTCCCTGCATTAAAACACTCAAATGACATCGATTTTCTTTATAATTTAAGCATTATCGGTTATATTCAAGTCGACAGCCCGAGCCCGATTGTATTTTTTTGTTGAGTGGATCCAGAAATTTTTCCCTAGGAGGTGTTGGCTCAAATCGCAAGGGGAAGAGGTCCAAGGCAAAGCTTTAGTAATTTTACTATGTCAGTTCAAATAAATTTGAATTTTTCAGGGATCCGGATCCCATTTGATCCATGCATGCCTTACCACAATTTGTGCTAGAGTAATCCGAAATACCCCAATTTTTTGAGTTGGCCTATACTTTCGATTTCTCTCTCTCTCTCTCTCTCTCTCTCTCTCTCTCCAAACATTAACTATATACATGTATAGCATTTAAAAATATTTAGTGCTTTGGTTTTTATAAATTTTCTTTATGTATAACAAAAATTTACCGGTATTACGTAATGACCCTAGACATTAACTATATACATGTATAGCATTTAAAAATATTTAGTGCTTTGGTTTTTATAAATTTTCTTTATGTATAATAAAAATTTACCTGTATTACGTAATGACCCTAGACTCTAGAGTTTAACCCCCTTTTTAGAGACTTGATTATCATGGCAATAAGCTGCAAAACATTGGTATCAGTGTTTGACAAATATTCCTTGTTACGTATTAAAATATTACTACTACTAAAAATTAGCTTGTTCTTTATTTGAGCAGGGGGAGTAACTTTAGTTACAGATACATAAAGTCCTGCCTCCCCATATTGTAGTCTTCTCAACCACTAAGCTCATTACAAATCCAATCATATAAAATACATCTACAATGGTTCCATCAACATTCCTTAAACATTAATTTTTTTTTTTTTTTTTTTTGGTTTGTTTTGCAGAGTGAAAATTAAAATAGAATTTGATGGTCATTAAAGTAAGAAGCATACCAAAAAGGTTTATGATGACCTGTGTTTACGAAATACTGAATCATTCGCTGATTGCACAAAAATTGATGCCAATGAAAATTGATAAAACTAGTGTATTAATTAGTGGATAAAAGAATATGAATAAAAGAAACAACAGGCGGTTAAATAATGGTATCAGGTTCGTTCGCCCTATCTACCTGTTCGCATGAATCCGTTCGCGCAGGGTCCGTTCGCCATTATTCTTGTTCGCCCTATATCTCGTTCGCCCTATTATATATACAGTATATAGTAAATATCAACATTTATTATTAATTTTATTAAATATTTTACTTGGTGTTTTTTTCAAATGTTGCTACAGTATTTTTTTTTATTAACCGTAATCTTAATGAAGTAATTCAAATTTGATATTTATGCTCTTTACATGCTTAATTGATTTAATTATACTTAATAATGTCACTGTAATTTAGGGGATCATACAATCTGCGTTATGTTCAATTAAAGGACTGAGATGTTAATTTCTGTTGGTCTGCTGGGTCTTTGATTAGTACAGGTATAAATTACCGGTATAGTGTGACCACATGCATTCGTCTGTTGTCTCCCGTGTGCAATTTATGTACCAATGTACATATAATTTATTTAAAAAATCCATTGGTTAATTATTCAATTTCTGCAATATAAATAAGGCGAACAGACCCTGTGCAAACAAGTGATGTTGAAGCTTCAAAAACAAAATTCCATCTATAAAACTTTCTCTTTTTAGCCGAGCGCATTGCTCGTAGAGCAATAGCCGGTTTATGTTACGGTGTTCAACCGGAAATACTGCTTCCTCACCGCCAAATTAAATATGAGTAAGAATAAAGTACGTATGCTCAACCACCTTTGAAGCAATACAAACACTTAATTAAACAAATTTAATTTAACTAAGAAATTCTAAAAAAAAAAAAAAAAAAAAAAAAAAAAAAAAAAAATTGATAATATACTTTCTCCCCTTTTCTTCAATAAATTATTTGTTTAAAAGATGCGATAGGTAATTTCATCAAGTCTGCCAGCTTCACATTCTATAGATAAAGGTTGTGTTACCAGGCTAATGCGGGGAGCATGTGACCCGATGCACACCTTTATGCAAAACTCCCCGCTGATGACCCGTCTGTGTATAAACGTTTGACCTTGCTGCATCAATGTAAATTCAAACTGCATTTTATTTTATTTTATCTTTTAAACATTTTTTTATTTATACTATATGCCATAAATATATTTTTGTGTTACATATTCTTCCAGTGTCTTGTTGTTTTTCATCTGTAATTACAATGTATGTTTCATGTAAAACGGACTTGTTCACTTCTCTGTAAATGAGCCCGGCTCTCTGTACTTCTCAGTACTTTGATTATTTATGATATCGAGCCCGATGCTAACAATATTGTATAAGCGATAATTTATTTTATAAACAAAATCTGTTGCGCGAGCGCGCCGACGCGCCGAATACAATTAGCCCGTTTCTATTGAGGGGGCACAAGCATATAGTATCTAAGTTTACTATAGCAATCTATACAATGCTCACAAATATGTCTCTGAATTCATAAAGTAATGGGTATATATTTAAGGTAGTACAAAACACCCATGAAATGTTTTAACTAATATTTCTTATAAGTACACTAGAAAAAAAAGAATAATATCACATGTCAGCAATCAATGATCTTTGTAAGGAAATAATTAACCTCTGATATTTTTTCATTTCTTATAATATCATATATTATCATTCGACAACCTAAATTTGTCATCTAACATCTTACATGCGATCTGACAGTCTATTATTAAATGCAAAGTAGCTTTTAATATCGATTTATGGTAGAGACCAGATATTTGGACATATTTATAAAGAGTTTCCATTCTATGTACACAATAAAGGTCAAGGTCATATTTAGAGGTCAAGGTCAAATATCATGACGTCATCTACTGATTCTTTTGAATTTTTGCATTGGGTATTTTTTTTTCAAATCGGCAAAATATCTGAAACTGTCGGTTCAATGTTCCTCATTTTGACACATTTCAGTCTGGGTTCTATTTCAATCAATCTGTTGATTTTTGTAAAAATTGAATTATACATTATCTCTTACATACTTGCATGTGAATTTTCAATTCCTGGGCTCTGTATGTTCTATTTTTTCATCACAATTTAGTTACATATACCGGTATCAATATAAATGTATTTATTGAAAGTTAGTAACAGAAAGGTTGTATTTATAAAAATCATCACACAAATGTGCAATAGAGCAATCAGTAAGTTAAAAAAAATGCCTATTATAAAGTACAACGTCTGATTTCACAATCTTCTTACAGAGGTGAATAGGGCATATTTCAAACTAGGTTGGCAAAACACGTGCGGTTGAATTTCTTACATATAAAGAGAGATTTTGTATAAGAGAAAAATTTTTCAAAGTTTTAAACTAAACGATACTTCTAACTGTTCAGCACTAAAGTAATAAAAAGCTTGATACAAGAAAATATTTTATTGCATATTTAGGCTTTTAATACCCCAAATAAGATACTTTTGGTTCCATACTTTTTAGTGCAAAAAGGTCACACAATAATTTATGCGCATTAATTTGCTTGATTTGTCCAATGATAAATATTATTCAAAGTATTTTATGTGAAATATATGGAGATAACGAACAGTATTCAAGCTCAAAAGTCCATTAAACAATACAAATCTGAGAGCAGAGCAAACACGGACCTCTAAAACATCAGAGGTGGGGTCAGGTGCCATGGAGGAGTGAGCATCCCTTGACGTAAAATAGGATTGTATTTATTGCCATGATTACAAGGTATATCTGGTATGATTAACAAAAGAGTTACAATTTAAGTGCAAAAAGGTCAAGTTCATTGTACCGTTGCCGAATAAAATGCATACTGACCCCCAAATTTTCTTTGCGATTTTGAGTCATGCTTTATGAGTACTTATCTAAAATATACCTCAATTAATCCTTCCTTGATATAACTAATTTCACGAGTGACATACCTTAATTTTTAAAGTTCTGTTAGCGTGTTGTATGTTACCGCAACCCATGTCAGGCCCGTAGAAAGCAACTTCAGTTGGGGGAGGGCACAGCCATACATTTTCAGTTGGGGGGGGGCTATCAACTACCAAAAATTCCTTGACAAGCAAAAAAAAGGGGGGGTCACCAGTCGTTTGTATTGAGGGGGCACAAGCTATATAGTAGCTATGTTTTCTATAGTAATCTATATATCGGAAAAATTATGGGGGGCACGCCCCCCCCCCCCCCGGTTCCTACGGCCATGCATGTTGTGAACAAAGAGCCGTCGCGTAGTTGTTGCTAATGCGCTTATGATCCTTTGGTCCATACTTTTAAATATTCCGGATCTCACGATTCGAACCTCCCTACTTTTACCACCCGCCTCGATAAGCTGGTTCCCAGTAAGAGTATTGAAAACTAGCACTATTACTTGGAAGACTAGACAAAATAAGCACCAAATCACAGAATTTTCATCTGAGGCAACTTCAAGAAGGTTCAAGATGACGCTGAAAATTCACATAGTTTATTGGTTTGTATAATTTACTTTTTAACCAGCTGATAATTTTCTTTTATACAATTGTTATCGATTCACAATTAAGATAGGCCCTAATCAGCTAATATGAGGGACCTATATATACTTAGTATATAGGTCCCTGCTAATATTAACACCTAACAACCTAAGTTATGTTTTGATAATATTTTCAACTGGTAAATGAAAATATACTGTATATATTTACAATGATATGCATTTTCATAAAATAGTTTACATTTAAGATTGCTCTGTTAGTGCTTTTGAAATAAGCCAGAAAAATGAATAGTTATGTAACTCATAAGACTGTCATAAGGACGTCCTTGGCTTTGAGATGATTGAAACAAGAGGCTCATGGGCCACAACGCTCACGTGAGTCATGGCCTTGCTGTTCTTCAGCAGCTAATTTTTTCCCTATATATATATTCCTATGTAAGTCTTTGATCACCTATTGTGGACAGTTACACATAAATACAAAGTCAACATTCTAACTGTGATGTCAAAAAGCTCTAATATTAATTTACGCATTAGCAAAGTTAATTATGACGTCATGACATAACGTAAGTAATAGGGGTGAAACGATACACCTCCTTCACGGTTCGATACGTATTGTAAAATTTTGTCTCGGTTCGGTTATTTTTGATACGATACATTTTCATAGAAGGAAACTAATTCAACGTTGTTTTATGCTTTCTTTTTCTAAATCTAGTCAGATATTTTACGAATTTTATTTGCAAATTGACTAGAAGAAATTGATTACAATTATTTGACTGTCAAAAATTATTTTACAAGCTATCAGTCATCAAAAATTTACGTTTTCTATACTTATTTATACTGAATAACGTGTTTACCTTATGCCAAACCCGACTGAATAACGATCCCGACCGAAAAATGAACCGAACCGAAAATTAGAGATTTTGCACCGTGTATCAAACCGAGAAAAAATACCGCGGTGTATCGATACCGCGGTGAACCGTTTCACTCCTAGTAAGTAATTTAATACGGGAAATTAAAATTTTTCATACAAATAATAGAGATATATATTGCGCAAAAAAAGTATATATCTGATACAAAATATAATTATGTCGCATTTAAAACAGGTTTATATCTGTTAATAAATTTGAAAAAATGGAAGTTAAAATTGACATAATTGGAAGAGATGGGATGGACACCTGAAATGCTTGTGTCTCTTGCTGATAGCTAGAAAGTAGAGACTCCTAAAACCATACTCTCTCAATGTTAGTAATTTTAGTTAACTTTTTACAAAATAAATATTTTGTGGAGAACCTATATTGAAAGCAATTATTATTGTGGTGTGATTAGTTAGAATCTAGCTTCCATTTTTCCTGCATATGCATGTATTCTGAAAAAGAATGACCAGTAGATGTATATGGACCAAGATGACACCAACATGAACACAAAAAAGTGATTCTATATTGATAAAGCATTTGATGTGCTTTGCAAAGTACTGTCATACTATGATAAAGCTTTTTTTTTTCAGTGGTGCATGAGGATATGCCCCCAAGGTAAGAATGTTCTATCATGTGTAAAATAGATAACAAAATAAAAAAAATGTTCATACATTTATGAAAGGCACTTTATTCAGCTTAGTTCCTTTATTCTTTAACTTTACAACAATCAGACAACACAATTTTATGTATTAGTCCAGTATTGTGCATGAACTAACTTTTGTTTAATTTGTTTTTTTCAAACTCATGAATTTATTCAAGTAGTTGGGATTTTACAAATCCCTGGGTGCAGGATTATTGTTTCTTGCATTCACACACATACAAACACACACACACACACACACACCCTCTCACACCCACACACACACCCTCACACACACACACACACACACAGAATACTAAGAGAAGGGGAAAAACATTACTCTGAGCTATACTAACTCTAGACTAATCAATTTAAAAAAGTCTTAAATTATACTTAAAATGTAGTGAATTGCAGCTAAATATTAATATTGGTAAGCCAATTTATTTTTACATCTGCTAAAAGTACAAAACATTTTGCCTGGTAAAAAAATATATCAATTTCATTTCCAGTTTCGCAAAATTAAAGCGGAACTTGAGAAAGAATTTGGCAATGAGTTGGAAATAGTAAGTATCAATTGATTTAACCTGTCTTTTTATCTAGTCCCTTTGTTCAATCAAATCTAGCTTCAGAAAGTGACCAAAATTAAAAAATATAATAAGTTCATTTAATTTCTTGTGCATTGGAATTTCCTTAGTTTTCTGGAAATAATTATGAGGGGAAATAAATTACTCATATATACATTTTACATTGTATTTAAATCATTTTTAAGTCTGTCTGGTGATTTTTATGATAAAAATTCCTATGAAAAAATAGTTTTCTTAATTTTATTCTTTTGTTCTTATAACATGAAATATTTTTAAACATAGTAGTGTAAGATAACAGTCAAGATTTTCCTGTTTTTTTATCAGACAGGAGAGGGAACTCCAACCACTACAGGTTGGCTGGAGGTCCAGATTGTAGGAGGGGAACTTCTCCATTCCAAAAAGGTATTGTAATAGTGATTTTTTTGAAAAGTTTTTTTTTTCACATCTACTATATGCCCCTGCATGCTTCTTGCCTATAGAGGTATCCCTGTCTGTCCTTTCAAATCTTGAAAGATAAATTCCTACCCCATCTGTGACTTAAAAATGACAAACATTTAATCTCAAATTCAACATTTTAAAAACATTTAAACAAGCCCTTGTTTAGATATAAAGTTTTATTTCTTAAAGTGGATTTTAAGAGCACCCCAATTTCAGTGACTTCAGCACTTTTCGGGTAGTAATTTTTTTTTAAAAAAAAGAAGATTTTTTTATGTGATGAATAAATTAAATTATACTGTATCATTACATACATTGTTCCTGTGTGTTGTGAAATCTGTATAACTGAACGAGTTTTAACAGAATGGGGATGGATATGTTGATACTGATGCCAAGATGGAGAAGATCAAGGCAGGTGTCAGGAAGGCTTTAGGAAAATAGAGGGCTTGTTACATGTAGTGGTAAGCTATAGACATTACTCTATAGATTATTTCGACATAAAGGCACTGACAAATGGTAAATATATGTTTAAATATGTACATTATCATTTTGCAGCTGATGAGAAGTGGTGGAGAAATAAAGAAGAATCACCCATGAAGGGTCACAACAAAAATGACAAATATGTCATGCTGTGACCTGGAATAACTAGCTAGGAATAACTAGAGAAGAATCTTTGTTTCTGCACCACTGAACATCTACACTACTGAATTTGAAAGATGCTATGCCACGATGACATTATCCTCAAGCTTTTCATCATTTAATAGGTGCTCTTCTAGGATTGTTTTTATTGTTTTATTTGTTTTTATATTTTCCTTTTACTATGTATGACTCCCTGTACAAGTGTAAAACTCCTACTTGGAATCTCAGGAAAACCTATTATCTGCTATGATTATTTTGATGATTATGCTAGATACAAATCTTTGGTGTTTTTAACTGGCAGTTTTTTTTTTTATGGTAAAATTTGATTTTGACTCTTGTTATTTCCCATAAAATAAAAAAAACAACATTTTAACAGATATATTGATTTTCAGAAATTAAACTCATTCCAGGTTGTACTATGTTCTGAGCTTTGTGATTTTTTTTCTTAATAGGCTAGAAATGGGAATGGGATATTGTATCTTTTTAGTTTTTATTTGACCTTATTAAAGATTTTTAAATTGAACTCTGTAGTGTCTGTGTGAGTATGTATATACCGGGTATATATAACATTAAACAAGTCAATGTAACACAAACTCCCATGTCAAGTTTATATGATACAAGGCATGAAAACATGATGATAAATGAAGTTTTATTGGTATTGAACCACATCATGTGAATATCTGTCTTTACCAAGAGAAATTTAAAGTTTTGTTTAGTACTTGAAATTTTCCTTTCCGCTGAAATTAATTTCATTGAGTAGGACTAATTTGCAAGAAATAACAAATTCCCACAAATTTCATATTTCAAGATGTACGTGGCATGCCAAATTAAAAAAAATGAGCGAAGTAAAGTTCCACCACAGTTTATCGTCATACACTGTAAATCATATTCATTAACATTAGTAAAGAACTGTTTGATATTACATGTAATAGTTTATGAATATGTTAGAAATTATTTACAATCTGTTAATTAACTATACATGTAGTTTTGACTAAGTTGAGTCGTGAACAAAAAGTGCAGCTCAGTACAAAACTAGATACTGTCATAAGACAGTAATATGACTTCTAAATGTACTCTTGTGTGTACCTGGTTTTTTAGTGAAGAAGCCCAATAGCTATCATAAATACACGTATCGAATAGAGAAAATATTCCGGTGAGCATGTCGCCCATGGGCCTCTGAAATTAATATTTCATATAATAAATTCATTACCAGTCTGAAATAAAAGAATTTAATGAAGCAGAATTCTGTTTAAAAAGGAGTTTTGGAAAGGAGATTTTTGGTACGAAAAACAATTTTTCAATTTTCGATCCCCCTTTCCCCAATTGGTCTCTCGAATGAAAATCTGCAAACCTAATTGCGTATCTACAGGACACCACCAATCATATTCCAAAAGATGACTTGGCTACTGCGTAAAATATAACACGTTAGAAGGAGTTCTGAAAACAGGGTTGTTGTTTTTTTTTGTAGAAAAATGTCATTTTTCGACCCTGTCCGCAATTGGCCCCCAGTTGAAAATTGCGAAACCTTAATGCACATCTAAGGAACACCACCAATCATATTCTAAAAGATGATTTAACTAGTGCATAAAATGTACCTGAAAATCACTTTTTTGAATTAAAAAAAATGATCCTAAATGTGAATTTGAGAATCTAGAATCAAAATTGTCATTTTCATAGGAGAGGTCAATTTTGGATTAAAAATTGACATTTTTCTACAAAAACCATGTTACCAAGCAGAACTCCTCTTACATTTTACGCATGTCACGCCACCCAGCTGGGAAAGTGGTAAAAAAAAAAATCAAAATTAGGTGCAGAATAATGATGAAAAGTTTGTGGACATATTATATGGAGAGGACTTGTATGGGCAGTGCCTGTTCTCTAGACTAATCCTTTTATGTTTCATTCATAATAAAGTATTGTTTGAAAAAAAAACAGGCCCGTAGCAACGGTTTTAAAAAGGGGGACCTCCCAAAGAAAATATGACAAGCAAAAAAAAAAACGTCTAAAAAAAGTGGGGGGGGGGAGCCGACCTCCAAAAAAATTTGACAATCAAAAAGAACAAAACAAAAAATAAGATCCTATTTCGTGGGGGGGGGGGGGGGGGGGGGGGGTGGAGGAGGGTTGGACCAATCTCTTATTTTTTGATACATTTCTTTTTTTAAAGAATTTGCCAGTGCTCGACCTTACAGCAAAAACAAGAGATCCATGGACCACATCGCTCACCTGAGCACATTGGCTAAGCAAAAACACAAATCAGTTCAGTATTGAAAAATTTACATCGGACGGGATTGAATTTTAAACTACCTGAGGATGCTTCCATATCAATTTAACAAATGGCTTTGCTGTTTTTGAGCAGAAAATTTTTAAAGATTTTTACCTATATATTCCTTTGTAAAAATTTGATCCCCAATTGTGGCCCCTCCCTACCCTGTGGGTCATCTTTTAACAAACTTTAATCTACACTACCAGAGGATGCTTCTACATCAATATGACTAAACATGGCTTTGCTGTTCTTGAGAAGAAGATTTATTTCCTTTACGTTCCTATGTAAAGCTTTGATCCCCATTGTGGTCACACCCTACCCCTGGGGGTAATCATTTCAACAAAATGAATCTACATATACACTACCTGAGGATCCTTCCATATCAATATGACTAAACATGGCTTTTCTGTTCTTGAGATTTTTTCCTATATATTCCTATGTTAAACTTTGATCTCCAATTGTGGCCCCACCCTACCCCCGGGGGTCATCATTTGCACAAAATTGAATCTACACTACCTGAGGATGCTTCAATATCAAAAAGACTAATCATGGCTTTGATGTTCTTGAGAAGAAGATTTTTAAAGTTTTTTCCTACATATTCCTATGTAAAACTTTGATCCCCCATCATGGCCCCACCCTACCCCCGGGGATCATGATTTGAACAAACTTGAATCTACATTATGTAAAGAAGGTTTTTACTATAAGTTTCAACTTCTGGGCCCATGAGTGGACTTGAATCCCCTTCACCCAAGGATGCTTTGTGGCAAGTTTGGTTGAAACTGGCCCAGTGGTTCTGGAGAAGAATTCGAAAATGTGAAAAGTTTACAGACGGACTACAGACAAAATGTGATCAGAAAAGCTCACTTGAGCTAAAAAAAAAGGGGGGGAGCAACCAGCTTCTAAATGAAAATTTTCTCTAGCATGCCCCCCCCCCCCCCCCGGCCCCGCAATCTACGGGCCTGAAAAAACAAAACATATCTGTATTTACAGTCGATTTGAATCTCTTGCAAGCATGGTTTGGCTAACGGAAGTTCAGATAGGTCTGGTTAAATGTGAAGTTGGAGGCAACAACTGGTTGCTGTGCAGTTCGTTTCACATGTTTCCACCCTGTCATTTTGTCTTAAGGAACTGGAAGGGTTGCCGACCGTCCTCGTAATGTATGTTCGCGCGTAAAAGGCGCGTCAAGAGAAAGCTACAATTCATTTTATCACCCGCGTACCACTGAAAAAAATATTAATACAATAGGCAATAAAAATCGTCACATTCTCCCCAAAAACTGGAAGAAAGTTGTTATTGATAGCACACAGTCCCAAATGTAGCCAGAATCTTGCAAACCATGACATTAAGGAAGGGGGGATAAGCACTGTCTTCAAATTTACCTGTCTGTGAACCCCTGTCAATCAGCTGAAATTAAGCCTTGGATTGGGTCATCCATGACATTTGTTTCAAGTCGTTGTGCACATTCTACTGACATCCGTATAGTTAGCTGCAGAACTGTAGCTCTATGGTTGAAATGTCTGCAATTTCTCAACCAGAGAGCTACAGTGCTGCTGCGAAGTCGACATTTGTCCCCAGTCAAAATTCTTGGGGACTAAGTGGACAGAAGGCGAGAAGGCATTGAAATACATGTACATGTACCACGTTACTTCTGATCAACTAAGGGCTGCCTTGTTGAGGAGTGGAATACTAATAAATGTAATATTTCCACGGAAAATATATGCTTGCATGATAATCATGGAATTGTTGTTCTTGGAAAGGATTTTTTTTTTTTAAATCCTCAATACATTCCTTTGTAAAACTTTTCACTATTTCTTAATTATCTCCCCTTAGAAGAGAGTATGGTTTTTCACTTTTTTATGCCCCCATATCGAAGATTCGAGGGTATATAGTTTTTGCCCTGTCCATCCGTTTGTTTGTCCGCAAAAACTTTAACATTGCTCATAACTTTTGATTGGTTGGAGCTATGGCTTTCATACTCCACTTGTGTATTCTTTTGACAAGACCTTTCTTTGGGCACCATCATATTTGACCTTGATCTTGGAGTTTGACCCAGTTTTGCAAAAATTTACCCAACTTTAACCTTGGCCATAACTTCTGAACAATTGGTGCTAGGGCTTTCATACCTTGCATGTGTAATCCTTGTGACAAGACCTTCCTTTGGATTTCAATAACTTTGACTCTTTGACCTAGGAGTTTGACCCACTTTTGAAAAACATTAACCTTGGCAATAACTTTTGAAAGGTTGGTGCTAGGGCTTTCATTCTTTACATATGTAATCCTTATGACCAGACCTTCCTTTGGATACCAATAACTTTGACTCTTTGACCTCGACCTTGGAATTTGACCCATTTTTGGTAAACTTTTACCTTGGCCATAACTTTTGAACAGTTGGTGCTAGGGCTTTCATATTTCACATGTGTATTTCTTGTGAAAAGGCCTTTCTTTGGGCACCATTAATTTTGACCATTTGAACTTGACCTTGATGTTTGACTTACTTTTGAAAAACTTTAATCTTTTCCGTATCTATTTAATGGTTGCTGCTAGGGCTTTCGTATTTCACAGGTATATTCCTTACTTTGGGTACCAACATATTTGATTTGCATTTGAGAAAGTTTAACCTTTGATATGAGTTGCCATACGGGGGCATCAGTGTTTCACAAACACATCTTGTTTTTTATATATAAGGTGAAGATAACGAACAGTGACCGATCTCATAAATGTGCAAACAATACAAATTTGTGAACAGGGCATAAACCACGGACCCCGGAAATTCCAGAGGTGGCATCAGGTACCTAGGAGAAGTAAGCATTCCCTGTTGACCTGTCACACCTGCCGTGAGCCTTGTGTATTGATCAGGTAGTTTCTGAATAAATTCTTCTTCATAGGAATGTAAAAACAGGTCGGCTAATAAAAGTGCCAATCGGAATTCCCACATTGGTCTCCGAAGCTATACTACATAAATGTTGTCAATGAGGTACTCCAGTACCTTTTAATATCAACTCTACAGTAAGTTTTGTAAAGTAAGTGATTTTTAGCAAAATAATTTTGTTAATGACCACCAATCACAAGATCCTAAAATTTCCGAGCTCTATTTTCATTGAAGAATCAGTTGTCTATTAATATTGAAAAGCTTAGTTTTTAATTTATTGTGAGGAATGGTTGTATAAATTTAGAAAAGTCATACATATTGATGTTATTGACTTAAGAAAAAAAAATGGTGATTATAATTTTTTTTTTCAAAAACTCTTTGGAGTTTTTGAGAATCCACATCTGATTTACACCACTTCTAGAATATGCTGTACAAGCACGGTACGCCGGTCTGAAGTTTCTCCTTTATTGCAGTTAATATTTCTGCATGGAGTAAAGAGGGGGCTTGGAGCATTTGTTAGACCCGGCAATGTATTTCTGTAAGGATTTTTATGAAGTTAAGGAATCCAGTATAGGTAGGGTAGATCGAACTCATCTTAAGCTTTGTTGACTGGAATGTAAAAGTTTTGAACACTAAAATGTGAGTTTGAAGAATTTCATCCTTAGAAAGTGAACCCTAAGTTATATATAACTTGGATTTCCAGACATAGAATTAAATCCAAGTTCTTCTGAAATCAGTAAAACTGTTATAACAATGAGCTTTACAAACAAAGACGATCTATTGTTACAAGCCCTGTCTGTTGGGACCATAACACATTGTTCATGTAGTCTTTCTAATTTTTTAATCACCGACGATTCAGTGAAAACGGAGGGATAGATGGCTCGCACATTGCCTTTTAACTTTCTAATGGTTATACGGCTCTTTAATATATTTCTAAAAGACATAATCCATTCTAACAAAGTGTTAAGGTCTTCCCTTTCATATTTAGCCCAACATCTGGCATAATCTTCGACAGAATTTACAATAGAAATGAAGTTCTGTCGCCAATATGAAAGATCGGGGCTCCTGTATTTAGGACCTTTTCATATGATTGCTAACAGGTCCTCATTTTCAACTACAGGTATATTAACATAACGGTTTAAGACGTGTTCAACAGGACTGAAGTTGAAAGAAGAGCAATCTGAACACTTCAGATGATTTTCTTTTATAAGATGTTCAATATCTTGGCACTGTAACATGTGTAAGGATTGTTTATATTTGAAAAGTTTGGAAGGAAAAGTATGTGAATATTTTCAACTTCATTTATGGTGGAATGTAAGACTGAACTTTTTTTGATTAACACTGTTATTTATGTTCACAGCATCTAATTCCATAAGTGTAAGGAACCGACGGGTTGAGTAAGAATTATTTTCCGACATACGTGGTGGCTTAAAGAGCCTATGCAGGGCATATATTTTGCCTAAGGTACTCTTTTACTCGGACAACAGACAAATCGGTCGCAACCAGACTCCTGCATGGTTCAGACTGAATTTCAGCCTCCTAGCTGGTTTTGGATGCCAATGACATTCGGGTTATTATGAGTTGACTTTCACTGCTTCTTGGTGTATTTGATTCCCAAGTAATGTTGTGTAGACTCCAATTCATACGACATTAACAGGTTAGCTTATTTCTACGAGACATTATATGTTCAGATTCTAGAGAGAGAGTGAGAGAGAGATTTGACTTATTCTTTAATTTATTTATTTGTTTTTGAAAGATATATTATTTTCCCCTCAAAGAATTGATTATCATTTATATGCAAAATTGTAAAAAATAAAATAAAATGAGTAAATAAAATTATATTTGTGAACTACGTTAGTTTAGATACTTGTTTGGAGAATGGGATTTTTTTTTGGTCTTATTCTTGAGATATTATGAAAAAGTGTCCGTTACACTCAATACTCTAACTGCGCGGGGGTAGATTCTTATGTATCCACATCATGATGGTTATTGGTAGAGATTGAAATGAAATAACAGCGCTGAGTGTACCAAATAGACAGACTCCGAACATTCGATAACCCAATACTGTACGTTTCACATAATCAAAGCGAACGCACCATTGTTGTTTACAAATACGCACTCGGCACACCTCGGCCGATTCGTACCTCACTGATGAAGGTGAGGGAATCAGCCGAGGTTTGCCGAATGTACAAATACGGTGATCGTAACCTATCGGCATTTTCCTTCACTATAACGAAAAACCTCGAGGGAATGCAAAATTTGATAATATACAGCTGATCACGAGACGGTCAAATTGATCAAGACAGGACAGGTAAGTCTAATTTAGCAGTATTTCAGCACATTTAAATCAGCTTGCAACTGATCATTTTATTATCGATTGTATCTAACGGGCAAATAAAAAACATAAAAGGGTTTAGTTTCTATTAAATTAGCACCCGGAAGAAATGGGTAGGCCTAATCAACATCAGTCTAAATAACACAGGACTTGCTTCCGTTGGTAAAAAATATATATATATATGTATATATTTAAATATTAAAAAAATATTATATACCAATAACTAAAAAAACCCTCTTGGTTTAGTAGTTGGTACATGTATATGATTTTTAAAAAATATATTTTTACACCCCTGGAGCACAGGGGCATCTTATCCGCTCTGTTCTCTACTACACATATATAAAAATACACCTTGTGTATTTTTATATATGTGTAGTAGAGAACAGAGCGGATAAGATGCCCCTGTGCACCAATTCGCTCTGAAGAGAATACCTTCGAAGTGACAATATGCCAAATTAAACCTTCCTGCGTTTAAATTATATATGCTGATCTCTATATACCACAAACGCGTGGTCGTCAGCGAATAAATATATTGTACATGTAAACGAATTCTCACTGTTCATATATACTTTTTTATTTTATATGGGCGCCGTATATGTCAACTCAAAAGGACGCGTAAGTACTCTGAAGTTTCGGAGAATCTGTCCTACGGTGAACGTCCTCACACTCCTTATCATGCTTATAAAGCATGATAAGGAGTGTGAGGACGTTCACCCTACGGTGAACGTCCTCACACTCATGATAGGGTGAACGTCCTCACACTCCTTATCATGCTTATAAAGCATGATAAGGAGTGTGAGGACGTTCACCCTCGGCTTCTGGTGGTGAACTTCTAGTATGCTGGAGTACAGCACAGGAATCGATGAGGGTTGATACAGCAGGGAAGTGGACAAATATTTGACATGGCATGCGCGGATCTAGAGGGGGGGGTCCCCCCCCCCCCTGGAATTTGCAGAGTTATTAAAAGTATATACTGAAGAAAATAACAAAAATGACTTTGCCCCCCCCCCCTTCGAAAACGTGGACCCCACCACTACCACGAAATAGGTGTTTTCACGTTTGGGAAATGGAATTTGCAGGGTTTTTTTTCTGGGTTTAATACGTTTGGGAAGGAATTTGTTTTGTTTTGTTTTGTTTTGTTTTTTTTTTGCTTGTCAAGAAATTTTTGGGTTGGAAATTTTTTTTGACTCGGGTGCTGGGGTGGACACCCCCCCCCCCCGGAAAAAATTCCTTGATCCGCGCCTGCATGTGGAGACGAACTGACTCGAAAAGGGAGGGGGAACTTATCTATCTATGATATTTATAATTGTGTTTTGCCAAAAAAAAAAGTCAGAAAATTGAAAGTTAACATTTTTTTTTAATTAATACTTGTTAATCCCTCCATTTAAACTGATTGAAATATAGAAATATGTGTTATAATAATCAAAACGAATCATCTCAAGTTGTTTTAGACAGTGATTTCAGAATTATGTTGAACTTCATATATTGTAATATTTTTCGACAATTGTTTGTTTTCATCAAAGCTTCCAAACATCAATCGACCAATTAATGACAATGAATAATTTGTAGCAAACCCGCACTTACAGCGATTGATGAAGCATACTTAATACCTTGTTTATTGTTTACACACGTCAGGTACTCCATGAAAGAATAGTAGTCTATCTCAAAAAAATCTACGAACAGGACAATCTGTGAACAGCTAGGGAAAATTTAGAGCTAGGTTGGATCAGGTGCCTAGGAGGAGTAGGCATCCCCTGTCGACCGGATTCACACCTACCGTGAGCCCTATGTTTTGATCAAGTCGACCGGAATATATTCCATAGTCAAAGAATCTGGGGGAATAAGGCGAGCCATGTGCCCATGCCCATTTTTCGACTATGCAAGAACATTTATTGGAAAAAATCTCTCAATTGTTCGAATTTACTTGAGCAATTTAATGTTTGCAGTGGTTCTCAAAATGATATTTATATTCTAAACAAGCTAAACAGTTGACTTTCATTTATTGTCACAAGTGTCTAACATGGGTAGGGACTTCTATTAATTAATCTGCATATTGAGTGTTAACACTTATTGTGGAGATACTATAAAAATGTTAACATTGTATATAATGATAGTGTTGATCTAGAAGCGCTTGTAGTAAAAATAAATAAAAACGGGAATAAAAGTATTCAAATATCTACTAGTATTCTAATTTTTATCCGGCATTCTAAATAATGTACTGTAAATGAGTTCATCACTACATATATATATATATTTTTTATTTCCAGTGAAATATATGTTATTCCTATAGACATTTTTTATAAAGTAAAAAAAAATTAACCCCCTCCCTAAAAAATAAAAAATAAAAAAAATCATGATTCGAACACTTTCCTCAATAAACGTCCCTTTAAAGAGCTCCTCGCTAACCACTATACCACGGAGTCACACATACATACCCATTTAAATAGCATACAGTTCTCTATATTTAGCAAGCGTATTTGGACTTAGAATTATTTAAGACCACGGTGAAAATTTAAGTAAGTTAACTTAATTTTTTATGTAGAGTGGGTCTTCGTACCAAATTTTTGCAAGTGTAAAAAGCAACATCTTTCCATTGCCTGTCATTCATCGTTCTCAAAAAAATGGTACGATGACCCACTCTATTTAAAAAATGTAGTTATATCATCCAATTTATGTCAGTTTTTGTGAAAATTGAGCGTGATGCCATTTTTTTGGTGTTTATCAGAATCAATTTCGCTGTTACAGTATTCAGGTTTTGTCAAATTTGTATCGAGATGGTAATAAGCATTACACTAATTCAACAAAAAGTGAAATTTTTTAAAAATGAATTTACTGATTTTTTTATCGATCGTTATGTAGGCATATGGCTCGGCTTATCCCCCCAGTTTCTTTAGTATAAAAACAAAGGCCTAACAATTTGTATGAAATACGACCCAGTGATACGTTATATTTGTCAACAAGATCATTATAAAAACCATAGAATTTACGAAATGCTGACTTTAAAACAAGGTTGTTGAAATCCTTATAACATCAACTTCTCTTTCAATAGCTGCCTCGGTTTAAAAATTGATCGTACTTGGAGCTTGCTCTTGAGAATCGAATAAGTTGAGAGACATTAACAACACATACAGGTGATAGCGGAATATTACAAGATAACTAAGGAAACTTGACATGGAAAAGCTGAAGTCATCGCGTTTGTGCCTGACATGTAAAATTTAGTTGTTAGTTGGTCTTTATTGTCTAAAGTCAGTAAAACATCCAAATATGAAACAGATGTGGCAGACTGAGGCGTCTTTAATTTCGAGTTCACTGGGATATATATCGTCGACATATGAATGGAAGTAACTATTGTTAATTGACAAAATGCTGTTGATATATCTGAATGTCGAGTTCAAGGCCATAACAAGCGTTTTCTTCTTCTCATGTAGAAGTACAAGTAGTTATAACTTATATAGACATACATCCAATTTTGCGTCTGTGTAAACACTTTGCCGTCCCATTCACTACAGATCGCCGCTATACTCGCCGCTCCAATTAATGAGCAGATGAATCCGTTACAAAATTGTGATTTTGTATTATTTTTATTTTATTTATTTATTTACAAAAATATGCCAAGGCCCTTAAACAAAATATCTATAATGTCTATTTAGAAATTTGATTTTTATTATAGTTTATGTGTATATTTACTATTGAGTTAATAGGTACCCCCCTCCTGACGTGAGTGTTTTAGATCAGGTTAGCGACCGGTCAATGATGGTAATCATGATTATAGACTAAAAGTTTTCAGTGTTAGCCTCTCATGATAGACTATTCAGGCACTAATCTAGGTCATATTTACTAACGATATGAAATATTTAGGTATTTTCCCCAGGAGAAAAAGAGTCCATTTTCCTTAAGTTTTTATTCTATGTTAAAAATACTACATCCTTAAAAAGATCAAACAATCACTGTACCGTTAACAGTCCATTATGCAATAAATATATTTACATTTTCTGTACTTGATACTACGACGTATACTTCAGACAAGTTGTTCTTCTGAAATATTTTCTATTTATCAATAAAAATCTCCATTATGATTAAATAGAAAATACGTCAGAAAGACATTTATACTACCTTTCCGAAATTCTTTTTATGACTATTTAACGTTGAATTTGGCTAAGAATGAGTTAATCAATGTGGTATGAAACGTCATGTGACACTAAGAAGATTGTCCAAAAATGGTATCCCCCAATAGATTACTCCCCGAAATCACAGTTTTAATTAACATCAAACAACAGAAACAGAAAAAACCCTCAGTCATACTTGAGGAGGAGTACACTACTTATGGGATATGTTACAGCTTTTCCCGAGGAAGTGGCTCAAACTGAGTAAATGCCTCCACCCTTCCCAACGTACACATACTAAATGATTTGTTATTTTTACCGTTATTTGTATTGGAACACCTACACCTACACACTCTCTCTCACTAAAGAAAAAAAAGGCTCATGAGCCTCAATTCTCATCCGAGTCACCTTGGCCCTGCAGTAGAAGAATTCAAAAGGTCTTTCCAATGGGAGGAAAAAATCACTTCATATTGTGGCTGTACCTTCCAACAGAGGTTATGACGTAACCAAACTTGAATTCACAAAGTCATTTTGGCCTTGCAGCTCCTGAGAAGATTTGTTGATATTTTTTTCCTGCAGACATGCATTTAGGTAAAAAAAAAGAGTTGAATCCAAACAATTACAACTTCGGCATTTTTGCAAATTAATATTTTTAGTGTGGCACTGCTACTGCTGAATTTTTCAAAAATTATTTTCCCATATATTTCCAGGTAATACTTTGATCCTCTATTTTCACCCCCACCTAGTTTGAAATATCTGACGTTTTCCAGGCGTTTTTAGCGATTTTGATATTTGGCGTTTTCCTGGTACGTCAAATATCAAAATCGTGAAAAACGCCTGGAAAACGTCAGATATTTTGGGCTACTCCTCGCCCAACCACCAGGGACCATAATTTGAACAAACATTAATGTGCACTACCTGGGGGTGTTTACGTCTTACCTGTAATATGAATAATCATAGTCCTGGTATTCTTTAGAAGAAGATTTTTAAAATATTTTTTTTATACTAAAGTATTCCAGTATTGAATATTTGAAAGCACTTGCATCGAGCATTTGCATTTTCTCAGCATTTAAATACATCATTATCGAATCAAAGGTTATTTTATCTATTTTAATGGAAATGTATAAAGAGTACCCCATGTAAGGCAGTTACATTAGTTAACATGTACATGTATTTATTATTTATTGCTATTTGGAAAATAAAATAAAGCTGGGCGAACAAGACGTGCAAAATGCCTATAGCTTCAAATGTATAAAAGGCATATTTGATTTGTGAATGTAGTTTTAAAGCTCTTATCACTGAGAGGTATGAACATAGACCTGTGCTTTAGGTATGGTATGAAATTATGACAAACTTTTCTGCGGAAAACCATTTTATGATTAAAATAATGTGGTTTTGTTAGGGTTCGAACCCAAGCAATAAAAATCCTGAGTCTTATATTTTTCCCTTCGAGGCTAACACGCCAACCACTACGCTGTAAATGGACTTTAATGGAGATTTTAAATATATGTAGTGTATACGTTAATGTTAAATGAAATTTTAAAGAAAAAAATTTCATAATTGAGATTTTTTTATTTTTCACGTTCTTATTGTCGCACAATGGGCATTTTGCTCGCCTTGTTGCCCTTCTTATTTAAGGAGTATGACGTGTTAAAACAATTTAAGGCATGCAATATAGACGCATGATTGTCTTCATAATGATACATGAAGTATTTTACTTTAATCAACGTGTCTACTGACATATGTACAATATTTTTTTTTTCTTTTTTTCGTTTAAATAAAAAATAAGATATTGCTTAAAGTAAACATTACTCAATCAACCATTTCAGAGGACATCATGCCTTCGGAGTCGTTTTCAGAAGTTCTTCCGGGATTCACAGGGGAGAGTAATCCAGATATTTTCAACCTAAAAGCGAGGCCGAATGTTACCGAGAAGAAACCAGGCCAACTTCCGGACCACATGATCAAACAATACTTTGAAGATGTATGTTTTTTTTTTTTAAATATTCTTATATCAAAGTTTCATCACAAATGTTTTATTTTTCTTACTTTCTTAGAAAACACTAAAAAACCCAACAACACTGTATATCCTTAGTGTCGGATCTACTAAGTAGATACAAGGTCACGGATGAAAATTTATATAAACACTAAAAATGACCAACGACACGAACAATAAAAAGAGTCAAATTTTCGGGACGCCCTGTCCCTTCCTCAGGGCATATAAAAGGTTTTTAAAAAGTCATGAAAGAACAAAACAAATGAAAACAAAAACATATCTCTAGCACTAATACTACACTACTAAACCCTATTTATTTTCACTTTAACATTTTGAATTTTGATGTTGAAAACTAATAAATATGAAATGAATCTGAACCACTGCGAGGAACGTCCAGTCAGTTTGGTATACTGTGGCGATTTCGCCGATTCTGAAGTCTCTGATTTTATCCTACACTATACCAATAACCGGAAGCTCTTGTAGCCCGTCTATAGTCTTAATATGTCGTGAGGTAATTTTCGAGAAATAAATGAGTGGGTTACATTAAAGAGGCTTGACCAAGGAGGACTGGAACACTATATTTGAAAAGAAAAATGTCTCTAGAAGCGAACTATGTCTTACTGAAGTAGGTTAATGATTGATAAATTGATAAAATACTGGCTTGAAGTGGGGGTGCCTGAAATTAAGTTAGGTACCTTGTGGTAAAAATAAGTAGGGATGCCCTGTATACGAAACACGTGCCTGTGTATTAACTATCATATGCTGCCTTCAACAGAGGTGGCAGAGGATAGTTTTTTTAATGCCAAACATGTGCCGAGGGGGTACACATATACATGCGATAAAAAAAACATGTACATGGGGACAGTTTTCCAGGGGCTAATTAATTACACTTCATATGCCCATGGCTCACAAATTATGTCAACAAATTACATGTAATCTGCCTATTAGAGTGCACATGTACCAAAAATGCACCTGGGGACTCCCCAAATTTTGGCTTGTTTTTCCAAGATTTGGGCCTCAGTCGCACCCATACAACCCACCCCCAGGCCCGAGCGAGCAGGATAAAACACCCAGTAGTCTGTAAATCAATGCATGCCCTAATGAAAATTCACCAATTGATATGGGGTCATTCACCTTCCCTTTGAGATACACACCTTCTTCTAAGGCCTACTGCTTTTCAGCTGAATTTCCTCTGCAACTGACCACGTGTCTTAGTTTCGCATTTACAACTCTGTATATGATAAGCGTCATAGTGACACCTACATGTTGCACATCATTTTTTTTCAGCAAGCACTCTGCTACACTGCAAATGTGTCCCATAATTATTCTAATCATTTTTCTACATAAAATATCACATCAAACAGGGGATATCTCAGTTTTTTAAGAAATTTGACCTGGTCTTTAGGACGAAACTATCCCCTGCCACCAGAGATGTCTCCTACCTTTAGCAGAAATATCTCCCCTGTCAAGGAGAACAACACTGCTTAAAACAACAATTAATATGTTTAAGTCTGAGCTTGAGCGAAAAATTTCACATATACGGTAATTGTCATACATAGATGATTTCTACTTACCTCCAATTATTCCAACATGAAAGGTCAATGAGATATTAGATGCCTTGATCAAGCATAATTGATATCCAGTTTTAGTTATTACAGTTTAATAATTAGACAATAGGTAAATTATAATGAAAGATTACGATTCAATATAAAAGAAATCTTTTTTTGTAACACAATTTTCCCTTGAAACACAATTTTTTTAATTTTTTTTTATCCCCCCCCCCAATTTTTGTTAGAAACGCATGCCTATGGTCCACATATTGCAGACCTTTTGAAGGACACCAACTTATTCGAATTGATGAACAGTCTTTTTTGTTTCCACAGTCCTTAGGATGTGGTTTCAACAGATATTTGGCGTGAACTCGTTCTTACTTTATTAATTTTTTAACCCCCCCCCAATTTTTGTTAGAAACGCATGCCTATGGCCCACATATTGGAGACCTTTTTGAAGGACATCAACTTATTCGAATTGATAAACAGTGTTTTTTGTTTACACAGTCCTTAGGATGTGGTTTCAACAGATATTTTTAATGATAACGATAAAGAAATCAAGGACTTTTGTAGTCAGATTATCGTTAAAACTAAAAAAAGATATCGAATAGCTGGAAATGGCGTCTGAACATTGGAGGAATTTTGGAGGTTTTAAAAATACTGTTGACGTGCTACCTGGATATACAGGAGAATGTCATCCGGAAATATTCAATTTGTCCGCAAAACCAATTGTTCGAGAAAAGAAATTAGGACAGCTTCCGGACGAAATGATCCGGAAGTTCTTTGAAGATGTAACTTTTTTTTTTCTCCTTTGTTCAGATTAGAAGAAAATTTGGGTAGTTGAAATGTACAGTAAAAAAAAAAAATAAAGTAATGTACATGTTTGAAATGTCATGTATAATTATGATATACCGGTATATTTCTGTTCTAGCTTACTTAGTGAGGTCTGATGATTAAATGTTGTCTGTCTGAACATATACATTGACTTTAAGTATTTGCAACTTAAATGAAAATTCATTTCTAATAAATAGATACACATGTACACCCACTCATGAAGATATTCAACTTAAGATATGTTTACACTTTTGAATGAAGGGTTACGTGGTTGTGAAGGACTTCTTTACGAAGGAAGAATTGGAACCATGCAAAAAGGCTATTGAAAGATTTGTTGATCAGCTGGCTCAAAAACTGTACGAATCTGGACGAATAAAAGGTAACTAGTACATATCAAAATTCTCTTTTTCTCTCAGAAAATGTGGTCATTGTCACCATGATTTTTTTTTTTACATTTTGTTTTAGAGCTTTACAGTGGGTACGGATTTTTTGAACGCTTGTCGAAGATTGAAAAAGACTTTCCAGGAGCTAATATAGTTCTACACAAATACGGAGTTCTGCCACAGGTATGCAAACTATTGCTAGCTCCCAAGGCACTGTAGCATCTTTCATAGCCTTTTTTCAGCTGTTCAAAATGTGATATCACAGTCAAATTCGGGTAGCTGGTGATCTGCAGCTCTGGGCTGAAAAAAATCGGATAGAGAACCAGAGAACTAAAATTCCCTGTATTCAAAAAGCATATATTGCGCACTTTATATAAAAAAACTGCACACGGTTGGAATTTCCATACTGTAAAGCTGTCAAAATCTTACTAACTCTAGGAGCTAGCTTTCATAGTATTTTTATGTTGTTTTTTTTTTCCGACGAGATTTGTTCAAGCATATAGGAAAGACCACAAGAATAGAAATTGAAGCTTCTTATGACCAGCAAAAGAATCGTTTGACTCTTCTAGGTATTTGTCAAAGAACTGCGAACGATAGTATTGTTCTCCCGCCTACCTCCAAGTCAATTTTCGAAAGTTAACATATTTTAATGATTTTTCATATTTATATAGGTATTTATGTGAATTTTCATAAAACGTTACTTATTTGGGAAAACAAAGAGAGATAACTCTATAATTTTGGTAAAACTTGTGTTTCAACGGAAAACGGAAATATTTTTAAAACATCTCCACCCCCACCCCCCACCCCCACCCCCACCCCCGTGAAACAAAAATTCCTTTTTACAGTTAATATGGATTGTTATTTCACAAATTCATACCAAAGCTTTTTGTGTTTCACTGGGGGAACATATGTTTACAGACAAAAAACGACAGAAATGCTCATTTTTTCACCAATTTTGAAGGGGTTTACAACTTAAACGTTGTATTTAATCAATTACATATGTTTAATTTTATATGAATAAAACATAAGAAAAGACGTAATGAACATTTATTCATATCCAAGAATATTTTAAAATATGATGATTCTTTCAAGCCGATTTCAATGAAAAACATCGTCTACCTCCTTATAAAATGAGCTGGGATTAAGAGTAATTAACTATTTAACACTGGTATCAAAATTATTAATCAAATACTATAAACTCTTCTTTGCATTAAACAAAGATTTTATGACCAAATTGCCATTAGTATTGAATTAAATGGGTGTAAAATGTAGGCGGGAATCGAGAGTTAGCGTGCGTAGTTCTTATATCGTGGCTCTCCCACGGCGGTGAGTGGACTCTACTCTGGATACTATTTTTCCATGCTTAAAGAAACGTGGACTGGAGGGGAAAATGCTACTATCTCCCTTTAATGTAAAATGATTTAATTAATCTTAATAAAATATACGGGAAGGAAATTTTTGCACATGCTATAAAATGCTTCATCCCCTCGGTTTTTTTTCATTGAGGAGAGGGGATGGAGCTTCGGGTATATTTTTAGACGTAGAGTTGCGATGCATCGTTCATAGCCATTATTTTAAATTCAATTTTAACAAAGCATTTTAATGTAGTCATTGTTCTTCGAATTCAAACACATAGAAGATATATTGTACGTATATGTACTTCTATCAGGTGAGGGATAAATGATTAATGAAGTATAGAAAATTAATAATCGTATCGAGGCCTGTCTTAACATTTCATTTTAACTTGTAATATGGCTCAGCGCACCACGTTTCCGAAAATTGGTTTTATCTTTTTGCAAAAAATATGTAATTATTCTGCAAATATCACTGGCGGATTTAGAGGGGGCCAGGGGGCCCGGGTCCCCTTTTGTGTCCAAAATATACATAAGATTTAATAATAAAATCATTTTTTTGGTGTGGCTGTGGGTCCCTACCCCGACCCCTAACTGGTCGCCCCCCCCCCCCCTTTCAAGATTCTTGGATCCGCCACTGAATATTTATTCTAAGATTCTGCAAAAGAAAAAATAACAACTTGTATTCGCAAAAAAATATTGTAAATTGTATTTTCAGGCGTTTAAAGATCTTTGGACCAATGAGCGTTTGTTGAATGTTGTGGAGCAGCTGATTGGTCCAGACATTGCCGGGCACCCGGTTTGGAATCTACGCACCAAGACACCCCAGAACGAGGCTACAACAGTTCCTTGGCATCAAGGTAAAGATGGATATTGGCACAGTCCAGACAAACAACGAATATTTAAGCAAATTTAAATTTTCCTGATTAACGAGTATTTGACCGTCTGTACGCATAGCTCATCCAAAATAGGATAGTCCATATTTATAAATTAATAATTATTCCTATTTTGTTGTAGACACTGCCTATTTAGATCGAGAGTCCTACAAAGTCCTCCAGCCAACGGCATGGATTCCGCTTCTAGACGCCAATGCTGACAATGGATGCATGCAGGTAGAGATAATGCAACTTTCCTTTAGATAGCATCGTTTTTAAATAATTCATGAAGCCAACTATTTAAGGGCATTTGACTTCTACTAAAGGTTGCACGCAGAGGTCACAAGACTGGAAAAGTTGCTCACCATCAGTGTTGTTACGGAAAGACCTGGTATGTCATGCTGGAAGAAGAGGAAATGGCCAAAACATTAGGTAATGTCTGATCTGTGACTAGTCAGACAGTATTTATTTGAATAAATGGACAATGTATTATCTGCAAAATGTGTGTTAAATATTTGGAGCTTATATTTTGATTCAACAGAGGTAGATTTGGACAAAGACATCATTACATGTCCAGTTCCCTATGGAGGAATGTTACTGCTGAACAATATGATTCCTCACAGAAGGTAAATCGGTTCTATTCCATATTGGTTTTACATCCTAAACTTTTCTCTTTACTAAGTGTGAAATAACGTCGCGGGTTCGAATCCCACTGTGGGAGTGGAGACCGGTCCTTCGGATGAGACCGTATAAACGAAGGTCCCGTGTCGCAGTAGGTGCTGGCTTGAAAAAGATCCTCACTGCTCAATGGCCCTAAGTGCCGAGCATAGGTCAAAATTTGCAGCTCTCCACCGGCAAGTGGTGGCGTCTCCATATGAGTGAAAAATTCTCGAGAGGGACGTTAAACTACATACAAACAAATGAACTAAGTGTGAAATGACTGCGATTTTACATTTAAAGGTAACACAGAAGTCAGAATTTATAACGTATAGTAACAGACCGACCAAATGAGTTTGATGTACATATATTTATTATTTATGTCTAACATTCAGCTTGCCGAACATGTCGGACAAGATCCGTTGGAGCCTTGATCTCCGTTGGCAAAAACCGGATCATCCCTGCGGATTTTATGGCATGAAGAACCACCTACTTTTCCGGACGTCCAAGGATCCCGACCACAAGATCGACTGGACAGGCTTTGACGGAGATGACCGTTGGTCTAAACAAAAGGAATCGGTCAAAGACCTCCAAGACGTACTTCCGGTATGTATAAATCAACATGCTCTGTTACAAGACAAGTAAATAACGACTGCTGTCTTTAAATATCCAAGAGGTAAGATATATTTTTACAGACCAGAGCTCGTCCAGAATTTATTTATAACTAAAGGCAAAGCCATCTAACATGCAAAATTTATAACCTGAGGCGTGGAAAAACGTTGATCAAATACTGTTCACCCAGACAAGTTTTATTCAGCACCAGCGCTTCATGATATTAAATAAGCGCTATGTTAAGGAGAAAACTATTCCGGTTCCTTTCCCCATTTTAGCTCTAAGGAGACATGCTTCAACCTTTTTGCCATCACCCTAATAAATATGTACATTTTTTAATTACTTTATAGGACATTATTGAAAAAAAAAAACCTTGAATGAATAATGAACTTTGCAAGGCTAAAATTATTCATTTTACTTGTACAACTTGTATAAACATAGATATAGTTTTTTTCATGATTTTTTTTAAAAAAAGCTTGTTTGTAACATGCTTTCTTAAATAGGGAAAAAAGTCCACATCCTTTCTTGTTTATAAGCCAGTGAACTTGAAAAATGAATTTAAAAAAATCTTTTAGAGAAATCATCCTTATACATTCAAATATAACTATATGTACCAGTATTTCCAGGGTTAAATGTTTAATTTAATGCATGTCAAATTATTTCAAGAATAAAATTCATGTCTGGTACATGTATATGATTAAAGTTGAAATAACTTTATTCTATTCTTGCTGTTATTTTCCCCCCATAGCATGTGGAAGACGCTGACTTTGACACCACTATCCAGGGTCCATGGATGAAGAAATGGGACCTCGTCCACCATAATCAACACACAGCCAAACTAGACGATAGTAAAGAGCTCTCCTGGCACGCCTCGACAAAAGCTTAACTTGTGTTGACTATGACATGTTTCACGGTCCAATACTTCATATTTGACTACAATCTCTTTGCAATATGGACATTATAAACAATAAATGAATTGTCAGGGAGATTATGCATTTTATACTGGTTTTAAGAAGTAAAATATCGAGCTTGTATACATTTAGATACCATTCTACATGCATATATTCATATATTTTTAATTTTAAATATAAATATTTATAAATCTCAGGAATATTGTATGTTGTTTTTTTTTACCGATTTAAAGGAATAAAACTGCTGAAAATTTGTAAAACTATGTTTTAATTAGTTGAATGTTAAGAAATCTTTTTTTGGATTTCATTTGTAAAAAAAATAAAATAAATCAGAATAAGACTTTCTGACATGTTTGCACTTGCTTTAATTATTGAGGGAACACAAATATAAAGTAGCTTTGTTTTCTATAGTATACCACCGGTATATGTCGACAAAATTACCCCCCCCCCCTTGTTCCTACAGCCAAGACGACTATTTAAGTTTACCAGTAAGACATAACTTGTGATCCCATGATAATCCGGTTAGTTCATTGATCACAGTTCTTAGTTTCACGTCAGTAAATCATCAATAAAAATGAATCCCGAAAGAATTTGCATATGTTTTTAATGGACAACAGATCTTTATATTTTTTAGTCATTCATTCAAGTACCTATGCGAGACTCATATCATTTTGTCGTAGACGTAGACTTGTTCAAGGCGAGAAACTACCTATCGGTACTATCGGGACAAGCCCCCTCGTCTGATATCTGAAGATACACTCGTTAAAAGGTACTCTATATATTACATATTGCAAAGTTTGACATGCCAAAAATACTGCTTCTATAATTTATCGCGGTATTATACATGCGGTAGCCTAAGCATCAAAAGACGTACCGATAGGTAATTTGACGACCGCCACATGGCTATGTCATGTTCTAAAGAATGTTTCCTTAAGCATATTGCCGTGGCCCCTTTTTCGGACCACTCTAAGATCATCTAATTAACTCAAATCTTAATTATTTTACACCTAACCCATATTTTATTATCTGTGTGGTACATTACTTGCAAAAATTTACTTTGAAAGCGGCGCTTTAGTTTTATTAAAAGTAATTAAAAATGCCCTTTATTGGGTGTTAATTCCGGAGTGTTGCGCATGTCCGAGCTGGGTTTTAAATGTGTCTCCTTAATATTCGGAGTAGGCGAGGCATTTCATAGATCGATTGAAAACATGTAATAGTCAGTTATATAATGGCTTCTGGGATATAATAAAAAAATATACACATAAGTGAACACAAAGAACATGCTTAAACTTCTCAAAGCTTAAGCCAGTTTTTTTGAAAGAGGGGTGCGGGGAAGGATCTTGAAGATGTACATGTACTCCCCCCCCCCCCAAAAAAAAATTTCCAGATCCCCCCCCCCAATTTTTGGTAGGTTCTGGTAGATCCTTGAAGTCATATAGTAAATAAACAATATCTAGCAGCTTACTTAAAAAACAACAGGTGAATGAAAGGTTACTTTTGTCTCGAAAATATTTTTTATTTTAAATAGGGTAAGTTGCGATCGCAATTTTAGAAACGTACGTGGCGTGTACGTGGAAAATCAACACTAAATAAACCATTTTTACATTGAGCCCCCAAGCGAACCCCTAATTCCAAGGACTATAAAACTAAAATATCATTACATTTTGCCCGATTTAAAATTCCATTACCCTCATCTTTCAAATATTTCTTATGAATGGTAGAATCATTTTTTCTGTCTTCAAATGTGGACCTAATACCTGAACAATATTAATATCCAACGAATGCCACTATTATCATCGGTTTCATGGACGTAGGAACCGGGGAGGGGGCACGGACCCCCCCCCCCTCCCCATAATTTTGCCGATATATAGAGCACTTAGGAAAACATAGCTACCATACACTTGTGCCCCTTCAATAATTACGTCTAATGCCCCGGTCCCCTTTTTTTTGCTTGTCAAGAAATTTTTGGTAGTTGATAGTGCCCCCCAACTGAAAATGTATGGATGTGCCCAAAAAACTGAAATTTGCTTCCTACGGGCCTGGGTTTTACCAAAATAGGAATTTTATACATACCAAAAGAACTCCTTCGAAAAGTATATATAGAACTCAATGTAGATGTATGTTTTAATTTAAAGAATATTTTGTTAAGAAAAGTAAACGGAATTTAGTAGAAGGGTCAGTCTATTTTAGCCCTCTCCCTACATCAAGGTCAACGTAAATTCATATACATGTGTAATTGATATAAATAAACAAAGCAAAAATGTAGAAAATGTACCAAAAAGAAGGGGTAGGGAGAAAAATTAAAAAAAAATACTAGTAAGTAAAATTACAGAGAAAAATAAGCAAAATTACAGAAAAAAATACCGGTTTGGAAATATTCAAAAATGTTGAATTTACTTACAAAATAATGAATATTTTAGCAATATATAGCACTACTAAAAATACTGGACAGAAAAAAATAATCTTAATTCGATGTTGATCAATTGAAAATGTAACTGTCTGAATTTCTAATCGGAGCTAAAGCTGCGTGATTTATTGATTTTTTTTTTTTTTTTTTTTTTTTTTTTTGTATTCACAAAGTTACCCGAGTCTACAAATCACGTGATAAATTGGAATATTTTAACAGGTCATAGTGAGGTCAATGACATGTAAATACCCGTGAATAGTGAAGGAAACCGTCGGTGTTTTGTACCTATTTTCAAAAAGTTTACCCCGAGCGCAGGCTTTCCCAAAATTCTCCTTTAAATATGATGAATTCCCAACAGTTATACACCTACTGTCCTTTTGAGAAATTTGGGCAACAATGCGCTCACCATGTATTACGACTTTAAAAATCGGAATAACTTAGAATATCAATGGAGATTCGTGAGTTGCAGTGACCCCTCTTACAAAACACAGCTTCGTTCTTTATTTCTATGGGCTTTTAATTCCTGTAATTTCGCAAAGTTGTGATTTAGACATAGAAGAATCGCATTATTCATCTCATGGGGCTATTTTCTATACTTTATTTTTGCGCATTTTACCGGGGGCCACGTTTTGTACACTAAGTGCAATCATTCTTTTGAATTTACCGGATGGGAGTAAATACAAAATTTAGATCATGTTCTATGTTTTGTTTTACTCCCACCCGGTAAATTCAAAATTTAGAACATGACAGCTAAACAAGGTGTACAAGGTATACACCGATTGGGCGATAGATAAAAAGGACACAGATAAAATGACCCGTTACTATCCCCTTGATATTACTGCTGTGTCGTGCTGCAAGAAGAAAGATGACAACAAAAGAAGCAATTACAGACGAATCTGATAATGTCCTACCGGGATTTACTGGCAAATGTCACCCAGAAATATTTAACTTATTGGCAAGACCGGATATAAAGGAGAAAAAAGCAGGACAACTACCGGACGAAATTATCAGGAAGTTTTTCGAAGATGTTTGTATTTTGTGTGTTTGGTTTTAAAAATGATTTTAAAAAATGACATGGGAAACGTTTTTCAACTTAACGTATGTAACGAGATAATTTACATCGTTTTTTTTCAAATTAGAATACACGTCTTCGATCTTGAATCAAAACTGAATTTTCTCGGTATTAACATAATGCGTTTTAGCTCACCTGAGCCAGAAGCGCACAAATAGTTTTCTGTAAAATTGTTTATAGCAAGTTTCCAGACCATAACTTGTTTTCTTCCAGCTTTTCTCAGTGAAATTTTATATCACAACTCTTATGCCTTAAAAAGACCTCTATTGATTTTGAGGTCAAAGGTCAAGGTCAGAAATTTTGCAAAAATGGTTTCCAGATAATAACTTTAAGTTCTCTTTGAACTTTTTGCAGTGAAGTTATATACTAGTATCGTAAACTCTAGTGGCTTAAAAAGGATTCCCATTTATGTTTTGGTCAAAGGTCAAAGTTCAAGAAATGCAAAGACAAAATTGACTCTGGATGATACCTTTAATTGTCCATGAGCTTTTTCAGTAAGTTATAAATAGAGGATATTCAATCTTTTGTTGTCGGATTTGGAATTTATTTCACGAGTGGGACAGGATTTTTTTTTTTATTATTTTCACGAGTGCGACGCACGAGTGAAAATATAAAAAAAACCCTGTCTCATGAGTGCAATAAATTCACTATCAAACTACAGAACATCGAATTTTCTGTTTATTACATTTTCTTTGATTTTCCCTTTGCCTCTGTCTTTTCTAAATACAGTGTCATAATCTGTAACGTCATTGTTGAGCAGTTTAGACGTCATAGCTTAATTAAACAGATGTGAGATTGAAAACATTATAACATGGATTTGAGCAACATATTTGGAAGAAATTGGCAGTTTTAGTCTCTATCAAAATTGTTTAGTTACTATCTCAATCATTACGGGCCAGAAATTATATTTTACCTACTTTGATATCCTTTCTCGAAAAAGATCCCTCACTGCTCAATGGCCCTGAGTGCCGAGTATAGCTCAAAATTTGCAGCTTTCCACCGGCAAGTGGTGGCGTCTCCATATGAGTGAAAAATTCTCGAGAGTTACGTTAAACAATACACAAACAAACACACTATGACAAAATATCACTTTTATTCAATAAATAAATCACAGTATTTCACTGTTGAAAATGTAATAAATCATAAATACCAATGACTTATTGAATACCCCTGTGATTTCATATGTCAAAAGGTCAAGGCGAAAAATTTATATTTTGCATAAAATGGTTTTTATTAGTATTAGTTCTCTTTGAGATTTTGCAATGAATTTTTCTACCTTTATCAATATGAATTAAAAAGACTCCTATTGATTTTCAGGTGAAAAGGTCAAAATCAAAGCCAGAAATAATTGATATATTTTAATCCTGTCTGGCTCATAGCTGGAAAACTATTAGACCTAAAATCATCAAACTTGGTCAGTTAATGCATATTAGGTAGAGGGTGTGTCGCACCCTACATAAAGTCACTGTGACCTTTAATTAAGGTGATTCAAAAAATGTTTTAAGGGAAAAGTCCCTACAGATGTAAGAATACTGCAGTAACCTTATTAAAAAAAAATTAAGAAAATAAACATTTCTTTTATGATATACTGTACAGCTATATATCACAAATACAATATTTTTTTTAATTTCCGACATTACAAACAGAAATTGTCCCAAGGGAGTAATTCATGGTGTTTCACCATGCATAGGCCATTTTGATTAAAGTCGAATTGCATCCGTAAACATAACGATTAATCGATGATTTAGAGTAGGAAGACAGTCTTTATCATTTTTGTTAGAGCTTCTCGTATCAAGAAAGTATACATGTATCTATTTCTCTTTTAAATTTGGGCAGAAGAATCTGGCCTCTTATTTGCAATTAATAGCATCTGTCAAATTAAAATATTTCTTGATGGCTAACCTTTATTTTCAAAATTAATCTGATCTTGTTATCAAATTTAAGTTGGTACTGTCTAATATATATATATTTTTAATTTTTATATCTCAACAAACAAATTACAGGGTGACATGTCTGATGAAGGGATCTCAGATGGTTGTAAATAAGTTTTATCGTCTAATCATGAATATAATGATTAATAATCTGATGTTTCACTAGCCTGTGGCATTGTTTATCATTCATAAAACATACTGGTACAATGAACAGAGCTGCAGATTGGGCATTAGTGTAGCTCCGAAACAACCAGTTGAGAAATATATGATGATCAAATATTTCTCAGCTGGTTGTTTCGGGCTACACTAATGCCCAATCTGCATCTTTCGATGTACATGTACTACTGAGTATTTGTTTTAATGATTACTTCACCATAGGAGATGCACATCAAACATAAGGAATATCATGTGCCGTGGCGGTGCACTTCATTTTCAGTTCTTCCACCCTCTTCTTTTTTTCCTTAGGCGGGGGACACAAATTCTCTAAACTAGCTTTTTAAATCTTCTATTACATGTGTATTTAGAACATGGTTACAATGTGAGAATTGCGCTTACTACGGTAGAAGTTCAAATCAGTTTTTGCTATGAATGACGCATTTTTAGACGGTAATGCTGTCAGTTTTTTTAAAATATCATATTTATTTGAAAAAAATATGCAATGGAAAATGCAAACTTTCAAACATAAGCATACTCTCTAGGACATAAGTTATATTATCCTATTGGATTCGATTTCATTTTTTATTGTTTTATTGTTGTTTTTATTATTGTTTTTATTTTCTTTCAGGGTTATGTTATTGTTGAAAACTTCTTTTCCAAGGAAGAACTGGAACCATGCAGAAAAGCTATTGAAGAATTTGTAGATCAACTTGCTCAGAAATTACATGGAGCAGGAAAAATCAAAGGTTAAAGCCATAACTTTACCTCTTTATTTATCTGGGAGTTCAACATTACCACTTTCAAAAATTCTAAAGTTTGGAAATGTGTAGAAAAAAAAAATCACTAGGAAATGTTAATATTAAGATGATTTTTTAAAACAAATCATCTTAATGTTAACATTAACTAGCGTTTTGTTAATGATAATCATTCTAGATAAAATACATGGATAATATATGTACCTTCAGCATGAGATCGTGTGATGTAAGCAGGGTTGACTAACATTTAAATGAGCTCTTTTGACCAGTGAAATTAGTGATCTACAGTAGTTATACAAATAAAAATGAATAGTTTAATCATTATATTTTTTTGTTAAAATTTCACAATAATGTCTAAAAGTACATGTATTTTAAAATATATACAAGATTTATAACGGTGATTGCAGAAAGGTAGATTTTTAAACATAGAAATCTACAATTTCTTAATATTTAGAAAAAATTATATTTGCAACATTTACAACCAAAATAGGCCCAAACATTTAAAAGTCCTGGCATCCATACTTATGCATCATCTGTCCTTAAAAAATGTATTTTACTAAACTGATTCCAGAACTTTACAGCGAGTGTGGCTTTTTTGAACGTTTGACGAAGATTGGGGAAGACTTCCCTGGAGCAAATATAATTTTACACAAATATGGCGTCCTGCCACAGGTACGTAACAAATATAGTAGCTTCATATTGTGCCAGGCAATAAAAACAGACAGTATCCAACAAGATTGTTTACTGACATAAAAAAAGCCAACAATTTTGTCCCCTGCTTTTATTGGAAGTGGGGGAAGTTACTTGGATTCAGTCCATCCGCCCGCCTGTCGTCCTGTCTGTGTCTAACACTTTCGTTTCCAGACGATATCTCAAAAAACCTTGGAGTTTTTGCACTGAAATTTTATATCACAACTCCGTACAGGCTTAAAGGGGGAGGAAATAAGCACCTCCCTCAATTTTACCTGGTCTGTGAACCCCTGTCAATCAGATGAAATTAAGCCTGAGATTGGATACTGAAAATTGATTGACATATTGTTACCTGCCGTTGTGTATATCTTGTATACCTTGCCTGGGGATCGTACCGATCATTGAATTAACATTCAGTCTTTGATGCCTACCGCATATAATTTATAACATCGTGATAAAGATTTTTCTTCGAGACATAGTGATGAAAGTTACGGTAAAATAACCAGTTTTAAAGAGAAATAAACATTATTATAAAAGCTGTCATTGCATATACAAGTTTAGAATTATGGATCCCGAGGAAAAAAGTACATGTATGATAAAGTGATTGTTTTCCTGTTTCGTCTACCTGTCGGAGAAACAATACGATGCCATGACCATTTTTACGAAACATCCATGCGTCATTAGCTAATAACTTAGGAGTTATACAAAAAAATATTTATTTAATTTATTATATATTTTCTACAAAAATTAGCCTTCAAACAGGATTTCAAAGTTTAAGAGACTTAATTATTCAGGACCGCGCTTTTTTCTACTTTCGTTTTGCGCATGACTATTTCCCTCGGTGTCGCCAGCTTACAACCAAAGATTTGAAATTTATTAACGCACAAAATTAAACTAAAATTGTCTCCTTTATTCAAACATATTTTTTAAGAAAAAGAATTGAACTAAAGGAATCAGTCTACATAAAAAATTTAGCATGTTTTATTTCATAAATTTGACGATCAACATTTCGATTGACCAACGCGCGAAGTTAAACTATATGTCTTAGTAAAATATTTACAGGTAATATACAGGTAACATCCTGTGTATATAGATAGATATATACAAGCCAGCTTGGTTTCCTCGGGGCTTCACGGCCGTGTCAATTAAGCTCCACCCACACCAAATTTACCTGAGGAAAATCGACCGGTTGAAAACCTCGGCCTTTAAGAAGATCCCTTTTGATTTCGAGGTCAAGATCAAGGTCATAGATTCTTACATTCTGTCAGTGTGTACCAATTTCGTTTCCGGGCAATATCTTAAAAAGGTCTTTTAGCTTTTGCAATGAAATTTTATATCACAGCTCCCTATTGCCCGAAGAAGATTCCTATTGATTTTGAGGTCAAAAGGTCAAAAGTCCAGAACTTCAATTTTCTTTGAGTTTTTTTTTCGGTGAAATTTAATACAACAACTCCTTATGGCCTTAAGGTCAAAAAGAAGGTCATAAATTTATGCACTGCAAAAAAAAAAAAAAAAAAAAAAGGCTTCCAGATGATAACTCCATTTCTCTTTAAGCTTTTACAATGAAGTTAAATATAGTAACTTTTAGTGAATTAAAAATAGACTCCTATTTAATTTAAGTCAAAAAGTCAAAGATCAAGATCAGAAATTAATACAATACAAAAAAGGTTTCTGGATGACAACTTAAGTTTTCTATGAGCTTTTTAAAATGAAGTTATATATCATAACTTCCAGTGACTCAAAGAAACCCCTATTGATTTTTTAGGTCAAAAGGTCAAAGTAAAAAAAATCATCTCTTGCATAAAATCGTCTCCTGATGATGTCTAGTTCTCTTTGAGGTTTTTGCAATGAAATTTTATATCTTTCGTCAATATGACATTAAAAAAGGCTCGTATTGATTTTTTTAGGTCAAAGGGTCAAAGACCAAGGTCAGAAATTTATATTGCATACCTAGTTTTCAGATGATAAACTTTGGTTCTCAATAAGCTTTTGAAATAAAAGCTTAAAGGTCATGAATTTTTTTAACCTAAAAAAGACTCCCATTGACATAGGCCAAAAGCTGAAAGGTCGAGGTTGTCCCATCTGAATATTTTCCCCAATTCTTCTTATTTTTTCCTTAAGCGGGGGACACAGATTCTCTGAATTAGTTTTTTTTTTTGTTTAATTTTTCTTAAAATGAAATCTCTATGAATAGTTGTACAATTGTAAAACTAGTGTATCCAAAATAAAACATATTAAGATTGCTTATTATTACTGATACTAGTAATATTTAAAATGGAGAAATTGGAATGTTGGCAATGTCTTTCTTTAAAGAAAACATATACAATTAGACATTTTCGTATGTGTAAAGAAATTCTATATTGGATTCAGTTAACAAATCTGATTCAGATAAAAAATAAAGCAAAATGATTGCAGGCTTTTAAAGACTTGTGGACCAATGAGCGCTTGTTAAATGTCGTGGAGCAGCTGATTGGTCCAGAAATTTCGGGGCATCCTGTTTGGAACCTACGCACTAAAACTCCCCAGAACGAGGCTACTACAGTTCCTTGGCATCAAGGTCTATTTTTCTCTGTGCCACATTCGTTTATCGTTTACAACAAACAAGAAATTATATAAATGTTTTTTTTTTTAATTTTTTTTTCTTCTAAAAACAAAATGTATTGTAAAATTTCAAAACAAAAACAACAATTCTCTTACATCAAGATGCTGACAATGCTGACTTTTAAAATATGTTTTATTTATCTTGACTGTGCTGTCTGTTTGATAAAGAATAATCATTTCATAAGAAGTACCCGACAATTGTTATTGACACATCATTAATAATAAAATAACGACCAAAAAATGTTTTGTTTTCCTTTAAAAATTGTTTCCTATATAAATTTATACGAAAAAAACATTTCCAATTTTCTACTGATCAGTCCAAAAAAATCGAGGTTGGACCGCTGAGTGAGATATTTGACCTGTCGATGAAATATTGGACCGCTATTACGTTTTTTATGTCAAACTTTAGGCGGGATCAACTATATTTTATCAATTATTGCAAGATATATAAAATATAAAGTATAACAAAACATTTATTGACTGTGTTCTCTGGCAAAATGCGTTTTGTCGACCTCTCCAACCAACTGTTTGCATTCGGCCTAAAGGCCTCAAGCAAACAGTTTGGTTCTTGAGTCTGACAAAACACATGTTGCTCTAGAACCCAGTCTATAAATGTATAATGTTCGGTTTAAGTAACCACAGAGCCTAGTATCCGTTTGTCTTCAGAGGCGTAGTCACAAACTTAAAAGTGGGGGGGGGGGTCTCAAATCCAAGAAAGATCTAAAACCTGTAATATAATTAAAAGAAATTAACAAGCCTGTAGGAAGCAATTTCACTTTGCCATATATTTTCAGTTGGGGGCACTATCAATTACTAAAATCCCTTGACAAGCAAAAAAAAAAAACATTAAGTGGGGGTGGGCACAGACATACTCTTGCCCCCCCATATCTGAAAGTGAGGGGGGGCTACTGCCCCCCCCCCCCCCCCGGTGACTACGCCTATGTTTGTCTTAATAAGAAATAATGCATCAATTCAACGTAAACTTGACAAGGCTGAAATAAGGATACATACACCCAGTAAGTTATAAGAACTTCACCCAACGCCTCCTTTCGGATCAGAAATGTACATGTTTTACAAGTACTTTGTCTAGTAAAGTTGGGTTCGTATGTAATCATGGTTAGATCAAAAAATACTTTTTAGGTCTAGAATATCTTGTTATTCCACAGATAGTGCCTACTTAGACAGAAATTCATATACAGTTCTACAGCCAACAGCGTGGATACCACTTTTGGATGCAAATGCAGAAAATGGTTGCATGCAGGTACTAAACATGTATAAATAACCTTTCACCATGGGGTAAACAGATTTATTCTGAAAGAAATTTTTCATTAATTACTTGTTTTAAACGTTCATATCCAGGTAGCACACAAAGGACACAAGACTGGAAAAGTTGCAACTCACCAATGTTGCTATGGTAATACTTGGTATGTTATGCTGGAGGAAGGTGAAATGGCAAAATCGCTGGGTAAGCAACCTTCTAAATTCGTGTATAGAAATATTGTTGTTTTAGCTTTGTTAACATTGCCTAAATTTTAACATCATTTTGTGACTTTTTTCCTGAATCAAGGAATAAATCTTGAAAAAGACATCGTAACGTGTCCAGTTCCATATGGAGGAATGCTACTGTTGAATAACCTGATCCCGCATAGAAGGTAGGGATGTTACTGCAAAATACCACATCTTTTGTCCTGTATGAATGTATCTATATGCTGAACAATAAAATTAATACAAAGATGTTGTGCCTTTCTTCCTCTTTATTCATAAATGTAAAGCAGAAGTCTGAGATGATGATTTGAACCACAATAAATAAATAAATAAATAAATAAATAAATAAATAAATAATTAAAAAAAAAAAAGGGAGAGTAATTTCATTAAGATTTTGATCATTACATGTAATTCTTGACGGTGACATTTACTCCATGTCTGATTTAAAATCAACAATGGTAGAACTTGAATTTTTGAAAGATGTAAATTTTATGGTCGATAGAATGACCTTGTTTGCAAAACTATTTTTTTATTGAGTCGAATGTTGACTGAGGTCTTTCATACGAATTTACGGATTTTTCCGTTTACCTGATCATGACAAATAGCACACAGCGGGTGTAACCGGTCGACAGGGAATGCTCACTCCTCCATGACACCTGATCCCACCTTTGTTTTCAGAGCTCATTGTTTGCTCTGTTCACAATTTGTACAGTATTGTTTAATTGGACTTTGAGCCTGATTACTGTTTGTTAGCTTCACATTTCATCCAGATTAATTTTTAACGTTGCTGCTACTATGGACGTAGCATAAGCTCGTAATAAACTGATTTTTTAACGATAACAGCCACATCGCTCAATATTGACATGTTCTGGTGATTGAATTTAATTTTTCCCAAGATAGATTAATGAAAAGCAAAAATACAAGATAACAAGATACTAAACATATCGGCTCTTTGGTCGCTTAAAAATCAATATAAGATCGTTATTAATTCTAACATCGGATCTTTTGCAGCCTACCCAATCTTTCCAAAAAAATTCGTTGGAGCCTTGACCTTCGTTGGCAAAAACCAAACCACCCTGCAGGATTTTACGGAATTAAAGAGCACCTGTTATTCCGTACGTCAAAAAACTCGAGCCATAAGATAGACTGGTCAGGTTTCGAGGGGGAGAACCGATGGGACATCCAAAAAGAATACGTCAATGACCTTCAGGATGTACTTCCGGTTCGTAGGAGAGTAGAATATACTTCATGTTATGCTTATTGACGTCTCTTATAAATCCAAATATTTGGACAAAACATAAGCAGAAGTTTGCATATAAAGCTGGCATACTTTGATTGAATTTTAGGTACTTGGTTAAATCAAAGATTCTGTGTATTAATATACATGTAGTATTTCTACAAAAGAAACGATAGCATACAATTATATAATAATCATATCTTAAACTCAATAAATCCAATTGTTAAGTTAGAAAACATAATGAACAATTAATTCTTATATTTATTTCAATAGTAGGAGTTATTTCAAAAATGGATGCAACCTTATTTTGGTTTTGAAATGCATTGTTTGCCACTATTGAAATAATCATTTCAATAATGGTTGCAATCTAGTTTTGAAATGCATTCTCAGCCACTGTTGAAATTTCAGTAGTAAACTTTTTGTCAACTCTTTTCCTCTGAATGATTCTGCTCCGTTTGATTTTCAACTTATTAAACTCAAACACATATTAGAATCGAAAATGGCCATTTATTAGCAAAATGACGATCAACGTTTTCATATACACAACATATGTACAATATGGAAAAATAATAACAAAACATATGCTAAATAGTTATAGTTAAAATTGTGTCCCTGAAAATCAAAGGTGGGGGATCAACTTCTGCCAAACATTGCAACACTGCTATATCTGTGTTTCATATGAATATTCTTGATTTTTTTTTAAATCAAATATACTGTAAATACTATTTTTCACTGGAATAAAAGTATGGTCCACATTCTATTATACGAAAACTAGTTCCAAAATTTCTAATGCTTTGAACTAGCACTTGCTCTTCCAAATACAACTAATGAACACAACTCACTTTGGTACCATCACAATTCTATAAAGGTCAACGTTTGATAAAATTTTATTATTACAGAATGCTGAAGATGCTGACTTTGATACAACTATCCAAGGACCTTGGATGAAGAAGTGGGATCTAGTTCATCATAACACACACACAACAAAAATGGACAGCTCTAAGGGCTCTTGGCATGAAATAACAGTTAAGGCCTAATGTTGATTCGGACTTTGAAAATGCTGTTATGCACATGTACCAATATAATCTTTCACGCAAACGTTGTTATGCAGGATTGCTTCGGCAAGAGACTTAAACTCAGTAAATGAATAAATGACTTAATTTCAAAATACACAAAGAAGTATTTATATATTGTAATATTTTTGTCAATTATATTGATTATCAATTTTTAAAACTAAGTACACGACTTAAGTCTTGCTAATTTTCTTTATTTGATAAACTACATATCTTAAGGACATGTAAATATGCTTAACATTTTTTGATAAAGTAATTGATTGAGATGTGTTATTTTGAAACAGATGTATTTCATATAATGACTTCTGTGTCTGGTACCACTATGGATTCACCCAATTTCAGGATCTACATGTAGTTGGATGAAGAGCCATCTTGGCTACTGCTAAATATCCATTACTGGAGTGACAATCCTATGCACATCAACTGTATGTAAAGATGGTTCTGGATTGTTGATGCAACTTACCTCTTTCCTTCTTGTTCGTTCATACTAAAGGTGGGTTCTGTTATCTTCTGTAGTGGAGGTACCATGTTGCATGCATAATTATTTGCAGCTGCTTGATCCTTATATGGTCTTTGTAATACCAGCATACTCCATGTTATGCTTATTGACGTCTCTGTTGTTCAGTTACGGGCGTCCCATCACCCCTTTTCGTCCGGAAATTTTCTATATAAAGAATATCAAAGAATTTTCCATCGTGCCTGTGATATCAGAAGCAATTCTATGTAAAGGGGGCACTGATACTTTTCAAGAGGTCAGCAATTTAGTAAGATTTAACACAGGCACAGCAAATGCAAGCTGTTGCGAGTAGGTTTTCTGGCTTTTGACAAGTTGTGCTCTCTCTGCCCTAGATAAACAAGGAGGAAATATATATGGCATTGATAGCTTTTTGTTCATTAATTAACAGGGTAGGATGATCCATATTAACTAAGGGAAATATATGGTGCGTCCCATGTGACTTTGTCTTTGAGGCATCTTAAGAGCGATCTTGCTAGTACTCCAAACGCTCTCTTCATCACCCCAACGACTTGCACGCTGCCACTCGTCATCTCAGGACTGGAAATTCTGGAACAAGTTCAGCCATCACTTGTTGGCAGAACCTTCTGGGAAATGTTAATTTTGTTCTTCCAAGGAAATGAAATTACTGTAAACCAACTGTTATTAGGGACAAGTGAATATCCCTGCATGTATGGATGAAGATACATGTTTGGGATACTGTATCTTACACCTTCTAGATTAATAATAAGGGCTGCGTTCAAGCTCTCTATTTATGGTTTATCTCAAAATGTGACTATTTTGGCGAGGTAACTTTAAGAACTAGTCTGTGGGTTGGCTTTCGAATGTCATAGAATTATTCATGACCTATCTCCTAGATTTTTGTCTAATTTAGAAACTCAGTTAAAATTTTAGGTATTCAAATACATGTATTTAGAAATATCTAGAATATAAATCTGTTCGTATGGTAAAAGTGTGTTTTAGATGTGCAATTAAATATATAAAAGTTATCGTAGCGGTTTATCCAGTCGCTAAATTTTCTAGCTGTAAAGAATTGACAGCTCAATCGCCTAGCATTAGGTGTCAGACTTTTACAATTTTGAAAGCACCCAACCGCTCTATGATATTATGCTCAATATATTTGGAGAAGCTTTCTGCCATATTACATTTGTGAATGGGTAAAACGATCATACTTCAGATGCTGCAAATGACCCAAGAATACTAAAACTAGAGTTTTTCAGTCCTTAATTCAATTCCAAAATGGATATTACTTATTTTGACCAATCATGCATTGATGGTGCAATTCATGAAGCGTGTCAATACTCAAATTTTCTGCAAGAGAGATGTGATCAATACCAGTTCTGCTTCAGATGCCGTGTGTGATATGCATTTTCCTGACGAATAATGAAGTGATTTTTTTAATAGTTCCATTCTTTGCGACTTTATTTCCAACATTTACCAAACTACAAACGGTTCTGCAGATGACCTCCACGTTATAGATGAGTAATGAGGCGAAAACTCTTCGAGCAGCTTACTTCTTTACCAAGATTGGAATGAAGTCAAGCTCAAATCATATAAATATTTCACTGGTCATCAAAATAGTATTTCTTTATCAATTTCTGGCTTTGCTTTTTATAATGATTGCTCTCTTCTGGTTTCCTGAATTCCAACACAGATGAGTGTGCATTTGTCATTTGTACCATTTTGAATAATAATGCTATTGAATAACTCGAGACGATATCGGAGTTCATTTGTTCAAACTGCCTGTCTGGGTTACTTCAAGGAAGACAAACCGTAGAAATAAAACTAAAGACAACAAAAACTTAGGATCACATTCAATACTGGCTTTATTTAACTTCTAAGAAAATACATCTTTTTTTCTGAAGAACAGTAACAAGGTATATCTCCGATATAACATTAAAAACAGAACAATTCCATTTATTAAGGTAAAATATGTCACCAGTAATGTCCCATAACTCTTCATGCATCTTTCCATAAAAAAAATATTCAAATGCTGTTTAAATACCAATAAAATTGAAAATTTGAAATAGCTGTGCTTATACTACTTTTGAAGATGATTGGAAATATTATGATAGCTAGGAGTCATGGGACCTTGCTGATGGATAATCTGCCTTGATCAAATTCTGGAAATTAGTAAATTTTAATATTTCAGAGAGACCCAAGACAGCACTATTAATTAAATGGAGTTTATAATACAGGAAATTCTGAAATTTATTAATTACAGATTGCTGTTCTTGTACAAGATTTAACATATTTGTGTCATAGAATTCCTAACCCTCTGCTGCTAAATGGCTAACTTTAAGCCAGTTTACCTACTTAAAAACCAAGCAATACAATTCTGGTTCCAAAATTGTATTAACGGGAACATGCTTCCTAACTAAACAAAGTAAAAATACAAAGGGAAGGAGCAAGGATTTCGTTTCTGAACAGGGTATTTGGATATTAATAGCCGTGATATGAAGTCTGTATAAAATATGACAAACATATGATAAATCTATTGTAACAAGCACCTTGCATTATATATATCATTGATTTTCGTCTAACAAAAATAAAAATTCATTTTTTCCCCAACAGAAAAATACCTCTTAACTTTAATCTGAAAATATTTAGATGAATAAAATTTTCAGGCTTATCTTTGTTGTATACTACAAGATAAAAAGTAAAGGAACTTGAAATCTATCACTTAATACTAAAAGGAAAGGAAATGAAAATGTTATAGTGCCAGTTCTATGTTCAACTGAATGAAACTTAGCATCAGCAAAACTCACATGTAAAATTTAAGCCCAATTCCCTCTGATTAACTACTGAATTTATACAAACCAATTATCTAAAATTTAAAGATAATATCAAGAATATTACGAATCATTTCTCACTTTCTTTTCTAAAAACAAAGTATACAATGTACTCATAAAAAAATAATTAAAACCCCCAGAGTGGCAAATTACAGACTTCACAGATCAAACACTTGTTTAAATTTAAGAAAATTGAAATCTACTTAAAATGTTGCAATTAATGTGAATATTAAAATGGAAAAAAAAAAATTAATTGGACTACAGAACTCTCCACGCTTTGGAATAAATTTTGAAATCCTCATATTCTATTAGAATGTTTACCTTCTTAGTTATATGGATTGCAGTTAATGAACTTTAATAGAAAGATCTAATAGAACTGATAAAATTAGGGGCACTAAATATATTAGATGTCTAGAATAAAATTAACACAAAAAATGCTGCACTTAAATTACAGATAACAAACTAAAGAAAGATCATTAAGTAAAACAGTCAGTCAGAATTATTCTTGAAGTTCTAGTGACAATTAAATCTATATTGACAAATATTTAACAAATGAAGTATTCCAGAACAAGATTAAAACCAAATATATTTCCAATCACTAGAAGTTTTATGTTTATTTTTAAGATTTTCAGAATTTCTTACTTTCAGATATGTTACACATGAAAAGGTTGACTCCGTTGAAGAAATATGTAGAATTTAGGATTTCCATCATTATAAAATCCTCCAATAAAGTATATATAATATGTATAATATATATATATATATATATAATCTTGTTCAAAATGTATAAAACAAAAATAATGTTTACTAATGATAGATGAAGCCTGTGTGAATGGAATGATATTATCTGGGTATATCTATCACTGTAAACCAGGAACTTTTCTACACATCTAACAACTACAGTGGTGTGAAAATGATATTGTGACAGCATGATTCAAAATCTTTTTCTTTTCCTTTTTTTCCCCCTTTTCTTTCTTTTTTTTTTTTGTTTTTTTGATTTTTTTTTGTTTTTTCTTGTCTCCTTTTTTTTGTCTTTTTTTCTCCTTTTTTTTTTGTTTTTTGTTTTTTTTTTGAAAAAGTTTAAAAGTAACTCATATGAACCATTCATTTTAAATATTTTTTTTTTTTACTTTTTTATTTTTTATTTTTTTTGTTATAGGTATTTTCATTTTGAATTTTTTATTTTACATATAAGTTTTACAATTTTTTTGTTTTTTTTCTATTTTGTATTTTTTTTTAAACTTTATTTTATTTATTTATTTACTTTTTTGGCTTTTTTTTTTTAAATTTTACTTAAAATTATTTTATGCTATGCATGTTTGTTCAGTACACTGAAGTTAACCATGCAGGTTTGAATATATATTGGTTCCAGTTGGATGGTTACAAAGAGATACCATTACAGCATCCTCATCCCCAACAACTCAAACCAAAGTCAGATTGGCAATATAGGATTAAATATCTATTAAAGGTATATATATTATATAAATAAGCTATGTACAATTCTAGTTCCTTGGTTTACAGTGATAGATGCGCATCTATTGTTCTCTCTTACTACATGAGCTCTGAAGTCTGATTAATGAATTCATGTTACAATAAATAAAAAATATGGTACAAAAAAATCATATCCCTTCACGACCAACCTGGTCATTTTCAGTTTTCTTCAGGTAATAACAATGTTGCAAATCACGTCACAAATTTGCACTGGACTGATATTATATTCATATACCTGGGCATATGGAAAAATAATGAGTTATTTTTTATTCGCTACCCGTGAAAAATTTGTGAACAGTTATGAAATAATTGATCTCATTTGTAACAGTTAAGAAGATAACCCACGAAAGCATTAACTTTAAAAAAAATTGGGTTCTGATTCCTACAAAAAATACATTATAAAAAAATCTTAAAATGCACAGCTACGGAATTTCATTGATATATAATGGCTAAAAGTTGATTACATATACATGTAGCTACAAGGATGAAAACAGATTCAAATATCACAAACTACAAATAAATAACCTGAGGTAACATGGGCACCTGAGAAAACTGAAAACAAGTCTAGGTCCCCCTCTGGCTAAGCATTGTAATGTGTTAGGGACGTCAAAGCCAAATATTCTGAAATATGATTGGAAAATACTTGTATCAGCTTATAAAGAAGAAAAACAATTTGCAATAAAATAAGACAGTTCTACTGATGACAAAAATGCTGTTGAATTTTTTTTAAATGGCATAATTATTTTACACTCTATTTCTTCGTCGCAAACCATGGCCAAATGTACTATCCTCTCATATTGTCCCCATGGTTGAATGAAATGAGATTTTTTCATAGCTAATTAAAATATTGACCAATGCAAGTTAATTATAGTTGGAAAATAACCTTTGATAAGACCTTTCATTATCCAATCTCAATTTATGTAATATTTGTAGTTTATCATTAAATTAAATTGCAATATAAACAATTATTTTCATTGTTTTATAACATGACGTCACACATTAGGCCCTATTATTCAAGATTACAAGACAATATATGATCAAGCAGCCACAGGTAGGAGAGAGAGCTACGAGCAGACTCCATGGCTTGAGATGCTGACTCTATTTCTTTGCCATGAAAATTCAATTAAATGGAATTGTCTTCTAAAATTAGAGCAAATTTACGTGTAACACATCACAATGAAGAGCCCTGACTATACAGATCTATGTAATACTTCTTAACCAATTTAAATGCACCGATTAAAAAAACACAAACCAACAATTATACATGGTATACATATGGCATATGTATATAGGTACGTGGAAAACCCAACAATTCTGGAAAACAAGCGAGTCAGCAATGATCGCTGACATTACACTAATTAATATACATAGCTATCACACTTCATCATATTACACAGCTCTAGTTAAATCATACTTATATCTAGGAATATACATTAACACTCTGTTTAAAAATCCATAACATCAACATTATGTATGTACAGGGTTGATGCATATATATATACAGTTTATCTATGGAAGTAAAAAGAAATCCCACACATTTCTGTAACAATCATACAACCAATTATCATTTTGACTTTCTTTTTCTGTTGCCTTTCTTTAATTTGTTATCTTTTTTCATTACTGCAGACCAAAATCGGTAATTTGAAAATCTATTGCTACTATTAAATTTAGTGATCCTGGCTGATAAAATGTTTTTCCCTTTTGTTTAAAACTGCCACATGACAAAAATACATGTATATCACATGTCAGATATGAAAATCCACATTTTTATTATAGAATTTCAGTTTAGAATGAAAAATAGTACAATTTAAGCAAGATAACCAAACCAGCACTTGCATCAGCCAGGTTCATTTGTAGAAAAAAAAAAGAGACATATCATCTGCCATGGACGGACATCAGTGCAGGGATCTGCATGAGCAGACTTTTAAATATGACTAGTAAATTTGCATCATGATAATTGGTCCATATTCATTCAATCACAGAATACAAAGTCATTCATAAGAAATTCTAACAAATTCTGTTTTTCACCAAGCTGTCATATTCACTGAGTTCAAACTTTCTATCAAATAAATCTGGGGAAAATTATAATGGTTTGGATACACAACAGAGAGGTGGGAATGATTGGACAACTGTTTGACCCTCTCTCATATAAAAAAAATCAGTTGAGGGGTTCCAAATGGTCAACACCAACTACCAGTGGTGAAGGACCAACAGCTATATGGTTAAAAAAACTATGAAAGGGGATTCTATCATATAGAAGTCAAAGGATTTGTTCAGGGTAATCCCCCTATATACTTTTGCTGCCTTCTGACTAGGGCCAATAACTACTATGGGAAATGGCAAAATATTGGAATGAAGGATTGAAGGGGAAAATTATGTAGCCTGGTCTATTATCAATGAAATGAAGTTGCAGATTTGGCACAATGTTTAGCACTACTGATGCTAACAATTGGGGGTTACAGAAAATTTGTTTACAAGTTCTATTATGGTTTTGTAGGATGCTGGTAATTCCACACCTATTTGCATATAATCTGAATATTTTTAAGTATGTAAGATTTTTTCACCCTTTGTTGTAAAAGGGTATTTTTTCACCACTGAAATTTTAAAGAACTTGTAACAATTCTCTGCTAGTGCATACCTTGGGGAAAAAAATTGGAAAACAAAAAAAAATGTCTAACTACAATAGCATTGAGATCTGGATAAGATTACAACAATTTTCCACCTTATACACACAGTTATAGCACACAGGTTACAATGTCTATGTTTTCTATACACATCACACATGTCATGATATACAGAAAAAATTTAACAAGAAAGAATTAAAAAATCAAACAACAAAAATTTTATACAAATCTAACTTTGCATAATTATACTAAAATATACCATGAACTGCATCTGCTCTCTAATCTTAATCTGTGAAAGCTTCTTTAATTACAAAATATATCACATGCTTGTAAAGAAAAAAAAACCTTAACACTATTTAAGAGTTATTTCCCTTCCATTTTCATCGTCAAGAGTCGGCCTCCAACATTTCCAGGAAAAGCTTGTGCATCATGATCCTTCCATCTTTCTTCACATCAAACCAGTATTGCTTGGCAAGCAATTTCATGTGATTTAGAGCTGGGAGAAGCATATATAGATGTCCTAAGCGGCGGAGATTACCGACATAGCGATATTTGACATATTCAATCAGGGAGTCTTGTAATTTGTCTTGGAGCTGTCTCACTGCTTCACTATTCTCAATTGCCACATCTAAAATGATATTTTTATTCATGTATACAAAAGTAAACTACAGCATCATGGTTGTAGTAATTCTAGTAACATGCTTCACTGAAAATGGTATCTGATTTTATATGCTTTATATGCACAGAAACCTAATTTTATCACAATCAACATATTAATTTTGAGTTAATAAATAAAATTTTTAGTTTAATGATCCAGTATACCTATATTGCATAAAGTCATGGCTTTCAGCAGGAGATATTCTTCCTTTGTGACCTCCATATCTGTGAATTTTTTGGCAAGTTTCCGTGACAGCCCATCAAGTTCTGGGGAGCAGTGACAGAGTTTACACTCATCAACAGAGAGTTGAAGATCCTCAGCAAATTTGAGGTAGCCATTGTAAGGACAAGAACGAAATACAAGATTTAAACATAGGATTTCCAACCATGAATGCTGCAATAGGTTCATCTGGTCACTGAGGGAAAGGGTGCAGAATCCTGTGAAAAAATTTAGATGAAGTCAGAATAATATTGGTCTTCTACAGGGTGGTCTGTTTCTTACTAAAATTCTCTTAAAGAACTCTATAAAAGGATTCTGTAACTTAATTTCTTTCCCCTTTTAATTAAAAAAACAAATTTATTAACTTCAATATGCTCCAAAGAATGTCTTTTGAGTTTAATGATGTATTCATGAAGTGCTTGAAACTATAACCGTAAAATTAGCATGCAGGGATGATTGCTAATAAAAGTTATCAGTCCTGCCAAAGTTCTACTAGCCCCAGAAAATAATTGCCTTTTTCAAACTATTTTTATCACATACCGGTACATTGTATATAAAACCATATTAGTTGCTATGTCGTCTGCCTTGTGGCTGTCAAAAGTTGTTTAAAAGCTTCTTTGACTTATAGGACTAACTCAGCATAATTAAGCTTCTTTGACTAAGAGGACTCAACATAATTTGATTCCAATTACATAGACTGACAAGTTCTGCCACTTGGCTTGTTATGCCTTGCTTCTGGTACAGTTTTAAAATTGATTTGAGACAGATTTATTGGTGTAAATTTTGAATTAGTGGAAATTTTAACATGTCCAAATGGGCATCAATTTAAGTAAATTTCTTGGTCCACAGCAAAATTTATGTGTCTCGGGCAATCTGGCGCATGGTTATTTTAAACACTGACATGTTACTCATATGCTCCAAGAATAAGCAAACCAGAGGTCTCTGACAAGACTGTAGCTCTACTGGTTTGTACTTATACCAAAGGAAGAGAAAAGAATAATCTGTTATAAGATTAAGGAACCTGATGAACTTCAGTTGGATATGCACTTACCTGGAACCTGTTTGGCCCAACTGATGGTGATCACCAACTCTCTGTCGGCCAGATCAGATACAGTGGCAAGAAAGCGCACTTCCTCTCCCCCTTCCAGGATTTCAGACTCAGTGTTGACATACAGTTTGTCTAGCTGATGCTCGATGCTTATGAGTTGTGACAGAATTTTGTTATCTGAAGAAAAATCTACAGTGCAAAAACAGTTGTAAATACAGGTATATGACCAAAGTACAAAAAAGGGTTAAAATTATAGTACACTTAAGTTTATTATAAGTGGACAAGATTTCAGGACATATTTTACTATATCATTATTGTTGTTTGTGTTTATTGTGTCAGGTACCTGACTTGGTGGTTTCTACACAGGCTTTCTTGATCATGGGAAAAATCTGCTGCACAATTGGGCCAGAGTCAATGGTGCGCTTGTATTTCTGTCGTCCTCCACGGACTCGGTCCAGGCGAACCCCTACAAAATTAAAAAAAAAAAATTACATAATATAATTTTTTCAAGCATTAATTTATTAAACTTTGTTTAAATTATGGTAACACAGGGTTTTCATCATTGTTTATCTTGGTACACATTGCCATCTGGTTTATTGTCTTTTTGGTAAACATATTTCTTGCAAAGTTGACACTGGCTCACTCTGGCCTTTCATTTTTAGTGCTGTTTACTTTTTACGTAAATTTTAAACTTATGATTTTCAAAAGGTTTCTATAGGGACACTGTAACTTATTGTTGTTAGCTGTTGACATTTACTGGAATCTGTTTATCCTGATTGCATTGTATTTTTTTTGGTAACTTGTTCCTTTTGTTCTATTCAGTAATTATATGGGGCACATGTTTGCAAGGATTTAACAAAATAAGCAATGCATGGGAATCCCCAGTCAATGTCTATCTGTTTGTTTATAACCTAACTTTTCCAAGGAATAAAACATGGCTTTCTTTACAAGTGTTAATTTTTAACTTTTCATCTTCCCAATGAATGTAAATAAATATATTTCTCTTTCTTTTGGCATTTTTCCCACCTTCACCTCAAAAAGACAGATTGATTAGATTTTCTGAACATTGATTTTATTCCCTTTTGAACCCTTTCATAGTTCATTCACTGCATGTTCTTTGGCATTATTGGCAGTTTTACCAGAATAAAACACAATTTATGACTTGGGGCAGTTTCTGCAAAAAGATGTCTTGGAAAGCTAATTTGTATGTGGAATGATGTATCAATTATACTTGTAAATGCTAAAAATCAATTGCCTGACTTGTACAAAATCAACTCATTAATGCATATTGTGCACACCACTCTTTTTTTTCCAAATTAGGATGTCAGTGGGGGGAATTCACATAAACCAAAACCTGGGATTTCTATTATCCATTTGATTAAATCTACATATCTAATATCAATTCACTACAAATTGTATATGTCACAAATAATTGATCCTTAATTTTTACAGTATATCATGTTTCTCTCTCCTGCTTTGATATTTTCTTTTGTCATTATCTGATATGTAATTATTAATTTATCTGTTCACCAAACCACAAGTTCTCAACTCCACTGATTGCACTTGACTTTGATAAAGAGAGAGAATTCTACTGATGCGCTTCCCAGTGCTTTTCCAATAAACATCAGAACCAGCTTTCCACAAAACACTCTTTATTCCTGTCATGCCTCTCTTGGGGGTCATATGCACCATTTGTACAAAGTACAGGTGACATGATTACCTCATATAATGACATATATGGTTTACATTGTCTTCCTGTCCCCGATCATCAGATCAGACCGTGTTAACTAATGTCATCCTCCAAAGCAAGAACACGTCTCTACTTGATCTCCTTCAGACTTCCATACTTTACTTTTGATCTCACAAAGTAATATCTATTTTGAGTGAACAAAAAAATCCCCTTTTTCTCGAAACTTCTTATCAAAGAAAAAATGAAAATTTTATTTCTAGCTGCTCAACCTTGAGTCCCAAGGTGCTAGAAATTATTTCTACTTTTTCAGTTTTTTTACTACAGTAATTTGGAATTCAGTCTAGCAAGTTGACTATAAATGGTCAGCTAAAGTTTGAATCCTAGTTTGGTCTTCTTTTTGGGCCTTTCTATTTCAATGATCTGGTCACTATAAGGACCCCCCATACTCCAAATATTGACTCTGTCACCAGTCAAAGCCCCCACAGTAATTAACATATCCGTCACCTTCTGTAGGTCCCTGACTTCATTCCTGTCTTACCTAATAACATCATTGTGATTGGGATGTAAACTCAGCTAGACTGTCATTCTAGTGATTCTATGTATATTCTTGCCAAAGTGTTTAATCATGGTAAAGGTTAAGATCTAAACAAACACCATTCCACAAAGATAAACAATAAAAAATTATATCTGAATAATGTCCTATTAATGAAGTTCTGAACACATTTCCTACCTCCTGAACTGAAGAGCATTTCTGATCATGAACAGTTTACAAGGGACTTAAAGGACATTCTGGAAAATACTTGCTCAGCACTCAATTTTGAAAATATTTTTTTTATAACACAAAATGCAGTAGCCTCTACACAATCAATTAATATTATTTCCAATAGCTGTGAGATAATTCCCTTCAGGAAGAAAGAGTTTGCTTACAGCGACAACCATTCATCAATTAGTACAAGCACCTCCTTAGTCCTGCGTGATACATGTATACATACAAACATGATAAAAGGGATTGTGTTCCAGATCTCTTTGTTTTTGTATCTTTATCCCAAATTTATGTCAAGGCTACACAACCCTTGTCTTTAAGGTAAATACATGGATATTTAGTTCACCCAGCCCATATATGATAAGCATATTTGTATAAAAATAGCAACATAAAACATTAAGATATTCAAAATTGATAGAAACAACCAACAGTGACCAGATAGAAAGGTAAGACCACTCAGTCAGTAAAGCTCTACAACAGCCAGATGACCTGATATGGTTGACATGTTCACAAAATTGGCAAGGTGTGAGTGCATGAGGCTGATGGTTCCCCCTGACCAGACAAGGACAAGGTGACAGTCCCATTCATTATACTAAATCTGTCAGTATCAGCCTTGAAAAGCAGGACCTATATCATTTAGTACCCTTAGTTCACTCTTCTGACCAGGCCAGAAAATGGACCCTTGATCCAACTATTTATGCAGATACATGCAGACTCCAAAATTACACTTCAGTTTTCATCATGAATAAATCATACCAAGTTTCATTGATTGTTATATAATTTTCAGCTCTCTGAATATTTTATAAAAATAATTAACCCTTTTGCCCTCATGCTTTGTTGACCAATACCTTATTCAATGATTTACAAAAACTGACAATATGGAAATTAAACTTTGCACGATTCTCCTTTCATCCAATGTTCTGTTGTATGTGATTTACAGTTTCTTGGCATGTACAACAATGCATTGCATGATTCAGGGTATTCCGTAAGTGTGTCAGGGCCAATTTTTCAAAATTCTGCAATCTTTGTCCGCTGTGATGAAATTTTATCGGAAAGGACATAAAACGTTTATGCAGAACGTTTGTTAGGTATGAATGCAACTTTTTAATAAAAATTTTCCCTGCTATTGTGATGAAATTTAATGAATAGCATATTTCTTCTTTCATGTCCCATGTATGCATAACTAGATAAAAACAATCTAATGTGTAAGATTTTTTTTGTCAAGTGAAAGAAATAAAGGAAAAAAAAACAACAACAAAAATTAGAATCTCAAAATTAAATACACTATTTAATGTTATTCAGCTTTTGGTTCATATGAGGTTATTTTCTTACTATTTTACCTTCAAGTTGATGAAGAGAGACATTCAAGTCTGATGCTACTGCTTTTCGACGTATAATAAAACTAATATCAATAATAATGATGACATCACTATTACTTCTAGTATTTTGAGTTTGATTACTAGTAAATTATCTGTTAACATTAGATGACATATATTTTTTCCAAATGGGCAACTTTCAGTCAATCAGATTTGAGGATACCATCTGTTAAAGTTGTATTTAATTTCTAGTAATAGTGACCAACTATAGACCCCCCCCCCCCCCCTTTTTCCCCAGTGATCTGTATAAGATATATCTTTAAATTGAGGATATCCGGTCCTTAGCTAAGAACAATATCTCTTAAAAAACATGCAATTTTCTCCAAAAGCCTGGATACCTACATTTTTTTCATCCTAAAATATATTTGTTGATCAATTTTTGATTAGAAAATACAGCTGTTGCTTTTATACACATTTCCTGAAAACATATTTGAGATTTGATAAATTTCCCTATATAAAATGGTTAACTATAATGATGAACTTTGAGGAATACACTTTTGTGAATTGAGAGACATCTCTGCAAGCATTTTCAATTACTTAAATGCTGATTTTCAAAACCTGTGGATCGAACTACCTTAAGTGATATTCAATATCACGACTCCCCATTATTTCAATGAATTGCACTTAACATTTTTATTTGTAGCATGAGAAGGAACTCGATCATTCAATTCCATACCCCATGTTACTGATGATCCAATTTACACAATTACTACAGGAAAGATGTTCATCAGCAATGGGAGCCAGGAGAATTCATACACACCATCAGATTTAATTAACTTTGGAGAAAATTTACCATGTTCAGGATCATAATCACTGTGAGTTTGATGTCTTGTCAACATTTAAGTTATGGAGTTGGTAGAGACTGACAGGGTTGACTGAGAGCATATCAAGTGCAAGAAAATCAAGAAATTGTATTTCCATGTTGCGATTCTAGAATAAAATAATAATTTCCTCAGAACACAGACTCCATACAATAAACATAGAGAGCCCCTATCTCCCAGTTGTGTTTGAAAACTTCTGACAATATTTCCACCTCTTGATTGAACATCTTCCACCTGCCTTTAGTGCCTTATCAGACAATGAATCCATTATTAAAACAATAGTGCTTAAACAACAGAATGTTGCCTTCAAAGTATTTTAGATACAATGTACAACAGACGAATTTCCTTGTAATTCAAAGCATTTTAACTTTACTTCATGCATGTTATGGGTTCAGGTGTTGGTGTAATGAAAAGGTGTGAAGCATATAACAGCTGTAAGCATATGGGGTGGGGGAGGGGGGTTAAAACTGGCAAAATTCAGAAATCAATACTGTAAACCAACTTTTATTCGCGACGACTTTATTTCGCGATTTACCGGGGATAAACTAGTTCGCGACGATTAATTTTCGCGATCAAGCTTTTTTTAAATCTGTTGTTAATAGAAAGAGAGACTTTAAGGACCGGTTCACGGCGAGAAATATTTGCGATGACGAGGCTCTCGCGAACATCGCGAAAATTTCTCGCACGCGAATAAAAGTTGGTTTACAGTAAATCATACAAGAAAGTGAAAACATCTCTTTTTTTGCAGAACATTTAGCCTTATTCAGCCTTTCAGTGAGGCAATATAACATTAGGATGGGATAGCCTTGATTGCAAAAACTAGATCAGCATCAGTTTTGAATAGGATCACTTAACTGACCCTATAATGCACCAGCTAGAAACATCTAAACTTGTATCTTAGGATGTTTATAGTTTGACACTGACTCAGAAACTAATGGAAAACCAATCTAATGCTACATCTACGGGAATCTGTTATTTGTGTTGGCTGCTGTTAATTAGATTCTGTCTGCTTAATTCATTTATTTTTTTTCTTTTCTCCCACACTTTGCTACAAAAGCCAGAATGTTGATATACAAATTTTTTTTCCTCTAAAAACTTTGCTACAAGAGCCAAAATGCTTTTAAATAATCCCATCCCACTTAAGACAACATGCCCTGTTTTTGGAATGCTTATATTTCCCCTATTATTTTATTCACGCTGAGAATGAAAAAAATGTCCCAAATCATCTCCCCCCACCCACAACTTGCTCACTTCTGTTGTTGGTAGAAGAAACCTGTTGTCATCCTACTATAATGACAAGCAATGAAGTGTTTTTATCGGAAGTCGGAAGTTGCCTTTTCAATACATCAATCTCCTTAGCATTGACATCACTTTACCAAACATTTGGCAAGAGGACCAAGGACAAATAGTTACATGTTTGTAAGTTACTGACACCAATAAGGCTCCTAATTACACGCAGTTAGGGGTGATGAACACTGCCAACACTGCTTTCCTGCTGTTATCATACTGTATAGTCTTGTGCATGTAGGATATAATGAGACAAAGATCTTACAGTTTTATTGCTTTACTAACTTGTTTTCCACATGATTCACAAAATAGGCTTTCATTTGCCCCATGGTATACTGCACTGTAAACAAGAATGCATTGAAAAAAGGGACCAATCCCCACAGGTTTGATATGGTTTGCTGATACTTTAGATTCTTTTTTTTTTACTTTCACAAATCTTTTAGGTTTTTACATGTTTGTGTGGTTTGAGGATAGCAAGTGTTTATGTACTTAGAGGAAACCTAGTACATAAAGATTAAAGAAAACAAGAGAATGGGTAAATGGAAGTTTAATATAAATTAAGATTTGTGTATTAAGTACAAGGAAACTCGATCAATTTTAAAATAAGTAGATTAAATATAAAGAAGATTAAGGGAGTGCAGAGTGGGCAATCTGTTGATAAGATCTTTTTCATTCCATATACTCTCAAGATTAAATTGATAAAAATCTTTAACATCTTGCATTTTATCCTGTTATTTATATCCTCAGCAAAACAATACAACATCAGAACAAATTAAAAAAGCAATAATTTTTCAGACAAAATATTGAAAAAAAATAATTATCTTAACATTTCAACCTATATACATGCCTTTATACATAGCTTAACATTTTTTTTTTTAATTTTGCATCAACAGGAGCTGGTGCAAGTCTATGCCTTGATTAAACTTGTCATTCAGTTGGAAGTGTGAATTTGAAGGTTCATTTCTTATTATCTTAGCCTAAAACTTAATAATTTTGTTCTTAAATCAAAAATTTGAACTCTCGTCCACCCAAATTATGACTATAAACAGTCTTAATTTTCAGTTTTGCCTTAATTTAGTCTTTTGATAGCTTATTTATAGATTTCTTTTAACTTTTTAAATAACCACATAAGGATATTTGACTTTATATTTGTTGAATTCTGCTTATCACTACATATCTACTCCTATCGCTGCATAAAAAACAAGCCATCTTGCTGGGAGAGATCAATAATAAATCATCGATTTGGATCTTAATCAATAAACACTTCACAAACTTAATTTCAAATTATAAAATTTTATTATCCCATTCTTTAAATTTGCTGAAATCTCACTGCCGAAATCTCTGAACTAAATTAGATTTGAGAAAAATGAGAGGCTCTCTCAGCTCATCTCAAATTATCGAACTTACGAAAAATGTTTTTTAAAAAGACCAACTTATAAAATGATTTGATTCCTTGCCAGGGAATCAGGTATAAATATTTCATTGAACTGCTTTAGACATCCTTGTTCAGACTTGTGAATATATTTACCTAGAATTGCAAATTTGTTGAAATTTATCATTTTTCACTTAAAATAAATTTACAGGAAAGAATTGAAATTTGAACACATATAACCATTATCTTAATTTATACATTATGCATTTCATTAACAGATTTTTCATATTAAGACATACTTATGCAAATATTTACTGGCTTATAATTAATGAATTTCGGCACTTTCTGAAACTAACACGAATGAGTAAAAAATATTAAAAACTTGTTTTTTCCAAAAATAAATGAGGCCTGTAGTGCAAAGCATAAGGATACATGGGGATGAATGTGACCTTCATTTTATATCAATTTATTTACTGGGGAAATCATCTTTATCCTACCTTCTCTGAGCATGCCCACTCGAAGACACTTTTGAAATCGGCATGCTTGGCAGGCCTTTCGCCTTCTTTTGGTAATTTCACAGTCACCATTGGCAGGGCAAGAATATTCAATATTTCCTAAAAAGAGAGAACAAAATAACATAGAAGAAGCTTATCTAGAACAGTCAACTATTTTTTGGTAGAAATAAAAATGCATCAAAAATTTTTGTAGAAATTTGGAATATTTTCAGTGTGTGGATTAAATTGAATACTGGTATATAAAATCTCTTGTTTTTAACTGTACTAATTGTATAGTGCATCTCTTGTAACACAGAAATTTGTTTACAGCACTCAGTTTACTAATATTAGTGTCTCACCCCAAGTTCACAGAGGTTGCAAGAAAAATGATAGTTGTTAGTGAGACAGCAAAAGAGTTCTAATGTTGACAACACTAAACTATCTGTCATCACGTGAATTTTAATCATGTAATAAAATAGGCAATTTAACCATACACAATAAAAAGCATTGAAATTGGCAGAGATTCATCCCCCTGTTATTCAGGATTTCCAAGTGTTTTATACATCAATATATATACGTCATCTCTGAAGAGTGTCTTTTATATAGTTTGCCATAGAAATGCTACACTTGATAAAGGATCTTCAATTGTGTCAGTCAGAAATCATATCTTTATGTACCTAACAATGTGTAAATACATGGTCACCATCTTTTTTTTTTATCTAAATGCACTGTACACTTCTTAGACATTGCTTTTTTTGCAAATGCATTAAATTCAAATTTGATTTAGTACTAGGCCATCTTTCAAAAAATGCAAAATGTTGGTTGACAGGTAGTGAATCCCCCCCCAACCCCCATCCCCAACATTTTCAACACCAGTGCTGAATTTCTAAATTCATTGAAATTGAAGGTGTTAACAAAATTAAAATAGTTTTTGATGGTATGAGAAAATACATAACAAAAAATAATGGTTTCTTCAAGGTTTTTAAAAAAAGTTTTGAGATGGGCCATTTTTAGTCAGTCGTTCGGAGAGGGCAAACAGAATTTTTTTTTTCAAGATAGCCCTAACTGTAACTTTTATATAGTACAGAGAACCCGAGTGCAGGCACTGTCTGGGAATGCATACACTTCACAGAAATGTGCATATATCATACTGCAGATTAATGCAAATAAGTGTACAATTTAACTAATCAGAGATGCCAACTTTCAGATTTCTGAATATGTTTCAAAATATGGCTGATTTATATTGCATTAAATCTATACATTGTACTTATGCAAATTGAAACATTAATGAAGAAGACTGTCTCCTGCCACTAGAACGGAACTTGTCTATTGACATAATGAAAGTGAAGTTTGGCGGTGTGGTACAATCAATATGCGACCTGAATTCATCATCTGTCAATCTGTCTAGCAATATGACTAGGTGCCATCAAAGCCCATAAATATTCTCTTATACCCATGATACAACAAGGACAACTTATACATAAATAGGTTTGGAGTGGGTTGCTCTAATTCTATTTAGTCATTTTAGGTTAAAAATAGTAACTATTCAATAAATATAAAGTTTGACAGTTTTAATATGATGAAGCATAAATCTGCCATTTTTGGTCTTTTATAATAAGATTATAGTAAAGTTAGTTCTCGAAAACTGGTCTCGATATTTAGTCTATTTTTCATACACTTTTCGTAATTTTTCATCATCATTAACAGTTTTTCTGGGTCATTGAATTAATCCCTTAAACACAAGTTTCTTACTGCAAGTTGCTCAATCTTCAAGACTTATTGACCTTCAACCAAGTACATGTACTTGATTTCAGGATTATCCTGAAATTTCTATAGATCTTTAATGAATTAATAGTTTGACTACCAAATAAGGGTATATCGGGATAATGTACCTTGCAATTCTTTTAATAAAAAGATCTGACTTTAAAATAATTAATTGATGCAGAGTTTACGCCATAGATAGCTTTTTTTATATCCAACATACGTACAGATCGTATGGTTTGTGCGTACAAGAGTTATTTTTAGAAAAGAAGTTTCTGTTTTACGTCATTCCATTCAGGCTGTGAAGCAGAGGTTCCCCCGTCAGAAACAATTAAAACAAACCAGGCTGGAATAACTCTTGATTAGTCTTATCTGCCAAAAATACACACAACCAATTTGTATCAAAATGTCAAAAGAATCACCCCCATAAAGATAACAAGTATGCAACACTGTCTTTGTCTTTTTTGACTCTGCTGCATTAAACTTCAGTATCTGCTGCATTTCACAGAGGGATGCATACCCAATCTCCAGAAACAAATGGTGGAATGTAAATTAACTTCCTACAACAAAAGACCTGTGCCAAAGTCATCAATATTTAATCCTTACATCTGGTAGTGACATTCCAGGTACACTGTCCTATTTTTTTTCTCTTAATGCCTAACAGATTAATCACTTACAATTAAGACATAACATTTGTCCCCTGAAGAGTTGTCATTTTATTGGCCACATTGACACTAACAATTTGTTTTTGAACAGAGTTCTCTTAAGATTTTTGATATTAAGTGCTCTTATAAGTGCTCATGCACCATCAATCAATTCATCTCTTTTGGCACAGCTACTAACAATATATATATAACATGATGTGATCTTTAATACCTGGCTCATCTGTTTATTCTGCAGTCACAAAACAGATAAGTATTGATTATTTCCATCCAGTCTGATATTCTTCAGATTAAAACAACAGCCACAAAGGTGTCATTAATTGAGAACTACCTAAGTTTACACATTTTTCAGTATTTCTTTCTTTCTTTTTTGGTGTTGCAAGCATAACCTCATGATTTTTTTGGGGGGAAGCATTTTTACTGGGAAGCTTCATCAACTGAATAATGAATTATAGGCATAGAAGATCAATAAATAGCTCTCCCCCACAATCAATTGGCAGGCACTGCCTTGTGAGGTCTTGGGTGGGTCATGTTGAGTTCAGTAACCTTTTATAATGATAAGAAGCCAAATATAAATTGATGATGGCACAGAAGAGATTTATGTAAAGTTGTAGCCATAGATGAATTCCAAAAGAAAACTCTGACTGATATTCTGGTTTTTACAATAATATCTATCATTTGGAATTGAAATTCAATACAACTTTTTAATATGCATGGCTATAAAAATGTTTTCAAAATGATCTATCAATGTCATGCAATCTGATCCATTCTTATCTCTACCACTGGAGAAGACCTTAAGGGAGATAATTCAAAACCTTAAAAAATTAAAGTACAGATTCATGTTGTCTGATATTAATCATCATAAACTTAGCAAGTTGAAATCTTTTGTGTAAACATCATTGCTATCTTGTCCAGTGTTTAGTATGTATAATCTTTATTATTTTAATATTATATATATATATTACTGCACTTTTCCAATTTCTTTAGTATAGCTGAATTATTATAGATCTTTTGCAATTCAATAAAATAATTCATGATATGAAGAAATTGGAGGCTTATGATTTAAAACACACACACACACACACACACACACACACAAACCCCCAATATCTGATGTGCAATTTACAACATAACCACTGAGTTTGATCAGATAATATCTAAGATATATATTTTAAATTAAGTACCGGCCATAGATGAATTTTTAACTAAAAATGTTACACATACTTGAGCATTTCCATCGGGTCTCTGAATATATATTAAGATATATATTTACTGCTTAATATCTGAAGCAAGCCCATAAAAAATTGAAATTTCATGCATGAGTAATGCACCTCTATAAGGTCTTAGATATTTTCAAAGGTTGAACACCTTTTTTTTCTCTTTAATAAACAACCTGACTGGAAAGTATTGTACAAGAATGATATTGGGGTGAGGGTTACACAAGCTTCATTAAACAGTGGGAAATGTAATAAAGACTGCCTAGCATTCACATCTTCTCCTGAAAACACCACTGCAGCACTTCCAAATGAGTGAAATTGTTTACACTTACTGTGAAGATGGCAATTTAAAGGAACAGAAGCCTATTGCATGCACATCTACTTAGTTTTAATGAGGAATGAACAATAGCAATTACCACAGATAAATTCAAAATAACAGATTTGAAGTGCTCAAGATAGCATTGGCATCATCTCAAGAAAGCTACATATGGATTGAGATGCTTGTTTCCCAGATAAAAAACAGTCCTGCAACCTTTCCAATCACTAGCCTAAAGGGTGCTGAGCAATGTAACCTTAATACCGGCTTTAAAAAATGCACCTAAAACTACTTGGTGCATATATCTTTCAACTGATAAACTGTTCCCTCTTTCTATGTGATTTTCCAAATTGATTTAATACTTACCTTGGCTTTCCCAGCATAATAGTTCTCGCTTATACAAATATAAAAACTTTGGACGACTTACATCTATTAACCTTTACATCACATGTAACCCAGAAATTCATACCATTCCATTTACTCTTTGTTCCTCCTCTAAAAAACGGGTATTACTATAAAGTCAGTGATAAATGGTTTGGGCATTTGCCTTGACCCCAAACTTTGTAATCAATACATCAATGTCAATTCCGGTCTGTAATCAGATGACAGGGCTAAGTTCAGACCTTTTTTCACTGGGTATTTACTCACTACTATAACAAATATTAAACAGAATGTCTTTTGAGATGTGTGCTACCTGTAGAGGTCAAAGAAAGAGATATATACCAAAGGTTGATTGGTACTGTTATATTGATTGAGCAGTCTGCAAATAGAACTATTTATTCTGGACTCAATTAATGGGTAATTCTGACCAAATGAAGATTTCATGTTTGTGCAGGAAATTGCTGCTGTTTGTATAACAACTATTCTACTGAATTGTGACATCAAGCCTATTTGACAACCACCAAATGATGCTTTAATGAATATCCAAGATTGCTTTTATTTACTGCCCAAATAAAAATGATTTAAGAGCATTGCCATTGCACCACAATTATATCAAATTAAGTACAGGCTAAGTTGTTTTTAATTATAGAAGTAAGAGAACCTGCACTTGCATAAGAATAATTGAAACTGATACACAAACTGAAGTAGACTACAAAATAAGGCTGGAAAATAGTGAAGCAAACCAAATTATCCATAACATATATAAATATTGTTGCCCGACCTCAAGAACCTTAGCTATATTTGCTTAAAAAGAGCTAACTGTATAAAGGTCTAAAGACTCCAAGAATCCATTATAATATTTGACCCCAGTGTAAGCTCTTACAAAAACAACTTGTTTGCATAACCTAAAATAGGACAACATTTTAGTACAACCTAATGTTATAATGCTGAAAGATATGGGATTATATGACACAGAAACTTTAAGAAAATTTCATTAATATTAACTTCCTGAAGTAACATTATGTGACCTGAAAATTCAGAGAGACACTTATAACCTTGAACAATCATGATATTATGTACAGTAGAATATCTGGAATATGGTTTATTTTTTTTTTTTTTTACAGAAATAATACTGAAAACAGTAAGACTATCCCTACACCACAACCAGAAATTACAGTTGAACTTTAGTATCTCAAACACTGATCTCAAATGCCATGGATATTTTAAAGTGATTTGGAAGTCCTAACCACTTATTCTTTATGTATTTTACCCTTGATATCTCAAATCAGATATCTCGACATTTTTCCTCTCAGTCCAATTGAGTTTGAGATAATGATGTTTGACTATACATTGTCTACACAATCTCCAACCTCCAACTCCCATCCTCACAGAAAAGACTCTCCCCCCCCCCCCTCCCCTGCAGCATGCTCTTTCTGAGCAAGGGTGTACTTAATTATTTCATATCATCTTGCTTGTCATATGTCAAATCTTATTCATTTTAGGTGATTTTTTTGACCAGAATTTTATTTCCGACACCAGCATTTTGACATTTGAGTAGAATAATGTAAAGCAATAGATTATACAGTGTCGTAAATAAAACAATAAAATTCAAAACTCATTCATATTTATATCACCTATTTGAATTTCAAGTAGCCTTGTCGCAATTAAATTTATGACAAACATTTATTACCTAGACAAACTACCATACGCCTAGAATGCCCTAACTACCCCTGCCATCTAGATCTGGTTCTAAACTAGATGAAACCATCATTGTGTATACTCTTTGAAATTTTCTTGCTCTGCTATTAAAAGATGCAGGAAGCTAAATCTGATCTTCATAATTCTTTAAATGAAAGATGAAACAATGAAAACTGTCCAATGCTCCACATATCTGATATATGAATTGCTTTTGAATTTGTTTCCTGCATGCACCAGGATTTGAAACTGTCCCTTGTTCTATAAAATGATTAAAGTTTCAAAAAAGTTGTGTGTTATGAAAATTGCTGACCAGCAAAGAACATAAAAGGTACAATTATTGAGTGATCTATTACATTGATTGAATGAAATGAAGCACACATAATGACCTAGATTTAAAAAAAAACCTTTTTACGCAAGTATTTAGAGCCATTGTAAGAATATCTGAACATTTCAGGAGACTTTTTGGCACAGAAACAATGTCTCTCTACATTAATCGGTCACAGTTGATGCAATACTTCCCGCTGTATTGGTCTGCCTTAAACAGTTCTCCAACGTCACTTTACTCATTGCCTAAAATTACAGTAAAATGTCCAGCATAATGACCTATCATAATTTAATGATTTTCAAGGTACCTACGTGGTCTATGCATATATTACAAGAAGCACTGACGTAGGTTATTTTCTTCAATTTTAATCTGGGTGGCAATCTCCTTTAAGGCTATCAGAATTCTTTAGAGTCTTTGAGTCAAAGTACGTCGTGTGAATAATAAATTCTTTAAAAAAATAACATTTGATAAGGTGTGCTAATCTAGACCCAACATGCCCAAACCATGCAAAGATTTAATTTCCATATACCCAAGCTCAGACAGCCTTGAGGATTTGAAATTCATTACATCCATACTAAAATACATCTTTATTTCACTTTGTGTCTCTAAAAACAGTCACTGTACAGGGGAAAAAAAAAGATGGCCAGTGACCTCAGAATTACTTTTGAACTGGTTATTTGGTGTGAACTAAGTAGTTAACAATGAACAAGTCTTCCTCTAGATTACTGTTTATAATACACTGTACTCTCTATGTACATCCTGTTTGTCATAATACAAATTAAGTTAATAAATAGTACATCTATGAAAAATCACTTCCTTCTTGCTGTTGAATTACCCAGTCTAAATAGCTTATCTCCATGACTTTAGCTACCAAGTAATGAAACATTAACTTGTATGAGATCCTCCATTTATCATGTTTATTATTTTTCAATCAAATATCCTTGTAGTTAAGTACAATAAACCTAAATTTTAATGTTTAATGTCCATATACCCCCATCTTACATACACTAAAAACCTGTTTTGCTTCATGCAGTGATATTTATCAGTCTGGTATTTACATGGTGAGTATTAGAAATCAGGGGTTCAAATCCCAGTTGAATCAGTTTAAATCTGACTTTTTTAATGTAAGGTGCTACACATTTTGCAGCTGCCAAAGGGTTAAGGTGATGGGTCTTTCAGAGGGTTAAGGTGATGGGTCTTTCAGAGGAGACTTCCAGGACTAAGGTCCCCTGTCACAGTAAGTGTTCATTTGATAAAGAACCCCTCTGTCATACTGGCATAAGTCCACAGACAGGTTCTGTAATTGGCACTGTATCTATAGCTGGTGCTGATAGGAGCAAACTATTCTACTAGGGACTGGAAACTCCATACAATGAAATAAACCAAAATAGAATAATTGTCCAATCCCCCTCAGCCCTAATAAATCTCTAGTAACAGACTCTGTCTATGGCCACTGCTAAGAGCTATATTTCTAAATCTTCTACCTTACAGTTAACCTCTTCTGATATATCACATATAGGCCAGTGTCTAAAGTTTGTTCATATTTTATCAGGTGTAACAGTTCAAATACCTGTATATAGGTCAGTGTGTCAGAAACTTTCTCAGTACATTTTGGCCCCTCAATTCTGTTAAGAGGTGACAACCTCAGATTTCATTTTTCTTACAAACATAGCACATCATTCTAGGTATTTGGCTTCTATTGTAAGATATCCATGTTATCTTGAAATTGGACACAAGGTATATTTCTATTGTAATGTACATCAACAGGTACTATGCATTTTGAATGACACATCAGAAACCAGCTGACATGCTTCACTGCATTATTAAATATAATAGCCCTTTAGAATACCTATGGTTTGCAAAGCAGATGATGATTTCAGGGGCCTCTGTCATTGTAAACTTCCTTGTACTCCGAGAGCATCATAATTTGATAAACAACTAAATAACTGTTTGGAATTGTATTTTTGGTGCTGAGGCTGATTACATTAATTCACATTGACTTACCTTGGATAGTTCTTTTGAAGAATGCTTTACATGCCTCACAAGAAGACACCCCATAGTGATAGCCTGATGCCACATCACCACACACCAAACATAGTCTCTTTGGTAACTCAATGTTGTCCTGATCACAATTAATGGAATTTGTGATGGAAGTAGCAATATTGTTAATGAAGTCTAATTTGCTTGTGTCAATAGGAGATGAACTTTCATCAATGCTGCAAGGGGATATGTTACCACTGTTGTCTGCACTGTTGCCTTGGTAAGAACCATCTGAGCCATAATCGTCATTGTGATAGTCTGCAAAGACGTCGCGGCCGAAGCTTTCTTCCAAGGACAGGGAATGGCCACATCGACTGAGACCTAACGGGCTCCCCGGCTCCATCTTTATAATATCGACATCCATCATGAAGCCTGTTTAGTTTGGGAACAGTTCAATATCAATATATTTTTTCTCTCAAGTTTCTCACCACACAGGAAGATATTTTCTTCAATAGTTCCAAAGATACTGGACCGGCAATTGTCACTTTCTACGCTATTTTCTTTTTCTGTCTTTTATCACTGAAAAGATATCAATAAAACACATTTTCAATGCCACATTGCAATAATAGTAAAATTGATTTTTAAATACTTTGTATTTGCGTCAGCAGATATTGTGAGGACCGTATAATCGTGGGGGGAGTTCAATAGACACATTCTGTAGATCAACATCTGATCAATGAATTAATGTAGTAGTAGTATGTGTAGATCTGTCTGCTAACGTCAACTCCTTCAGCAGAAAAAAAATTCTATAACATCCACAACAAAGCAAACTGACTTGAATCGCGTCGCCACACAAATTTTGAATATGCCTTTCATTTACTCAAATTTGAAAAAACTCTGGTCTTATAATAAAATACCTTATCATGCTTATTTAACATTTTTAATGTTTTGAGAAGATAAAATGATGGTAAGAAAAGGTATTATTACAAAGTCAGACTTATTTCAACATTTCCAGGAGCACAAAAAAAAGTCTGAAGTTCAGCAGAGAGTTCGACAATATATGTCAGATAGAGATCACGCTGCATGCTCCCCCATCCCAACATATGCTCTTCATACATTCCAGATAATAACCCTCTGTGTGCGTAACACTGCTTGTTTTCAGACAATGACGCAAGAAACCACTGTTCATATAGATAGCTCTCATTTTTAGCAGATATCTAAGTGAAAATTCTTTTTATATTAATAAAATTTTCTATACCCCATATTTTGTTAACCTGTATTTGAGTAAAAATGCATATCAAATGGTTAACCAGTCCAAGGCTGTATTTAGATAACATGTCAAACAGTCAATGAACTTAAATGGGCATAAGATTATTAAATGACACTTTATACAGCAACCTATATTTTGAAGTACATTTTTACAATGCACTCATATATGACAGCAAAATCTCTCTTCTTAACAGCTTCATAAACTTTGACTATATTTGAAACCTACTATAAAATTCTACTGTTGTCATAAAGATATCTATCAAAAGACAGACAGACAGCAAACTCTGCAGCCTGAATTCAATGATCTGTGCAAAACAGGTAAGTAGACCTGTTATCAAATGCAGACATTAGTAAAACCTAACCAAAATAGCAGTTCAAGTGGCCCTACCTCATAGAGGAACAGGTATCCTACTACTATAGATCGCTTTATGCCATGTGAGTCTTGCGCAATATCTCATATACATTTCTAGCATGGTGCAAACGTGACCCGGTTTTTCAGAAGAATTTCATCATACATCATAAGTGTAAATACTAACAGGATGTTTGTGTGTGGATAGTGCAGCTTGAATTATGGTATTATGTCATAGTAATATCAATGTAACTACTTTTTTTAAAAAGTGTATATCAGATCAACCAGCTAACACCACATTACTCAGCCACTGAAGGAAACAAAGGTCCTCCAGTGTAATGAGTTTTCCAAAATTAACAGGACATTCAAATTTCCATCTTTTTTTCCGTTTCAGATATATACTTTTTCCCATGCACTCATGCACTTATTGTTACATACATTTTATGTAGACTTAATTAAGTGAAAATATTTTCCTAAATAAAATTTATGAACATATATTTTAACTGTTAAAGGATTAACTCAAAATTAAAACAACAATAGTGGCGATTTTTAACAAAAACTATGCACTAAGCTCTAAGGCAGTAGCTGCAAACTACAAGTCAAAGATGTTGACCCATATACATGTACAATCAGCTGTGCCTAAAAATCAGCTGATCATACAATTCACTTGTGATTTTTACCTATCTACTATCTACCAATACCTATCAAAAACTTCCTACTGACCTTCTTTAAATGCTAGATAGCTCCTGTGCATCAAATATAATCCAAATTTATTGTATTTTTCTCAAAATTCAGTACAAAATTACACCAAAGCCTGGGCACACAATGCCGGCTACTTCACCATGTGGTCTAGAAATGCTCCTATTTCCTGCTTGCTCTACCTTCACACTCGCGTGGAGGATTACCAAGTACACAGCTGAGTGATTGCCTATCTCTTCGCTAACAGCTACATATTTTATTCTGTGTCACATGAATTTAAATGTGCTGATTTTTCAGGTAGTGGTTGGTAAAGAGCAGAAAAAAAACATCTAGATCTACTTACAATAGGTATTTATCAGAGAGATTTGTTTATTCACCTCTGTAAACACTTTTGTTGTGAGATTATCTTAATTAATTCTTTTTCATCCAGTACAGGTATATTTTTCATTTGTAGCATTTGTATTTTTTCTGTAAGTAAAGATATTATTTAGATATTAGAAAAAAAAATTAAGAACTGATTCTGTTTATACATTAACTTAATATTGAAAACCATGTTTTTACAGTCCTGACAAAATGACAAACACAGTTTCACAAATAAACAGGTAAACAAGATGTAATTGATTAGGTGTAATTTCTTTGACAGGTGGTCTCACCTGGGTGGTTGAGGATTTTTACACCTTGCTCCATCATCAGAGCTTTTTTAACTGCACTACCTGTACATTCTGTACACAAAGTAAAAGATTCTGGGAGGACTTCAAACTTAAAAAATCTCATTAAAGCTATCAGAGCAGATAAAATATGGAAAAATAAATGATGAGTAACAGTCATCAGAAAAATCAGCGTACATCTTTACAAAAGCAATTATTTTTCTTCTTGTCTCCCATCAATATTTCATTGAGAATCAACTTTTGGGATTGCTTTTTGTACGAACTTGAACCTACACAAGTAGAAATCCTCCTTCCGACTTGTAACAGATGGTGAGGATCATATCCCAGTGAAATGGATGACAAGTTAACCTAGTCCAACAAGCATGTGTAAACTCATCAGCTCTTCTAAACTGAGCTCTTTCTTCATTTAAATCTTAATAATGAATAGAATCATGCAATTTGAAATCTGCACAATCAAAAATTTAATAGGACAACACCTTAATTGTGTGGCATGTATAGCTCTTCATCAGCACAAAAAGAGGTTTTATGAAAGTTTTATTAATATGCAGTAGATTATACCAGCAAAGTGATTTTCATGCTGTATTGATTAGCAGGTTGAGACGAGTCTGGTCTTAAAAGGAAATTTCCATTTAAATTTAGATATTCAGCAAAATTAACAAATGCTTTTAAGTAGCGACTTGAATCCTAAATCTCTCTGTGGGCCTAATACAGTGGTAGTTAGTTTATGACATTAAGTCCACAAAATAATAACTATACCTTTAAGTAGAAATGAATACTACTGTATGAATACATGTGTATACATACAGAAAGATGGTTCTTTAGGTCTTTCTGCTTTTGAACTCTGCAGGTAACCTCCCAAATTCAAGCTATTATCTGCCTGTCAAAGGTCAGAGAGGCCCAAGAGGTTGCGATTGCTACTCCGTAAACAGATCATAGGTAGCACTTTGATGAAGTATCAGGTTGCATAAAACTTTTAATAAGTAATATGTAAGTAATATACAGTAAAAAACACTTATAGCGAACATGCTTATAATGAATTAATGCTTATAGCAAAGGGATTTTCACTCCCTGTGGCTTTAAAACATATAATGAATCTAATGGATATAACGAATTATGTTTATAACAATTAAAGCAAAATCGTCCATCCCTGGCACTTTGTTATATTAATATTAGTGTGTTTTTACTGTATACATAAGTAATACTGCAAACATTACATGTCATAAAGTTTTTAGCGTATAGTAGGCATCACTTAAGAAAGAATGACTTCAAATGGGATGGAAGTCCAAATTAGCTTCATTATTTCTTTTGATGTAGCATCCAGTTGTGCAAGACTTTTGGTTACATAATATAATTAAAGCATTTAGCAAATATGCTAAAGTTACATAACATAATTCAAGCATTTAGCAAATATACTAACTGCTTAAAAAGGAATGAAATCAAATGGGATGGAGGTCAAAATTAGCCTTATTATTTCCTAATCACAACAAACCCACAAATACCCCTGGTACTAATTTTTACCACATAGACAGAGCTTTTTTAAATTAATTTCGCAAAATTATTTAGCCATTTGATAATTGTTCATTGAGCCCCATTATGAGCTTGGAAATTGGACTGCAAAGTTCTGTGGACTGCTTCTTCAATTAGTGTATTTAGAGATTACTGGTAGTGACATACAAAGTGTTCTGATTTCCAATTCAGTTACCTCCTCAGGGTTTGGAAGTGGAATACTGCAAAATCAATAGGAAACGGTCCTGAGTTGATGGACAACCTAGCAGCATTGGGAAATCCTCCATTAATCAAAATCTAATGCAATCATTTATACTACCTCAAATAATTCAGATTGATGAAATACCCTACACACAATTAAGGAAGCTTAAAAAGTAAATGGCAAATTATAGCTCTACATGTACATTTTATTTAAATGTTTCAAAATATGCAGTAACACTCATAAGTTCTGTGATCGATACACAAAATTTCCAATATCTCTTGAATTCTGTGAAATCCCTCATAATCCATTAACCGGCCTTTAAAGAAAACTTAACCAAAGGATTTAAATCCCTAAAATACATCATAACTCTTTATTTCTTGATAGCAATGGGGAAACCCTATAAATTCACATATTTCTTTGCAATATCTATTGAACTATTGGGCTCAATTGTACATAAATATCTGCAGTGTGCATGTCACAGTTATCATTCGAATTAATCCTTAGGGAAACATCAAATCCTGCTTTGAAGATCCAATATATAACAAAAAACTTCCTTGATCCTTGTATATCATGTTTTACCCTGTCTAAGAAATGCCATCATTTTATCATTTGTGAAGTACCTCATTCCATCGTCATCCAAGTTATTGATGAATTCCTCTTCTGAAGCCCTAGGTATGCTTGTAATTTGTATAAAATCAGTTCGTTTACATTAACCAATCAGGAATTCATCAACTCTTGATTAAATAAACTCTAATCTCACACACACACTGCTATTTTGGGGTGTATTAGCTTTTACTTCTCTCCATAACTAGACTTTGGACCTTGGTAAGTTAAGGAACAAAATGTGAAATACCACAATGAATTAATGAATCTTCTAAGTTTTGGTCTATACATTATATAACAACTTTTGAAGGAAGTATACACCAAATGACGTCTCCCTCTGATGTATGTAAATTTATTTAAATCTTGCCAAAAAAGGGATAAAAAAGTTTCAGATGACTATATAAATGTTGTCAGGTACAGTACTGTCGATGACCTCATCTCCGAACTTAGATCACCCTGACCTACATATGCAGTGAAGTGCAACATGAGCCTTACATAATGACAGCAAATGATTATCACATTCAGTTTAATTTATAAATTAGTCTACATAGCTATACTCTATTTTGCTAATAATTCATTAAGATAATTATCTAAATTTTTCATACTGTAGACATAAAATGTTCAAGTTGTCTGCAAAAGAAAATTAAGAAATAAGATTCTAACTAAGGTAAGCCCACCATACTGTATTTTACTTTTTTGCACTACTGGATGATTTTTTACATTAACCCAGTGGCAGATCCAAATTTCCTTTAGATTTAAAATTAGGCTTATATCTATTTTTCTCTGTTGCATGTAATATGCTATATTAAATTCAACAACACTCTATTCATGTTATTGTTGTACTTCCAACTGAAAGATTAGCTCTGTGCCCACACAAAACATAGTGCCAACCCAAGAGTTCATGCATGTTAAAATCTGGCACCCCATGGTATTATGCCAAAAACCACTCGATCAATGACACTTATTTTTGCTGTATATTTCATAAGCCATCCTTTGGCACCATCTTCATAGATGAACATATTTATGAAGAAAGCTTATTAACCTTGCCAAGATAAAACACAGGCAACTTCTAATTGTCTCTCTAATGAAGCAGAGGCAAAGATAAAATGGCCCTCAAAAAGCCCAAGTTTTGTGGAAAAATCAATTTGCACCATTGGTCCATCATATCATCTAATGTCTCTTACACTCAGGAACAGCCATCCTTTGCTTAAAAGCCAGACATGTAATTACCTCAATAAAAGATAAAAAGATAATTTCTAGATCTGAAGTATCCCAATATGACTGAATAACACTTTAAACACTTTCAACCAAGAAAGGAATGATCACAAGTATGCCTAATCTTTAAAAATGTCAGAATTTTCAGAATGATGTGTAACCTTGTGTGGTGTTCAAAATTTATTCACTAAAAAGATATTTTGGCAAGTTTGAAACATATAAGATCATAAATCAAATACATAGCATAAAATATTTAGTATCTGGGATATGGTCACAATAACCAAAGATCAGTTTGCTGTAGCACAAAGCATAGAGGAATAGAAGCCTGCAGTGAATTAACAACTTACTCTAGTTTCTGTAGAAAAATTGATGCTTTCTGACTGCAACACTGACAAGTGATTGATTACCCTTTTTCACTAACACAATGGACCAACAATTGTTTACATTAGATAAATATAAATGTTGTGAAATAAAATTTTGGATGTTTCATTAAACAAGCAAATATTAAAACAGATCATGCATATTAACCCCCCCCCCCCCAAAAAAAAAAAAAACAAAAAAAAACAAAACCCAAACATATTATACCAATCTCCTCAAATACTGCAAACAATTAATGATAATGCAGCCCTACGGTTTTACAATACAATTTCTGACAACCAGCAAACTACCGGTAAATTTGTGATAAACCATCTCCTTGTCTGATTCCTCTGAACCATAGAGAACAGTGGACTTGGAGCAATTATAGCTGTCACTTGCTCATGGTGTATAAACTTGTGAGATGTAGACACTAAAGTTCAAAAGTCATACATTCTGGTCCCAGTTTCATCTAATTTTCACCCAAATTAACATTTTGTAAGTTCGTAGACATTTAAAATTAAAATTAAAAATAAAAAATAAAAATTTCTTATCCACTAGGTTTCTCTTTATGAACATTCTTGGCCATAAACATTATGTCAGGACAAGAAATTAATGACTTCTCTCTTCCCACTCTGACATCTTAATAAATGCTTCGGTACTTTTATGGCAAACCATTACTTTTCTACCTTTGTGAAAATTTTTTTAAAGAAAAGTATAATGTAAAAGAAAAAGCATTAGTAAAAGTACAAAAAAAATAAAATTGTAGGAATTTATACACTTTAAACAAAATTATAGACTGGTATTGCCTGTCTCTATCGTTCGAAAGAGACTGTATATTGTGCATATCAGACAGGCAAGGCCCGTCTAACAAAATTATAGAACTCTATTTATCCCATGCCAATATATGTCAACTATTCAACCTGAAAGTATATAGTAAATGTATCCACTGTGACTTGAATTGATAAATATTGGAAAATACATGTACCACATTAAATTTATTTCTTTAATAGGCAGCGAGTCCAAAATTTGTATTTGTGCAATGAATGCATACATTTGCGCTTAGTTAAATTTAATTCAATCCTTTTTTCAAACACAAGTCCTAAAACATCATAAATCACAAATCTATAAGGAGTCTCATACTCTTCCCAAGTTGCTAAGCTGACCCTGAGTAATGAGCACTAGCTCTTTGATGTGAATACCATGAATACGCTGTAAAACCTAAAATGCCATACATTTACAAGTATGTCATCACTATGCTGTCACAAAAATATTAATAATATATGCTTAAAATAGCTTATAATTCTTTCAATGAAAGCTATTTCAAGACTGCTGTCATAATATGACAATCCAAATGCAAGTTTACATATTTTTAACCTTTTTTAAAATATCAAATTGCCTTACGATTTAAAACAACATCATTTTGGTATCTCATTATTCTCTGAACACTGCACATTTGGTGCATTGACCTGAATAATAAATGAAACCATCTTTTTATACTTTTGGCTTTGGAAGGCCAAATTAATTAGCAGCACAAGTCAGTGCTCTGGGGATGACTGGTGAGCTGGGGACGTTAGTGAAAGGCAAGTTGTTATTAGATGAATGAATAATTGGATGTCAGGTGACAAGGTTCTGTTGTCTACATGCACTGATTGCCATGGTTTTTTGGAAATACCTACCTGAAGCCTTTGATAACTGATGTTGCCCAGTGCTTCCTTCGTGTGATATATAATAAAAAGCACCTACTTAAGATGAATCTCAGTTTTACGTCACTGCCTTGATGTGAAGTACTCTCTATGCATTCACAAATCTCGTCATAAATTCCACCTCCTCTACAAATAACTTCCAATTGCCACCCTAATTGACGCAAAATATATGAAAGCCTGCCCAAAATAACACATCCAAGAACACTAACTTTCTTCTAATTTACTTAGAAATGCATCCTCCATAATTAAACTAATTGTACATACTAATATACCAAATCCAATACACAACCAATAATGGTTATTGCTGAGCTACCAAATGACCACTGGGTAAAATACAGGATTAAGAAATACCACAGAGGGAATCAATGGCCACCTCAGAACATCAATATTGCTAGATGGAGCACACCAGTGGAAATGAGTTCTGCTGTATCCAATTAATAAACATCAGATTTCTGCCATTATACTAAGGACAAGCGGGCTACCAAGAAAAAGAGTGGATGTATGATTACAGTTCTAATTGTCTACAGAAACATATTCATTGGAATGAATGTGCCAAGTTATCATCAGAAACTGGGTAAAAAAGTCACAAAATTATAAGGCTTTTATTTTAAGCAATACTAGCTGAATTCTTGTAAATTGCCTTCTATAAATGTGTTACAACATACTGATCTATACTTTTAGACACCACCTCTAAATTTGTTGAATTTTTTGGTTGCAATCTTGGGACTGGAATCACAGTTATGGCCTGATCTAAAAATTAATATTTTTGATATGTACCTACTTAATTTTATCAAATCACCTTTGTAAAAATTCAGACAACTGAATTGGCGTTGAATTGCAATGATAAATGTTATATATAAATATGAGACAGCAAATCTATGACATTTGTAAGGTGGAGTTAGACGTCATAAGTGTCAAATTGATAAACATTTTACTAGTGTGGTCACTCTAAAAGGATATTTATAATGTTTATGGGGTGAGAGAATTTCAAGTCCCATGCAGGTCTACATTTCAGTACTTCAGTGACCTGAGAGGACCATGATAACAGAGGTAAAGTTATGAGATGTCAAGGCCAAGACATAAATTTGTTTACTACTCATACTGCTTCTGACCAATGTTGTCAGATTATGAAATGTCCAGAAAAACAGATAAACAGCTGGTCAGCTTGTTTAAATAAATATCTAGATAAGTCAGGGTCAGAAACAAGGTTGGATACAACACCGCTGGTCACTCTGGAGATTTGCTTAACTGACCATAACTGCAAGCTCTGTGCACAATAAGTGTCCATTAATTTAAGACATAATAAAGTACAGATCTGTGACCCAACATTTCTATTCTATTACCCCCCCCCCCCCCCCCCAAAAAAAAGTACTGCACTGATGTTTTGCAAGTATCATCAGTTTAATCTAAAGCATAAAACAAATAAGATACTCACAGTCTATCCAAGGATAATTAATATTTCAGTCTGTGGCAACCAATTTGACAATTCTTATAACCTTCATTAAAAACGTAAATAATTTGGAACATTTGCCAAAGGTTACAAAACCCCACCAATCAATTCAAAAATAAACTTTTTATTTTGAATAACAAGATTAGAATATGGAATTAATATACTGCAAGGTTTGGCCTCCATAATTATAATCTTAATTCATGAATGTTGTTTACTCAATTTTTGTCCTTCAATTCTGCATGATTGCAAAAATCATTTTAGGTATGCAGAGGTACTGAGTTGTGTCCACCTTGTTAGCTTGAGACACTCCTGCATATACATATTTTAGTAAAATTAAAATGCTGAATAAAACTACAGACCATTAGTAGTCTGGAGGAACACCAGCAATGGCCCTAAGAGACCCCAACACTTCATGAAAAGCTACTGTTTTGATTATCAAATTCTGGTTTCATTAAGGATAATGAATACTGTCAGATGACTGACTTGCTGGTAGGAACTTTCACAAATGCAAATAATTAAATTCTTTTCATCAATATCTCTAGTGTTGCTCCAATAGGTTTTGTCTACTTAGCTCATATGGGAATAACACATAGTGATTGAATTTTGGGTTAATACCTGCTGAAAATATTGGCTCTTTTCAAAAGAAACCCCAAAGCAATCATTCTTTTTAATGCAGAGTTACTGTCAAGGTTAAAAGATAACTTAAGGTTTTAATGTAAATGTAGCTATTCAATACAGTGCGTGTAAACCATAAAACCCTATTCAATTTCCTGAATTGATTTAACTGACAAATTTTTTAAAGGCGATTTTGCAATGGAAGATAAATTTTCAGATACAATACAGATTTTGCTTAATGACTTTTAAACAGCAAATCCAGCATTACTCTGCATTCTTAGTCCCCTTATATGCTATGAAGTTCAACAATAACCCTTGGACTCAGTCAGTGGGGGTGAGTCAATATTTAGCAAGAACCCTCTAAAACTTCCTGAAATCTTTAAATCAATATATACCCCCACTGCAAAATACAAGTCCTCTATCTAAAACACTTGACTTATCTAAACTTTATGGAAGACTACAAATAAGTCAAAGAGTTTACAAGAATAAAGTCTTGAATAGCTACATTCTTCTAAATACCTATGTGAAGAAGGGACATTATACATTTCAAATGAAAAGTTCAGCAACATACAACATGTTTTTCAGAAAAAGTAACAATATCCAGAGGCTTTTCAATGCAGTGAATTTTGTAGTCTTACTAAATTCAGGGCCCCTGGGTGTTTTATTTAAATTTTATTTCTAAATCTGCTACATTTAACTAGTTATTATAACCAACTTTAAATACAATAAAAAGATACCCAGATATAGATTGAAACAAAACATGTTGAATAGGTATAGTCCTGTTTGGCAACAGCCATTATATTTTTCTTTTTTCATCGGGGTACAAACTGCTAACATGCAGGTATACCCTAAAGTATCTTACTGGTATTTTTTTCTTAAGATGTTGACATGTTTTGACTCCTCTTGTTATGATGTTTGAGACCCACAATAAATCTAGGAGGTTACAGTGAGGGCAATGACACAGGAGAATCCCTGTGTGAACCTGCCTTCCCAATCAATAGACTACACTCTGTTAATTAATGTGCTAATAGCATTGAACTGCTCAGATCCGAGCACTGGCACTATTCCAATGGGCCACCGGCCACAAACTTGTGTAATCAGCGAAATTGCCAATGTAAATTCCAAAACTGTTCAATTCTCCATCAATCCATGTGAGAAGTCAAGCATCTTCCACTCAGTAGAGTACAGGTTTGGAAAGAGAAAAGTTTTTGTACCAGAATACACTAGCCCCTTTTTGTTCAGTACAAGAATCATATGTATAATGTTAATTAAGAGATTATGGAGATTACTCATATTACTGAAAAATGCAAAAATTTCATCACATATAAAAATGCAACTATGTCCATGAAAATAAAATGAAATCCTCAGCAGCATTTTTTTAATGTACAAAATAATTGAGAGTATATAAACATGTTATCAAAAATTTCAAAAAAATCATATCTTATACTAGTAAGAGTTCATTTTTACTTTTATCTCCTCAAGCACAGACAAAAGTGAGAAATTGATAACCTATGAATCTTCTGCCACAGAATATCATACAATCTTAGGCAAGGTCTATGGATAGTTCTACATTTTAAACACCAGACACCTAATGCACCTACTGAGGAGGGTGATTTATGGTAAAGCAGATATAACACCTGACCAGATGCTGAAGCAAAGATATATTGTACCTATTGTATATATTTTTAAAAAAAAAAAAAAAAAACAACAGGTAAACTGATGTTCAAATTACTGGTATGCTTAATTTGTAAAAAAAATATTGATCTTTGATATACATGTACTAAAACTAATTCAATACTTGAAAAAAAAAGGGGGGGGGGGGAATCAGAAATATTGTTTGCCAAATACCAATTAACAAATAACTCAAAAATTTTTACATATATTTAAATAAGTCAAAAGATGTCAAGACATTATCATCAAATGTCAAACTTGATATTCAGATGAACAGAACTGATTCTCTTTTTTATGCACAGCAGAAAATTTTCACATTAATTGTTTTTATTTGTAAAAAAAACTGCAGACAATATCAAGTGTTTAACTGAAAAATTTGTATGCATCAACTTCTCATTTATCAAAGCTGGGCAAGAACAATAAAGCACTTCACCTGCACTTTTCACCAAAGAAGATTTCAATGCGTATACTTTACCACAACCTATAGGCTTCAAGTGTACTCTTAAGGAACCAAATATCAACCAATAAAGGTATAAACATCCTACATTTACATTAATGTATGTTAACAATACACATTTTATATGTCCTAAGGGGAGAATTAATTCTTGCAACAAATTGTTAAAACCCTTACCCGAATTTTTGCTAGAAATTTCTAAATCCTCCAGAATTTGAACTTGAAGAATTTCAAATAAAATCCCAAAATGCTTTAAAATTTCAACTTGATCAACTCACAGGTAAGAATCAGGTATAGAGTTGGTATCAGCTTTCTCAGGTGAGCTAGTGTTACGCGTGCTGGTACTTGTATAAACACACTGGCACTACAACTCTACACTCTGCAAGCTTTGAGGTTTTTAAACCAACTATATAACGGCTAGAGTGACGTGTATGCTAGTCTGCAAATTCCGATTTTTTTCAGTTCAGCAATTCTGAGGCAAACGCTCTCCTAGTCTTATTCATTAATCAGTTGTTATACAGTTAAGAGGATTTTTATTGTTAGCAGATTCCGGTAATATACACCCCGATTGACTTGCTTCCCTTGTGTTTTATTCAGGCATTTAATACGGGTGATAATTTTATACAGGTGGATGTTGTTACAAAAAAGCGATCTTTTCTTATCTTTAGAGCAGAGTACAAAGATTGAAGATTTCATTCTGTATTGACACTTTTCATGCTTGCGATACTTTAAAAAAAATTCCTCCTAGATGACAAGAAGTTCTGATATCTATCAAAGGTTAAATTGCAACAAAATTACAGATCAAATCAGAAACTCACAGAAAAAACGTCACTCTGATCAGACTTTTAAAATTTCAAAAGGGGCAAGTTGTAACAATTAATTCACACATGATGACTCACTGAAATCAAACTGAATATCAATTAGCATACATGCAGTACACACTTGCTTATTTTTTTATTAAGGCCATCATTAAAAATTTTGTTTGATGTACTCTGACCCACACTTTTCCAAGGTGGGTAAGGTAGGTAGGTATTTTTTTTTCTTTTTTGAATTATCTTAGAACACATTGATAATCTTCATGAAATTAAAGTCTTAATTAAGATTTAGATTTTGTTTATGTTTTCATTACACTCACTGTTTATACAAACTAGAAAGATTAAATATTAATTGCTGTTAAAACTTTCAATCTAAAAAACATTTTTAAGAAATATGATAAACCTTAACTTTAAAAATGATAATTATGGACAATCTGTATTTCCCTTGAAAGAAAAAAATAAATAAAATTTAAAGTACTGACATGAAAATGATTGGGTAGGGGTGATTTGATGGGTTGGCCGGAGTACATTAAACATTTTTTTATAGTTGGCCTAAACAAAATTATGACAAACATATTGAATGAGTGACAGCATTTCTTAAAATACTGGGAAAATATGCAGACAGTGCATAATTCATTACAAGTATTCAATAGTTATTAATCAGAAACCTAGAAATCTGAGAAAAAAGGAGACACATACAATTCTAAATAAATAAAAACATTTTTCCAACTAGAAAAAAAAAGGCAAGTAAAAAATATGAAAACGTTTAAAAAAAAAAAAGCACCCCCAAATTTTTACTTCACTTAGAGAAGCAAACACAAATGGGTGGTGCAAGATGCAAACTGGAGGTTGGGGGGGGGGGGGGGGGGGACTGTGTATGATATTTACAAATTTTAGTTGAGGTCTAAATTGCCATGAACTTAAACAATAATACTAAGAATTTTACTACATTATACATTTTTACTTATTTAATCATTAATAACAGGCCCATTGCCTCATTGCTCACCTGAGCACTTTTGCTAAAGAAAAGCAGAAATCTGTACATAAATGAAAAGTGGTCCCAAACAGTGAAACTACCCCCCAGGAGGTCATATGGTCTGAACAATCTTGGATCTACACTGATTGAAGATGCTTCCATATTTCTTGGACTAATCACAGCTGTAAAATATTTTTGGAAGACTTTTCCATATATTGGAATGTTCCAAAAAGATATTGAGAGAGTAATAAGATATCACTACAGAATAAATCAGCAGTTCACAACTAATGTTAATTGCCATAAGAAGCATGAGTTGCTCTCATGGGTTCTTATACTTGCTCAGAGAAAAACAGCCGAAAATCATAAATCACCATTTCGGGTAATTAAAATGCAATTATAAGTGATCAGATAGACTCTCTCATCAATTAACACAATATATATGAACTCTCAATACAAAATATGAAGTTACTTTGGTATTTTATTGGAGCCCCTTGAAAGACGACTTACTGTTTTGAATGACCTCTGACCTCCCCTTAAGTGTGAGTTAGTGTTCATTCTACTACGGTTATTGCCGAGATCAAAGAAATGCCGCGGACATTATTCTCCAATAAATCACGAACGTCATCAAAAAATTATCAGATCAGAAACACATGTCAAATCTGTACAGTTGAAATAAATATTTCACTGTATAATCTAATACTTATTTAGACCACATCGATGTGTCGTGTTCCGCAGTCTAAACGTGTGTATTGCCTGAAACAGCTGATAAATATCCATTTTTATAGCCAAATGGGGCTGTTCTACGGACCTCCCCACAACATTTACACTCCTGTGATTTTACTGATAAATCAATGAAATAGACAACTGATTTTGTTATTTTTCATTCATAAAAATTAATCAATCTATGTTACTAGCAAATTTATAAATAATTAAAGGATATTTTTAATCAAACAAAAGTTAAAATCGTCTGCATTTTATGCAATCGATTGACCCTCTGGTGTTAAATGGAACAGCGAAATTGCGACATGGTGACCTAATTCGTTTCTCTTTAGAGAAAACGATCAACTGTATTTTAGAGCCGTTAGTAGAATAGAAATAAAGTCCTTGTTGTCGTGAATGATGCAGGATAACCTCCTCGGTCTCAAAATGTTGTCTGAAATATAAAAGCCTCAGCTAACGCCTCGGCTTTTATATTTCAGACAACATTTCTCGACCTCGGAGGTTATCCTGCAACATTCACGATAACGTGGACTTTATTTCTTAAGTAAACACTTTATCAGCATATAAAGTTTAATTAAAACATCTTGAATAGTTTCTTTGAAACTGAGATAACACTAATTTAAGAAAAGTGAGGTCAAGGTCAAAGGACAAGGTGAAAAAAAAATGTTGATGCGGTTGAATACCTCTCATCAATATGTATCAGGATATGAAGTTTGATAAAAATATCTTAAATAGTTTCTTTGAAACTGAGCTAATTGCAAACTGTGATGGAAGGACAGATTGATATTAAGACAGACATGACAAATACTATAGGCCCCAGTCTTATTCATAACGGGGCATAATAATGAACACAATGTTTATTTATCTTTAATGAATCATATTAGACATGAATCATTAGTCATATATTGTAAGGTACACTTTAACTACTTAAGGAAGGAAATGGGTATAAATGTTAGCATTCATTGCACACATCATACTGCTAATCATGTGATGGAAATGTTTAATATATTGTTTTTCTACCAGTATACAGAAAAATCCCCTCCCCGAGGACTGTTTTCTGGGACTGCTTGGGTGTCAAGTTGGGTCTGATTGGTACTGTGTATAACAAGAGATGTTTGTGAAACACTTATCCCCCCCCCCAAAAAGTTGGAATTTTTCTAAGTCCAAGGGGCATAACTCTATCAAAAATTGCTTGATCGTACCCAGAACAGAACTTGACCTAGATAATTTTATGATTAATCTGTATACCAAATTTCATTTCAGTATATGCAACCTCTGCAAAGAAAATGAATGGAAACTGCAAATAATTGGAATATTCCTAAGTCCAAGGGGCATAACTCTGTCAAAAATTGCTCGATCGTACCCAAAACAGAACTCGACCTAGATATTCTTATGATAAATCTGTATACAAAATTTCATTTCAGTATGTGCAACCACTGCGAAGAAAATGAAGGGAAACTGTTGGTGGACCTACAGACAGACAGACAGCAGCAAAGTAATGCCCTCCCTTTTTTTCAAAGGGGTCATAATGAAAGAACTGTTTCAGAAGATTATAATCCATCTTTTATTTTTTGGATTGCAGGTGGGCACATATTTGAATTCTTTATTGAAGGTGCTCAAATACACCCATTTTCTTCAAAATTCAAAAAAATAGCAATTTCACAAAGCCTGTTTTCCAATACCTGGACTCTCAGAGGAAACTTTTTTTTACAGGAGATGAAAGGACTAAGTCTCTACTTGATGTTTGAAAGGGTACACTGGGACTTGGTCAGTTAATTGGTATATTGGCAGGGCCATTTTATGGAGGAAGTGAACTTAACTCTTTGTTCATACATGTATCATGACCCCCTGGGTAACATGGGGTCACAATGGGGGATCAAAGTTTTACATAGGAATATATAGAATTTTTTAAAAAAAAAAAGCCTTCTGCTCAAGGCCATAATTAGCCATATTGAAGATGAAACATCCTCAGGTAGTGTAGATACAAGTTTATTCAAATCATGACCATGATGGGTAGGCTGGGGCCACAATGGGGGATCAAATTTTTACATAGGAATACATATATGAAAAAATCTTCAAAAAGCTTCTTCTCAAGAACAACAAAGCCATGATTAGTCACATTAACATGGAAGCATCCTCACGTAGTGTAGATATAAATTTGTTCAAATCTTGACCCCCTTGGGTAGGATGAAGCCACAGTGGGGGATCAAAATGTTACCGGTACATAAAAATATTATGAAAAAACCTTTTACAAAATCTTTAAAATTCTTCTGCTTAAGAACAGCAAAGCCATTAGTTATACTGATATGGAAACATTCTCAGGTAGTGTAAATTCAAGTTTGCCCCCCCCCCCCATGTAAACTTTTCAATACTGATACTGAACTGATTTGTGTTTTTTCCTTGCCAATGTGCTTGGGTGAGTGATGGAGCTGCTCCATGGGCCACTTGTTTTAACCAAACTGACAAGGTTTGCTGATTTAAGATTTCATATTTTTTCAGGTATGACCAGGACAGATTTCATTAGTATGCATAGCCATAAAATTCCATAATGGGGTCATTTTTACTTATTCATTTGCAACATCATCTACATTATAGCACCCAAGATGTATCAAATGACAAGGTTTGATAGTCTTTGGCCTTGCTGGGTGAAAAATCACCTGCATGGGCACAATAATCTAACAGACAGATAGATAGGAAAACCATGCATACCAATTAATTACAGCCCTTCAAAAGACAAGTTTTGGAAACATATACCCCCTTCCCTTCCGTGTCCCAATATTGAAAAGAGAAAAGGATCAACTTTTAAATTTAGAATGTCTATAAAGGTAGTAAAAAATATGGCTTATCAAGTAGTCAGGGGCAACCATAATACTAAGTTTGAGCTATATCAGACCTTCAGATCGATAGATGTACCAAATTTGATGTCTGTCAAGCAAAGGGTTCTCAAGATATCTTATTATATGCAAAGTAGTTTGACCTTTGACCTTGAGATTTCAAAATCGACAGGAGACATTCATTTCTTACAGGGTACCGATGTATCATTAGTTTGATGTCTGTCAAGCAAGGATTCTCAAAACACTGAGCAGAAAAATCTTCTTATGTCCAAAGTAGATGGCTCTTTATCTCTGACCTTGTGGTATAGAGGTCATCTTAAATGTTCTGTATGTAAGTAAAGCTAAAGGTGAAGCCTCTCAAAGAAATATCATAATAATAATCATTCAAAATTTGAAAAAGAATTAAAGTATTTTCCTTTTTTTCTTTTCTTTGGATTCATCACCAGCAACATCTACAATATCAATACAAAGGTTGTTGGAGGCTGACAACAGAAAATCATTTAGCCACAACAAGCTCTTTTGTTCCTTACAATGATCAATCTTGATGTGGCATTTGTCAATGAATTTTGGTAAAAAATTACACTATAGCATGTTGTTGTCCCTCAAAGACTTCATCTTTCTCATATCTCACCATTGTAATAAAGAGCATCCTTTCCTTTATGAGAAAAAGATCAATAAAATTTACATCACAAAGCAAATGTCTGAGATCTACAACCAGGAACAGGACTTCAGAGATTATTTTCTTCTTTTTCTGAGCACCTTTAGCATTTTATGCACTCTTATGTTAAGAAATAAGTTACAGTTTGCATCTTATGACAGATGCCAGTAAACAGAAATATTTATTGGAATATTTATTGCAAACAAAATCACAACAGGATCTGTTAACACTATCTTTGTTACGGTAATTAATAGTAGTCAATAACCAACAAACCAAACCTTGATACATTAAAACATGCACATCTTTCTTTGCATCCCACAATCTGCAGTTGCTGTAATCAATAAAATGAGAAAGAAGACAGTACGTGAGGAAGGAGTAAATATAGGGTTCTCAGATATCAAGCCATTTCACTGTGCCTTGATGAAAACAGGAAGCTTTGATACACCTAATGAAGACGGACAATTTTATCAGACAATACACTCAATAAAACAACAATAAATCTTAAGGGCAGCCTTAAAGGCTTTAAGCTTTTCCAGTATGAAGCCAGAGGTTGTCAATATAGATCTACTGAGAAGAATTCATGAAATCTCCATTATTTATAGAATGCTGAAAACAGTATGTGTTCATTGCTATATCACTTGCATTATTTAGATTGCTGACCTTTCCTTATACAGCCAAATCTGGAGAGGTTCAGTTTTTTTCTTTCAGTATTATGTAATCCTAATTTTTTCTGATTTTCTTTCACTGCCAAACTGAAAAGCACTGTAGAACTTTTTAGTTCTAACTTATAAAGTGGAAACCAATTAATTTTTGCTGATCAATAAGCAGACTGATTGCAAAGCTCGATCCATATATCTGCATACAGTTTAACTCAAGCAGTGTGCACCAATCTCAACTCATTTTTCACCAACACCATGAATTAGAAGTAACAGTTTCAAGTTTTATAGCAAAATATACCATAACCATGCATTTCAGGTATGTTAAATAAAATGAAGTTGCTTCCTTCATTTATAAATCTAGAGTGTTCCAAGGAAAGCATGTGTTGCCTGCTTTTTAGCATCATTATGATGTAAATAAATCTAAGAATGGTCAGCTATCTTAATTTACTACTAGCATGATGATTCATGCATTTACCTTCAAAGAAAAAAAAGCATCTATGAAATGGATAGTATTAGACCGTGATGGAATCTGACAGTCAAAGAAAATATGGTTCCTAACCCTCAAATGAGTAATTAAATTGAAATTGTTAGAAATAATTATTTATCATTTTATTGATATGTGTTTCCAACAATCCTCCAAAGAGGATTTCAATCTGTCTTTACTGCAATTGTCAGGCTACACAATCAATTGTGGAATACTGATCCCGATGTACTTTCATGCTATCTAAATACAAGTTTGTTATAACTGAACATCATACAGTTTCAAAATATAGTATCATGTGCCCATAAACATATATAAACATGTATAAATGCTAATTATTAAATCCCTGCCTCTCAAAATTCAAAAGGCATAAGTTATATTAAACTGTTTGGGATACTTTTTGCAAATTAGGTCAAGGTAAAGTGGATTGTAATGCTAGTATTTTTCAAAATGTTTTACAACAAATAGTACACATGCTAAATAGCATAAACTTACTTCTTAAATGTCAACAATATGCTGTATTTTGGCATTCTGAACTTTTTTGAAAAGTAGGTCAAAGGTCAAGGTCAAGGATCATGAGACCAGTGCCATGGTAATTTACAAAAGCCATAGTGCCAAGCAATATATGTGCAAAATATCAAATCCATACCTCTTACAGTTCTTGAGATACAAGGTGTGTCAGATAGACAGACAGACAGATGCTGGGTAAAGTGATCCCTATTAGTGTCCCTCTGGTCTGCAGGCAACACAATTAGCCACAAATCTAATTTGGTACAAAGTGTTTCTAGTTGTCAGTTTCTGTATCATGTTTTATACTATATAGCAGAGACCATGACATGCTTCAAATATGTATTTCTGAGTTGTTTGCACTCAGTGGATGATTTTTAATTAGTGTACACCATAAAGTTTTCAACATTTGCAGAACATGGGGCATGTACCTGCTTGTTATGTAAGACAATAACAGTGTTAAATGAACATTGCCTGTACTTACATTGAATGCCTTTGTCAGGAATTCATCTGAAAAAGTTAATGAAAATATAAATTGCAATATTTTATGGAAGACAGTAATGAATTATTTGCAACAATAAAAAAATAAAGTAAAATAAAATCAAATAAAAAAGCATCAATTTTTAGTTCTATTCAAATATGATACTAATCCAGTAAAGCCACATTTTGGTTTCTCCTCAAAATTTAATTACCCCCCCCCCCCTTTGCTCAAAAATAAAAAAAAACAACAACAACAAAGTAGAAAAAAAGAAGGAAAAAAACAACAATAACAGAAACCAATAACCATAACAAAAACTAATAACCATAACACTAAATAAAGTGTACTTAGACATAATTAATTACATCTGTTAAAATCAGATACTCAAAACACAGGCACTTGTTTCGGTAATAAATTTTTAACCCATAGTATAATAATAACACAAGGTATCTAACTCCGAATTACACGGAGTACCCCCCTCCCCCAGAATCGCACTCATTTACACTTTCAGAGGAAATACACTGACAAACTGTTTATACCTATGTTTTCTATGATAATTTATCTACACAACCATATATGGCATGCTTGTCTTTATTTTCTTTAGTCTCCGTAAACAGCGTCAAACTCTGCTCGCCGTGTGGAAAAGTCGAATTCAACCATGAAATGGTATGTGCTAATCCAGCACAGAGAACAGAATTAAAAAATGAGTGGGTTTAAAAATTCAATTCCAGTGTTTAAATATTGCATGAGTAAATAGAACTTGTTTACGTCTGATTTTCCCTGAAAACATTACGATGTTTATCGGATGTAATTTTAGAAACAGATTTTTAGCCAATCAAAATCTCTGTGCGGGATTAGCACATACCATTTCATGGTTGAAGTCGACTTTTCCACTCGACGAGCAGAGTTTTGACGCTGTTTACGGAGACTAAAGAAAATAAAGACAAGCATGCCATATATGGTTGTGTAGATAAAATATCGTAGAAAACATAAGTATAAACAGTTTGTCAGTGTATTTCCTCTGAAAGTGTAAATGAGTGCGATTCTGGGGGAGGGGTGTGCTCCATGTAATTCGGAGTTAGATACCTTGTGTTATTATTATGCTATGGGTTAAAAATTTATTACCGAAACAAGTGCCTGTGACTCAAAACCAAAAAAAAAAAAAACAAAATAACTCATGATCATAATAAAAAAGGTTTCACATAAACCCTAAAGGTTTCATATCAGGTACATAAACCATATGTTACACTTCAGAAGAACAAAGCTTTTCTGACTGGTTCATATGTTTGACTTGAAGTTTCAAGAACAGATCAATGATCTAAACATAGCATTTTAATTTTCACAAGAATTAATCCAAATATATTTACGATACATTTATATATCTGAAGGAAAAAATATATAGTACTAGTCCATTTCCAATTTTCCATATGCAGAAGATCTAAAGATTTGGCATGATAACTAATTATGAAAAAGATCTGCATGTAAAATTAAGTAACAAAGGGCCCATGGGCCACACTGCTCACCTGAGCACTGTGGCTAGGAAAATAAAACAAAAATCAGCTCAGTATGGAAAAGCTTAAATGCATATATTAAGTGGTCCCAACCTAACCCTAAAACGGGGGGAAGGGGGGGGATGCTTATATATTTCTCTGACTAACTGTGGCTTTTTTTCCTACAAGTTTGAACTTTCATTGTGGCCCCACCCTCATGATTTGAACAAACCTGAATCTACACTACCTGAGGATGCTTCCATATAAATAAGAGCAATCATGACTTTGCTGTTCTTGAGAAGAAGATTTTTAAAGATTTTTATTATACATACTCCTATGTAAAACTTTGATCATCCATTGTGGCCCCACCCTACCCCCGGGGGTCACGATTTGAACAAATTTGAATCTACACCACCTGAGGATGCTTCCTTATAAATATGACCAATCATAGCTTTGCTGTTCTTGAGAAGAAGATTTTTAAAAGATTTTTCCTATATATTCCTATGTAAAACTTTGATTGTCCACTGTGGCCCCACCCTACCCCCGGGGATCATGATTTGAGCAAATTTGAATCTACACCACCTGAAGATGCTTCAATATAAATATGACCAATCATAACTTTGCTGTTATTGAGAAGAAGATTTTTAGAGATTTTTCCAATATATATTCCTATGTAAAACTTCGATCGTCCATTGTGGCCCCAGCCTACCCCCGGGGGTCATGATTTGAACAAATTTGAATCTACACTACCCGACGATGATTCCACATGAGTTTCATCTTTCCTGGCCCATTGGTTCTTGAGAAGAAAATTTTTAAAAGATGCCATTAATTTTTCACTATTTTGTAATTATCTCCCCTTGGAAGAGGGCTTGGCCCTTCATTTAAACAAACTTGAATCCCCTTCACCCATAGATACTCTGTGCCAAGTTTGGTTGAAATTAGCCCAGTGATTCTGGAGAAGAAGATGAAATTGTGAAAAGTTAATGACGACGACAATGATGACAGACAACGGACAAAATTTGATCAGAAAAGCTCACTTGAGCCTTCTGCTCAGGTGAGCTAAAAACTAACTTATAGCCTGTGACCTTGAATTCTTCAAAACTGACAATTTTAGGCCATGACGAATTTTCTGGGAATGATACCCAGAAAATTTGTCATGGCCTAAAATTACCATATGAGCAACTTTTGGGTTATGAATCCTTAATGTTCTTTGCATGTAGACGGAGTTATACCTCCAAAGAAAAAAAATTGAAATTTTCATTTTTAAAACCATAATTATAAACTTTTTCTAAAAATGAATAAACTTTACTTATGAATTATTTAATGTCTCTACCATCCTAACATTTAAAAAAAGTTCTGTCCTCAACAGTTTTCAACATTGACTTTAAAAAAGGGGGGATGTTTGCTCATAATCATGTTATGATTACAGCTTCAGATATACATGTAATGATAACATTTGTTTCAAAGATGAGCATTTACAGCATTACAAAGCTTGCAGCAGGGAATAAAATGACCAGTGAAGTTTCTTATACTGCAAACGAAATTTTACTTGCATGTGAGAAATATATATATATCTACAAATTTCTCAGCACTCACTTACTCTCCTTGTAAACCATTTATTTCATTGTGTATTTATACATGTTTTCCACAATTATTATATTGCTATATTTACAACTGTTCAAAGGTTACCTAACTCAGTCTTAATTAAAGTTGATTTTTTTAAGGGGGAAAGGGGGGGGGGGGGGAGTGTCAATAAAAAAATATAATACTTGATATAATTTTATTAGTTGAAAGACATGTATCAACAAAAAATGACACAAATCAGAGCCATTTTTACATGACATTATGACGTGAAATTCACTTCATTACTTGTCTGCTCAGCTAGGACTTAAAAAAATTAATTATTGTCCTTTCTAGCAGAGAGTCTAACTTATAGCAAATGTTAAACTTTCTCAAATGCAAATTAAATATGTTGGTACCCAAAGCAAGGTCTTGTCTCAAGGAATATACCTGTGAAATATGAAAGCCCTAGAAGCAACTGTTGAAAAGATATGGAAAAGGTTAAAGTTTTTCAAAAGTAAGTCAAATATCAAGGTAAAAATTAATGGTGCCCAAGGAAAGGCCTTCTCACAGGAAATACACATGTGAAATATGAAAGCCCTAGCACCAACCATTCAAAAGTCATGGCCAAGGTTAAAGTATGAAAGCCTTAGCCCCAACTGTTCGAAAATAATAGCCAAGGTAAAAGTTTTCCAAAAGTAGGTCAAACTCCAAGGTCAAGGTCAAACTGTCAAAGTCATTGGTATCCAAAGAAAGGTCTTGTCTCAAGATTACATATGTGAAGTATGAAAGCCCTAGCACCAACCATTCAAAAGTTATAGCCAAGATTAAAGTTTTTCAAAAGTAGGTCAAACTACTAGGTCAAAGGGTCAATGTTGTTGGTATCCAAAGGAAGGTCTTTTCACAAGTATTACACACATGAAGTAAAAAAGCCCTTGCACCAACTGTTCAAGAGTTATTGGCAAGGTTAATGTTGGGTAAAATTTTGCAAAACTGGGTCTAACTCCAAGGTTAAGGTCAAAAGGTCAAATACGATGGAACCGAAAGAAAAGACTTGTCACAAGGAATACAGTGAAATATGAAAGCCATATAGCTAAAAAGTTATAAGCAAGCTAGGTTAAAGTTTTTGCAGACAAACAGACAGACAGACGGACAGGGCAAAAACTATATGCCCCCAAATCTTCGATTATGGGGGCATACAAAATAATATGTATGTATATGCAGTATCTGAAGCAAAACACTAGTAAGCTATCCACATATATATAAGTTTATTTGCTTATATTTAAGTCCTCCAAGTCAGTTGTATTTTTGTTTTGAAAGTCTATTTTGGTGGAATTTGCCACTGATCTGCTTATAAATTGGTACTAATTTTCGCATATTTTCATATCAATATTCTATTTACATGTTTTCAAAGTATGATTTGGGGTATAACATCAAAATTTGATTTTGTATTGAGAATTTTAAAAACAATATACATTTACAAAAATTTAAATCATAAAAATCTGAAAAGAATTGGTACTTTATGCATAGTACAGATTTTAATATCATAGTAATATTTGAAGTTCCTTCCCTGCATAAAATTATTTTAAAGTATATATGGTAATCATGCATTAACCTAGTAAATGCATCATCTATGCAAGTTTGGCAAATATAGGCCTTTTATTTTCTCGGTAAAAGACCTGCTTGAATAAATAAATAGATAAATAAAAATTGAAGAGAAAAAATTAAACCTTAGATGTTGACAGCAATTGCAAAGCCCAAACATTATCAAAGTGAGCTGAAAATATGTAGTTGTACCATACATTCCATTTAAATTCTATGCATCATTTTATCATAGTACATGAATAAAGCAAGTCCAATAAAATTGTCTCAGAGCTCATTACCATTTTTATTATAGAAACCAGTAATAGAAGGCTATCTCAGACTTGGGCTAGCTGGAAAATTTATGTATAGAAATTTAATCTTTAGCAAATGAATTCAGCATAGAAAAACATTCAATCAGCAGACTCACACGGGGCCCTTTAGTCTTAGGCAAACCATTAATCCTGTATTGGTAATCACTCAGGTACAAACCGAAAGAGATCATTGATAAGCCGATAAATTTACTGCCCAATTATGCATTTATTTCATTTCTGTTCAGTTGGCAATATTTCTCATTGAAGAAGACAATATAGATCTTATTTTTAAAAATATAGTTCAACTTAATATTCAAGAACATTAGGATTACACCCACCAATTCATTCTTTTAACATCGAAAAGGATTTTAAGTTCATGGTAATTTATGTAAAATAATTCATCAATAAAAGTGACAATTAAACTTTGCACATTTTTTTAATGCATGCAGACATAATCATTTTACAACATAAATAGATGTTCAAGGAGAGACATCATAAGAATATTAGTGTTAAATGAAATTTCAAATGATGAAAAAGTGAAGTTGAGGGTCATATATGGAAGGTCACTGTCAGAAAAGGATGATACAGATTAGGCATGTGCAATATTGCCAATATTTTTTTTAATACCAGTTTTGATGATATGCAAACCATCCCTAACATAGTGAGGCATAAAAGTGTGATTTTTTGACCCTCATTATTACACATTAATGTGATATTACCAATATAAATTATAAGGAGGCTGTATTTTTTTTTCCTTCTCAAAATGAAAACAAGAGGCCCATGGGCCACATCGCTCACCTGAGCACATTGGCTGGGCAAAAGCACAAATCAGTTCAGTATTGAAAAGATTACCGGGAAGGGGGGGGGGGGGCTTGAATTTTAAACTACCTGATGATGCTTCCATGTCAATATAACAAATGGCTTTGTTGTACTTGAGAAGATTTTAAAAAAATTTCCCATATATTCCTTTGTAAAAATTTGATCCCCCATTGTGGCTCCTCCCTATCCCAGGGGTCATCATTTGAACTTGAATCTACACTACCTGAGGATGCTTCCATATCAGTATGACTAAACATAGCTTTCCTGTTCTTGGGAAGAAATATTTTTTCTATATGTTTCCATATCAAAATGACTAATCATGGTTTGCAGTTCTTCAGAAGATATTTTCCTTTACATTTCTATTTAAAACTTTGATCCTCCATTGTGGCCCATTCCTACCCATGGGGGCCATGATTTGAATTAAATAGAATCTACACTACCTGAGGATGCTTCCACATAATAATACATCAATCAGGGCTTTGCTGTTCCTGAGAAGAAGATTTTTAAAATTTTTCCTATATATTTCTATGTAAAACTTTGATCCTTCATTGTGGCCCCACCCTACCCCCGGGGGTCATGATTTGAATAAATTTGAATCTACACTACCTGTGGATGCTTCCATATAAATATATACCATCTGGGCTTTGCTGTTCCTGAGAAGAAGATTTTTCCTATATATTTCTATGTAAAACTTTGATAGTCCATTGCAGCCCCGCCCTACCCCCGGGGGTCATGATTTGAATAAACTTGAATCTAAACTACCTGAGGATGCTTCCATATAAATATGACTCATCATGGCTTTGCTGTTCTTGAGAAGAAGATTTTTAAAGATTTTTCCTAGATATTTCTATGTAAAACTTTGATCCTCCATTGTGGCCCCGCCCTACCCCCGGGGGTCATGATTTGAACAAACTTGAATCTAAACTACCTGACGATGCTTCCATATAAATATGACTCATCATGACTTTGTTGTTCTTGAGAAGAAGATTTTTAAAGATTTTTCCTATATATTTCTATGTAAAACTTTGATCCTCCATTGTGGCCCTGCCCTACCCCCAGGGGTCATGGTTTGAACAAATTTGAATCTACACTACCTGAGGATGCTTCCATATAAATATGGCTCATCATGGCTTTGCTGTTCTTGAGAAGAAGATTTTTAAAGATTTTTCCTAGATATTTCTATGCAAAACTTTGATCCTCCATTGTGGCCCCGCCCTACCCCCGGGGGTCATGATTTGAACAAACTTGAATCTACACTACCTGAGGATGCTTCTACATGAGTTTCATCTTTCCTGGCCCTACGGTTCTTGAGAAGAAGATTTTTAAATGATGCCATTATTTTTTCACTAAACCCTAATTATCTCCCCTTGAAAGAGGGCGTGGCCCTTCATTTGAACAAACTTGAATCCCCTTTACCCAAGGATACTTTTTGGCAAGTTTGGTAGAAATTGGCCCAGTGGTTCTTGAGAAGAAGTCGAAAATGTGAAAAGTTTACAGACAGACAGACGGACAGACAGACGGACGCCGGACAAAATGTGATCAGAAAAGCTCACTTGAGCTTTCAGCTCAGGTGAGCTAAAAACAAAAAGCCCCCCCTCCCCCCCCAAAAACAAAACAGAACAAAAAAACAGGATATGGTACTTATTTCAGCATAGGCAAAATACAGCCCTGGGTCCCCTGTGTTTTGCAGTGGTTAGAGAGTTTGCTCAGAGTCGCGGAGGAAGGAGTTGGTCCTTGCGTCCCAGGTTTGAATCCTGTTGAGGGATGCTAAACCGGTCCTTCAGATGGGACCGTAAACTGAGGTCCAATGTTGCAGTAGTGCTGGCAAGAAAAAGATACCTCACTGCCATAGGCGGTAAGTGCTGACTAAAGGTCTAAATTTGCAGCCCTCCACAAGTCGTGGCATCTCAATATGAGTGAAAAATTCTCGAAGAGATGTTAAACACAAATAAATAAACAAACAAACAAAATACTAGGGAATTTCCTTATCTAAAACCCAATGTACATGATATAACCTTGCAGAGTACGTGCTAATTATAATGCAAAATAAAATAGTCATGAAATTTCTTGGAAGGTTCAGAAAAGTGCTATGGCATTTGAGGTTTCACTGTTCTTCACATTCATCATAAAAATAGGTGGATTACATCAACAGAACATTTCCATTTCAAATTTATGTTAATTTTTTTTAAAGATTCGTCAATACTTATAAACACCAGTCCAATATGCTGAATATGGCATTTTCCCGATTTGCAATATAACATTTGGCATCACTATCTGAACCAGCATATATTTAACATTTTTAATATTAATTTAAAAATATATATATAAATTAATAAATGGCTATTTTGACAAAGATATTTTGCTACTTCTTTTGAACTTAGAACTGCATAAGTGGGAAGACATTTCAGTACATTTACTAATAAAAAGCTTCATTTATTATCTACTAATTAGTGTGAACTGTTACACAAACCTAAATTCTCAATGCCTTGATTGAACCAAAATTTTGGTCATATACATTTATATGTGAGGTAGATTAATCTGATTTTTGTTTGGTTTGTTAACAGAGCTTTTTTAATGGCTGCAATGCATACACATTCTTAATACATGTATATAAATATTGCATGTATTTGAGTGTAACATTGAAAATTTTCACCCCAAGAAAACCACTGTCAACTGAGGCGCAGCCGAGGTTGACAATGGTTTTCCAGGGGTGAAAATTTTCAATGTTAAACTCAACTACATGCAATATTTCTTATATTATACTGAATGTTTTATACAAATAGATATAACACTCTACCTTGTGTGCATAAATTCTGTGCAGTCACTATTTTTTGGAATATCACCCGTCGTCAAGCAATGTTGCCTGTTGCTATGCTTGAGGACGTGGCTTCATCATTCAGTGGGTTATGGTGTTTTTTAACAAATGTTTCGAGACGAATCAGATTCAACTAATTTACATGAAAGTATAATATAATTATATATCTATAGATCTACATGGTTACAGTACTAGACCTACTCCAGTGACGACCTACTTTTGAATATTTCTTCTCCTGTGACTTACTTTACATATATATGACAATAACCTGGTGTTTCTTACTGGGCATTAACAAGGTATAAAATTTTAAATCTATCTGGTCTAAAGGCAAATGACCTCTTTCTTCTACTGCTAACGCACTAACTAAATTGATGCTATTGTCGGATTAAGGCAACCATACATAGGTCACAATAATAAAATGCCCCTACAAAAGTTCAAAATATGACACCAATGCCAATTATACTTAGTAAGATATACAACTTAAAACTTAAATATCTGCATATACATGTATAGTCAGCTTGTTTACTAAATCTTCTTTAAAAGGTGAAAAATTACTACCATGGAAGGGAAACTACATTTATCAGTATGAATGCAATATTATGAAACTAAATTAAATTTAAAATAAATGTTCTTTGATCAATGTTATACAAAAAAATAAAAGAATTTTTTTTTTTTTCGAAATAAAGTGTTGGAGGTGGGAATATGTGTTGTATGGGTGGGTGGGTGGGTGGATACCTGACAGAAAATTTTTGCCTTTCTCAATCTGCACCCATCAAGCATTTTTAAAAAAAAAAAAAAAAAAAAATTTTTTTTTGATGGGGGGGGGGGGGGGGGGGGGTATGAAATGAAGTTAATTAATGGTAACCTTTCCAAAGCATCACATATCTTTATGAACCTCTGAACCATCATAGAACATTATAATTAGTAGAGTTATAATCAGAAGAGCGCTTGCTCCCTAGTAGGAAGATTGATGGGTTAGAGTTGAACATGATAAACCTAACACAATGTTAAAAAAATTGGTAGCAGCTTATCCTTTGCCAAGGGCTTGGCACTTTGAAGTGAAAGTTGTTGAGTCCTTCAGATGAAACCTTAAAAACTGAGGCCCCTTGTCACTTCTTTTTTTAATTGCATGTCAAGAATCTAATAGATTCCTCCCCCCCCCCCCCCCCCCCCCCCCCAATGAAGTCACTTCCTAAAAGCCTGTAAAGAACTCTTACTGCTCAATGGCCCAAGTGCTGAGTAAAGGTCTTATTTTGAAGCCCTTCACAGGCATCTGGTGATGTCTCATATATATTACATGTATATGATTCAAATATTCCTGCAACAGACATAAAACTTAACAATCACGAACATCACAGAACTCAAACTTTCTCTTTTCTCCGCAATCTGTGTACATTATCATCAGAAGATATATAGTTACAGACTTGTAAAACAACTTACAAAATCAAAGTATTGAGAAAGTAACTAGAACTAGACGAGCTTGTTGCAAAGCAGCAAATAAGTCTTCAGTCTAAATTTCAAGGAGATGAGATCGAGATCGAGAGACATCTACGGTCATACGAGCAAGAATGAGCCATCTACCATTACTTCTGGTGTGACGACTTTTGATGATCTCCTTAGTTAATTGCTACTACTAGTCATTTTAAACAACTTTGCTTCTATGATGCTTTACAAATTCTCAATACTTTTTGAGATACATGTACCAGGAAAACACTTTTGGCCCCTGTAAACTCCCTAATTTTAGAGGCCAGCCCCTTATTGTTGATATCCGTTGAAAGATCATAACATTTTACACAACTTTTGTTCTATAATATTTACAGGTAAAAAGATATTGTAGAAAAGGTGTTAGAAATTTTAAAAATCCCAAGGGGGGGGGGGGGGGGTAGTCCTGTCCACAAGTACCTGTGTTTTTTCTTTGGGAAAACTTCCACATTACATTTTGGATAAATACAGGCATATTTTCAATTGGGACTGGGGCTGAATTTCGGCCCCAAATTGGCCCTAAAAAAATCACTGACAAATTTGAGAAAAGTGAGGTCAAAGTCAAATAAAAAGGTCAAAAATGTTGATTTGAATAGCTCTCATTAATATGCATATAAGCATAATAAGTTTCATAAAAACATCTTGAATACTTTCTTTGAAATTCAGCTAAACACAAAATTTGAAGTCATGGTCAAAAGAAAGGTCAAGGTCAAAAATGTTGATGCAATTGAATAGCTCTCAACAATATGTATCAGCATATGAAGTATGATAAAGATATCTTGAATAGTTTCTTTGAAACTGAGCTTAATACTATTTTAAGATAAGTGAGATCAAGGGCAAAGGAAATGCCAAGGTCATAAAATGTTGATGAAGTTGAACAGCTTTGGTCAATATGTATAAGCATAGAAGGTTTGATAAAATTATCTTTAAGTTTCTTCGAAATTGAGATAAGCACTAATTTAAGAAAGTGACGTCAAGGTTAAAGGAAAGGTCAAGGTAAAAAATTTTTGAGATAGTTGAATAGCTCTCATCAAGATGTAGCAGCATATGAAGTTTGATAAAAATATTTTGATTAGTTTCTTTGAAGTTTATCTACACACAAATTTAAGAAAAGTGAAGTCAAGGTAAAAGGAAAGGTAAAGGTCAAAAATGTTGAAAACTTTAAATAGTTCTCAACAGTATGTATTAGGCCAAATAAAAAAATATGTGTGGTTCCGGTTACCCGACCTTCCTTATTTTATACCCCCGACCCTAAACTTTTTTTTTTTGCAATTTTCATATTTTTTCCGGAATTTCCCCCGATTTCCATCAATGGCTCCAGTTTAAGTTTTAGTTTCAGCAATGACGGCCTCCTTGCAAAACAT